>NC_079469.1:13099587-13702801 GCF_026250575.1 Diorhabda carinulata | reverse complement strand
GGAGAATAGCATGGAAAAACAAAAAAAAAATGATTAAATTATCGAAATTAGCGTAATAAATATTCTTGTCGTGAGTTTAAACATCGCCCATACACTTTAAAAATGGCTAAATCACTCCAAACATCGCTGAAACACTTTTAAACAAAAAAACTCAAGCAAAAACAGTTTTTTTTATATATATTATTATTACAAACGAATACAACTGATAAAAATAGCCCGTTTAGAACTTATCTTCTTAAATTTATTTAGCCAGTTCGTTAGATAACCAATCCAAGCCTTCGTACAACCCGTTCCCTTGTGTAGCACAAGTGGCTTGTATGAACCATCTCCGGTTCTTCAGAGCTTGCAATTTCAGTTTATCCGTCAATTCGGCAGTAGTCATTGAATTCGGCAAATCCTGTTTATTAGCGAATATCAATAAAATGCAGTCTCTCAAATCTTCCTCTCCTAACATATTGTGTAATTCCTCTTCGGCCTCGGCGATTCTGTCTCTATCGTTGGAATCCACGACGAAAATCAAACCGTCGGTATTGGCGAAATAATGCCTCCAAAGTTTTCTGATTCTCGTTTGACCGCCGACGTCCCAAACAGTGAAAGATATGTTTTTGTATTCCACTGTTTCTACGTTGAAACCGATCGTTGGTATCGTGGTTACGATTTCTCCTAGTTTTAATTTGTATAGGATCGTCGTTTTACCTGCGGCGTCCAATCCCACCATTAATATCCTCATGGGTTTTTTACTAAATAATCTATTGAATACTGCAGATATGGTGAGCCCCATAGTTTTATCACTTCACTATTATCCACAATTACTATACCGAATTATTTGTGTTTTTTAACCTTAAAGTCCTATTTTGTGCCCTTTTTACTAAATTTATTTTGAAAAATATACGATTTTTGTTAGTTTTTCGTCACTTATATTTTTAATGATGTGTAAATTGAAACGTCAAATACCTAAACGTCAGCTTCAATTGTCATATATCGAAAGCTGAAATAGCGTACACTTTATTATGATAGAATAGAAGCGCGTTTCTAAAAATTTATTACAAGATTTTGTTACTATGAATTAATGATCTTAATTAGTTCCTAGTAAACACTTTTTACTAAAAAATGTATGAATAAATACAAAATTACATCAATTTCAATAAAAACTCGAATTTTTATTCGAATTTTAATATTCATTTCAAATATACGAATATTGTAATAGCAAACAGTGATAAAATGGTAATGATATATCAACCCAGGCGCGTTTTCAAAAGCGCTAATAAAAAGCTATAACATAGTTAATGAAAGAGCGTTTTGTTTATTAAGAATTTTATTATATTTCATAATGTTATTAAAAATTATTTATAGTTGAATAATAATTAAAAAATGACAATCTATTAATTGATAATCAAAAATATGTATAATAAATAAATATATTAACAATTATGTAGAAAAAACTTTGTTTATACACAGCTGAACGTATATTAGAAATTTTTATTAATCGATTTTAGTATCGATTTAAATATAATTTTGTGATTACTAAATTAATTATTTTTTCAATAGATTCAGTATATTATTTATAAGAATTATATCCCTTTGAGGACCCTTAAGGGTAACGGTGGGTCAGATAGGAATAATTAGGTTAAAGCCTTTCGCACATAAAGTGACGGCGTCGGTTAACCTATTAGCTATTCCTTCCTAATCGGGGTGTCGGTCAAAAGAGGTGAAATGACCACTCGTAATTAAGTTATTGATAATAATTTCACTTAAACTTGAATATATAGGGGTCGTAAAAAAATTATTTTCCCTAATAGGAGAATAAAACGTTCGTAGACGATTCGATGGAGACTGAAAAAAAGTTTCGTCGATATCGTTACGATCATCAATCATTTTGATTGTTCGTTTAGGGTCAGAATATTTCGTTCGGTTGACGTAATCTTCGAACCAATATTGTGTACACTTTCGGCGCTCGGTTGTGGTAGAGAGATAAGGAAATTTAAATACGGTTACGTGGATTACACTACATGTACATACAGGGTTTTTCAAACATTTTGTTTTCAAATGTCAAATTTGGGTATTCATGTACGGGGTGTGGTCAAAATGGTTATATAAATATATACGAAATCACGTGTTTATAATCCTATTTAAATATATACAGGGTTTGTCATTGTTATAAAACAAAATAAAATATGCGAGTTTATTTAAAATATGTTATTTAATGTACAGGATGTTGCAGAAATGTTTATACATATATACAGGATGTCGCTTGTATGTGATTCTAAATACAAGATATTACGAAAATATATACATACATCCATATATACAGGACGTAACCTATTTGTGGTTCCCTACTCTATATACAGTATGTTACGAAAATTTATATATATACAGGATGTATCGTAAATAAACATTATTCATTTAAAACGCATTTTTCGATACAATAAAAATTGTTGCGAATGTAATAAAAATGCAGAAAAATGTATCTCAAAATATACAGTGTGTAACGAAAATATATTTATATTGGGAGAAAGAGAGAGAAGTGAAGGAGAGATGGGTGAGAGTGATGGAGAGGGGTGGAGGGGGTAGGGATGTGTGAGAGAAGGGTTGGTGGGGAAAGAGGAAGAGGGGAGGGGGAGGAAAAGAGAGAGATAGGGAGATACAGGATGTCCCGTACATAAAATGTGATGGGGATATAGTAAAAATTCAGAAAAAATTGTGTTTTAATATATAAAGTATTACGAATTGTATTATTTACAGTATGTTTCGTAATTTGGTTCGACACATTAAAATGTGATGCGGATATATTCGAATCGCGAAAAAAAAAATGTGGAAAATCGGTGTTTTAATATACAGGGCGTTAAAAAAAATTCTTCGGCGCTTATAAAATGGCAATCGTACCGCATGAAATCATGAAATTCGTTTTAAACGACAATAATTTGGTATTTAGTGAAAAAGTTGACGTTGAAATTTGTACTAACTCATTTTTCTCGCAAGTATCGAGGTCGTTGCGGCATTTCCGTTGTTGTCTAAATCAATTTTCGAACGAAATTCCAATTATTAACGAGCTGTTTCTCCGAGGGTGTTAAAGTACACCGATTTGTAACCCTAAAAGATCGGAATTTATCGTTGGGGATGACTAAAACAGTACGCCCTCAACAATTTCTTGACGCACAGTAAGGTTTCTTTTCCTATAGGGCTATCGAGCCCTAATGGACGATCTATTTATATAGTGTTTTTCACGAAAGCTGCGACGAAATGTGTTTTTTTTTCTATTTAAAGCCCAAAATTGTTTTAATTTTGTCTTATTTTGGAGTAATTTTTTTGATAGAACGTTAGAATTTATTTTTGTAGGGCAGTATACATTCTGAAGGACCCAAAGCACACAATAAACTACGAAAATAAAATGTAGAAATGTAGTAGAAATGTTCGTTTTATATAATTCAAAACATTATATTATATATTTAAAAAAAAAATGGATTTTAAAGATTTTTGTCGGGCAGTATACACTCTAAAGGGCCCAAAACGATGAACCAACCATAAATAAACGATTTTTTTTTCATAAAAATTCATGTTCGTATTATATAATTATTATTACTGAATTTTTTTTCTTATAAAACGTCGGAAATCGTTTTTTTGTCGGGCAGTATACACTCCAAAGGACCCAAAACGATGAACCAACCATAAATAAACGATTTTTTTTTCATAAAAATTCATGTTCGTATTATATAATTATTATTACTGAATTTTTTTTCTTATAAAACGTCGGAAATCGTTTTTTTGTCGGGCAGTATACACTCCAAAGGACCCAAAACGATGAACCAACCATAAATAAACGATTTTTTTTTCATAAAAATTCATGTTCGTATTATATAATTATTATTACTGAATTTTTTTTCTTATAAAACGTCGGAAATCGTTTTTTTGTCGGGCAGTATACACTCCAAAGGACCCAAAACGATGAACCAACCATAAATAAACGATTTTTTTTTCATAAAAATTCATGTTCGTATTATAT
The DNA here is from genome assembly GCF_026250575.1 of Diorhabda carinulata. NCBI lineage: Eukaryota > Metazoa > Arthropoda > Insecta > Coleoptera > Chrysomelidae > Diorhabda > Diorhabda carinulata. Next base: position 13,698,801 of record NC_079469.1, on the reverse strand, counting down.
AATTATTATTACTGAATTTTTTTTCTTATAAAACGTCGGAAATCGTTTTTTTGTCGGGCAGTATACACTCCAAAGGACCCAAAACGATGAACCAACCATAAATAAACGATTTTTTTTTCATAAAAATTCATGTTCGTATTATATAATTATTATTACTGAATTTTTTTTCTTATAAAACGTCGGAAATCGTTTTTTTGTCGGGCAGTATACACTCCAAAGGACCCAAAACGATGAACCAACCATAAATAAACGATTTTTTTTTCATAAAAATTCATGTTCGTATTATATAATTATTATTACTGAATTTTTTTTATAAAACGTGGGAATTTTGATTTTTTGTCGGACAGTTTATAATCCAAAACTATCAATACACCCACGAAACGATAAAAAAATCGTTTTTCTCGTAACGATTCGTACAAAAACCGAAGTATTTAATTCGTTTATATATATATATATATATATATATATATATATATATATATATATATATATATATATATATATATATATATATATATATATATATATATATATATATATATATATATATATATATATTATATTTTAATATGAGACTCGCTCCGGTTCCCACAGAAGAAAATCAATATAGTACAAGAAAAGGAAAGACCACCATTCAAGAACATACACTCCCGCTTTGTTCCACTCGAAATAACCGGCGCGACTTTATTGTGTTCGACAAATTACTACGCACAGATCTGGCTGGTCTTTTATTACTTTTCCCAATTAATTCAATTCAAGAGTTATCTTTGGATAAACGTATCCCTTGACATTATTCATCAACACGACATTCCCTCAAAACGAATCGATATTAACAAGCTTATGCTTACACATGTAGTGTTAACCATAACGGTTGCGAATAATCACATTGTTCCCGTTACCATAAAATCCCCGTATCAGCGAAAACGTATTCAGCCCTATATATATATATATATATATGGTGTCATAAGGCGATTTAATGGTATAAAATAATCTACAAATGATCTAAATCGGTGCGGAATAATAGAAAAAACCATAAAGAAACGATCTAAGGTGTTAGGAAATGATCTAAACTGTTTTAGAAACTTCTGAATTGATGTTAATGTTCAAATAACTATTTAAAACGATCTAGAAGATTTTGAAATGCTCGAAAATGATCTGTAATGATCTAAAACGTTCTGTATTTATATATATTCAATTTGAAAACCTTTAAGTACTACCTAAAATAATCTAAAGAAGCTTAAACATGTCCTAATGCGGCTAAAAAATGATCTAAAACGTTCTGTACTTATAAAGAAATATTTGAAATGTTGGAAAACATTCAAATACTACCTTAAATAATCTAAAGAGGTTTAAACATGATTTTAAATGGTCGAAAGTAGCTATAACATGTCCTAAAATGTTCTAGCGCGGCTAAAAAATGATCTAAAACGTCGCGAATTTATAAAGAAATATCTGAAACTTCTGAAAAGCTTAAAATACTACCTATAATGTCCTAAAGAGGCTTAAACATGATTTTCAATAGTCTAAAGTGGCTATAACATGTCCTAAAATGTTCTAAGGTGGTTAAAAATGTTTTAAAACGTTCTAAGTTCCTATGGAGAAATCTGAAGTTTTTAAAAACCTTCAAAAACGATCTAAGATATTCTAGACAGTCTAATATATGATCTAAAGCGGCTAAAAAATGATCTAAAACGTTCTGAATTCCTATGGAGAAAACTGAAGCTTTTAAAAACCTTCAAAAACTATTTAAGATGTTCTATAAAGTCTAATATATGATCTAATGTTGCTAAAAAAATAATCTGAAACACTACCTAAAATGTTCTAAAGATTTGAAATGTTCTAAAGTCGCCATATGTTCTAAGGTGGCTAAGAAATGATATAACACGTTTCAAGGTGGCTAATAACGGTATAACATGTTCGAAAGTGGCTAAAAAACGATATAACATGTTCAAATGTGGTTAAAAAATGATATAACATGTTCTAATGTGGCTAAAAAACGATATAACTTGTTCAAATGTGGTTAAAAACGATATAACACGTTCAAAGGTGGCTAAAAAAACGATATAACTTGTTCAAATGTGGTTAAAAAACGATATAACACGTTCAAAGGTGGTTAAAAAACGATATAACTTGTTCAAATGTGGCTAAAAAACGGTATAACATGTTCCAAGGTGGCTAAAAAACGATATAACTTGTTGAAATGTGGCTAAAAAACGGTATAACATGTTCCAAAGTGGCTAAAAAACGATATAACATGTTCTAATGTGATTAAAAAACGATATAACACGTTCAAAGGTGGCTACAAAACGATATAACATGTTATAATGTGGCTAAAAAACGATATAACATGTTCCAAGGTGGCTAAAAAACGATATAACATGTGCTAATGTGACTAAAAAACGATGTAACATGTTCTAAGGCGGTTTAAAATGAGATAACATATTGTGGGGTGGCTAAAATGTTCTAAATTATTACAGGGTGACTAAAAGTTCTTGAAAATCGCATCAAAACGATCTAATATACTCTATAGAGGTTAAAAAAATGATCTAGGCTGATAAAAAATGATCGTAAGTTATTTAAAACGTTCATAATCGATGTAAAGTTAAAATTTTGATGAGTGATGAAAAATTTTGAAATATCTTGAAAATTGATACTTTTCCGGCTTAAAATCGTAATCGATTGTCGAGCAAAGCTATAGAAAACAATAATACAATAATACAAATATAAAAACGGACTTTTTCATTTCGTCCAAACCCCTCCGATATTCCAGTCAGTTCTGCCACCTGTTTAAAAATTCCTCGGCCGCCCCCTACCCCGTCTCCTTTCGCCCTTACGGTAGCAAAGAGGAATTGGCCGTATACACAAAATATCCATAATGCAATAGTAGGGAGAGGAGAGGGGCACAAGCGCACAACGTTGCGGCGCTATTGCCAGTTCGATAACTGCCCCTGTTGAAGTTGCATCGACGTCGGGATGGAGTTTCATGGGAGCGACACGCGTTTTAAATATTCATAGTGATTGTGAGGGTGCCACCGAACTTTTTTTTTTTTGACCATGGGTGCCGTTTTTAATTAGATTCTCTGTCGAATCGTTTCGATTCAGGTAAGAGAGATTTCTATTCCCTTATTTGTATATATATATATATAGGTAACTACCTACCTGTAATGGCGGTTTTCTGTTATTTCTGAATAGGGATATCGACTGTGGGGGTGATATGTCAAAAAAATACCATTAGATTCATATAAATTTAATGCCGTTACCCGCCGTATCGATTTCTTTGTACAAACTCGAAATAATCGATTTTTTCTCGTTTATTTTATATCGATATCACGAACGATGACAGGAACAAAGAAATATTTCGGATATGACGTAAGCAAAGTGTCCAAATATTAATTTTTCGATATTCGGAAGGTGATACAGGACCCGGAATTCGGTTGCGAAATTTTTCGACGCCGTAACTTTTTTTTCATTATTTGAAACGTAGATTATTTTTCGATTGGTTCAGAAACATTTTTCGCAACCCAGACGCGTTTATAAACATTATAGTTAATTTCGCAGGCACTTTTAGTACTCTAACAGCATATTAAAAGTTTGTAAGCATCCCAGATAGTTTTGGAAGCATTTTCCGTACCCTGCGAGCATTTTCGATAGTTTTAGGAACATTTCTCGTACTCTGAGAGCATTTTCAATAGTTTAAGGAGCATTTTTCGTATTCTGAGATCATTTTGGAAAGTTTTAGGAGCCTTTTTCGTATTCTGAGAGCATTTTCAATAGTTTAAGGAGCATTTTTCGTATTCTGGGAGCATTTTCGATGGTTTTATAAGTATTTTTCGGATCCTTGGAGCATTTTTGATAGTTTTAAAAGCATTTTTCGTATTCTGGGAGAATTTTCACAAAAATTTTAAGCATTTTCGATAGTTCTAAAAACATTTTTCGTATCCCGGAAGCATTTTCCATAATTTTAAAAGCATTTTTCGATTTATGAGAGTATTTTTGAAAGGAAAAAGCATTTTAAAATGGTTCACAGGCATTTTTCGTATTCTGGGAGCATTTTCACACAAATTTTGAGCATTTTCGAATGGTTTAGAAGCATTTTTCGTATCCTGGGAGTGTTTTCGATAGTTTTACCAGCTTTTTTCGTATTCTGGGAGCATTTTCGATAGCTTTACAAGAATTTTGCGTATTCTGGGAACATTTTCACACAAATTTTGAGCATTTTCTAAAGGTTTAAAGGCATTTTTCGTATTCTGGGAGCATTTTCGATAGCTTTACAAGCATTTTGCGTATTCTGGGAACATTTTCACAATGTTTTTGAGCATTTTCGAAAGGTTTAGATGCATTTTTCGTATTCTGGGAGCATTTTCGATAGATTTACAAGCATTTTGCGTATTCTGGGAACATTTTCACAATGTTTTTGAGTATTTTCGAGAGGTTTAGAATCATTTTTCGTATCTTGGGAGCCATTTTGATAGTTTTACAAGCATTTTCCGTATTCTGGGATCATTTTCAACAAATTTTGAGCATTTTCTAAAGGTTTAGAAGCATTTTTCGTATCCTGGGAGTATTTTTGATAGTTTTACCAGCATTTTGCGTATTCTGGGAACATTTTAACAATGTTTTTGAGCATTTTTGAAATGTTTAGAAGCATTTTTCGTATCCTGGGAGCCTTTTTAGTAGTTTTACAAGCATTTTCCGTATTCTGGGATCATTTTCACACAAATTTTGAGCATTTTCTAAAGGTTTACAAGCACTTTTCGTATTATGGAAGCGTTTTCAATAGATTTACAAACATTTTTCATATTCTGGGAGCATTTCCGATAGTTTAACAAGCATTTTTCGAACATTTTCGATAGTTTTGAAAGCATTTTAAACAGGTTTACATGCATTTCTCATATCATAGGAGTAACTTTTATGATTTAGAAACATTTTTCTTAGTATGCCAGCATTTTCAGCGTTCTCAATAGCATCACAAGCATTTTTGATAAAATAGAGGCATTTGCAATAGTTCCACAGGCATTTCCGTATCCTATTAGCATTTTCATATTTTCTCGAGTATTTTTAGTTCTTTAGGAGTGTTTCAGCATTTTTATTTATGTGGAAGCATTTCCAATAAATTTTTAAACATTCTCAATAGCATCACAAGCATTTTTCGTATCCTATGAGCATTTTCAACAGATTGACAAGCATTGTTTATTGATCAGTTGAGCGTTTCGAACATTTTTCTTAATCAAGAAGCATTTCAAATGAGTTTTCAAGCATTTTCAACACTTTTTAAACGTTTTTAAAGATTTAGAAGCATTTTTTCTACCAATAAGCATTCTCAATTACTTTAAGTCCATTTCAACGTGTTCATAAGTTGTTGTAAACACATTTTCCAATCGTTTCAAGCGGTATAAAGATCATTAAACAAATTTCGATGATTTCCGAATGTTTTGAGCGTTTCGAATAAGCTTTGGAACGATTAAAAGAGATTACATTATTTATAAGGTTTTCAATCGATATTCAGGCGTTTCAAATTCCAAATTCCAACGTTGGAGACAAGCCGAAACGGCTTTGTCTTGTTAGAAACACTTTCTTATAGTCAGTTATGTCCGCTGTCGCTTCTTGGGTCCAGCATTGAATTAAACATTACCAGTTCTGGGTAAATAAGAGATCTCTATTGATTCGACGTGTATACAGTGTGAAACGAAATGAAAGTCAACGAATACGGAGAAGAAAATCCGTCCTTTATTACATACAGGACTCTTATATAAACGTCTAAAACCATTACGTCGACCGGAACAGGGAAGATAATGTGTTAAGGATGGGATAAGGACGATTTTACCCTTATCCAGGACGAGATAGGACGTGCAGATGTAAGTAAAATGAAATTTGTGTCATCGAGACGTATCGCTAAGCAAGAAAATCGCTGTTAGGTCATTAGTGTGCAGTAGAATTTACTAGGGGCGTCGATTTTTGATGTTTCACGATTTTTCGGCGAAGGCGCGTATTATTTTGTTAAATTTGGTGAATACGCTTCCAATATTTTGACGAATGCGTGTATTTTTTTGTTACATTGACGTTCGTGAGAATTTTTGATAATTTGATGAGCAGTTTTGTAGCTCAGACGTATATCAATAAGTTTGTAACCGTTAAAAACAGCTTTTCGAGCATTTTCAATAATTTCATGAGCATTTTTGTAATCTAGAAGTATTTTCAATCAATTTGGAGCATTCTCAATAATTTAACAAGCATTTTTAGTAACACGAGTGCATTTCCTTGAAGTTTGTTTGCATTTTCGACTGATTTTAAGCATTTTTTTGAACCAGGAGCGTTTTCAATAGGTCTTTGTGCATTTTTCTTAATATTACAAGCATTTGTTTAAATCCAGATTCATTTTTAACTAGTTCTCAAGCATTTTCGTCAATTTCCAGAGCATTTTTGTAATCTAGAAGCATTTTCAATCAATTTGGAGCATTCTCAATAATTTAACAAGCATTTTTAGTAACACGTGTGAATTTCCATCAAGTTTGTTCACATTTTCGACTGATTTTAAGCATTTTTTTGAACCAGGAGCGTTTTCAATAGGTCTTTGTGCATTTTTCTTAATATTACAAGCATTTGTTTAAATCCAGATTCATTTTTAACTAGTTCTCAAGCATTTTCGTCAATTTCCAGAGCATTTTTGTAATCTAGAAGCATTTTCAATCAATTTGGAGCATTCTCAATAATTTAACAAGCATTTTTAGTAACACGAGTGCATTTCCTTGAAGTTTGTTTGCATTTTCGACTGATTTTAAGCATTTTTTTGAACCAGGACCGTTTTCAATAGGTCTTTGTGCATTTTTCTTAATATTACAAGCATTTGTTTAAATCCAGATTCATTTTTAACTAGTTCTCAAGCATTTTCGTCAATTTCCAGAGCATTTTTGTAATCTAGAAGCATTTTCAATCAATTTGGAGCATTCTCAATAATTTAACAAGCATTTTTAGTAACACGAGTGCATTTCCTTGAAGTTTGTTTGCATTTTCGACTGATTTTAAGCATTTTTTTGAACCAGGAGCGTTTTCAATAGGTCTTTGTGCATTTTTCTTAGTATTACAAGCATTTGTTTAAATCCAGATTCATTTTTAACTAGTTCTCAAGCATTTTCATCAATTTCCAGAGCATTTTTGTAATCTAGTAGCATTCTCATTGACATTCGACACATTTAATCGATTTCAGTGCTATTTTCGAAAGTTTCCATCGATTTTACAAGCATTTTCTGAAGTTTTTGTGCATTTTCTATCATCCAGGAGCATTTGCAATGATTTTAATAACATTTGTCATAATTTGCGAGCATTTTCATCAACTTCTGATGCATTTTACCGATTTCAGAAGCAATTTTCATAAATTTATAAGCATTTTTTGTAGTCTACGTTTATTTGTATCAAGTTTACAAGCTTTTCTTTAATTTCACAAGCATTTTCAACTAATTTGTGAGTATTTTTTGTCATATATGAGTGTTTTCAATGCTTTCATAAGCATTTTTATGTTTAGGTATCGTTTAAAACAACTTCTGAAGCATTAAATAGATTGAACAAGCATTTTTTGAAACCCAGAAGCATTTCCAATAAGTTTTTGAGCATTTTTTATCATGTAGAACCATTTACATTGTTTTTACAAGCATTTGCCATATTTTCTCAACTTCTGACGCATTTTACCGATTTCAGAAGCATTTTTTGGAACCCAGGATCATTTTTTATTAATTTTTAAGCATTTTTTGTCTTATAAAAGTGTTTCCAATGTTTTTGTAAGCATTTTTGTAATTGCGTAGCATTTGAATCAACTTCTGAGGCATTAAATCGATTTCACAAGCATGTTTAGAGACCCAGAAGCATTCTCAATAAATGTTTAAGCATTTATAATGTATTCAAAAACATTTCAAGAACCAATCAATAACGACACCGTTTTTCACGCATTCGGAGGATGTTTTCCGAATATTCTGTCGAATGCTCCCGTTTTTTTTCTAATTTATTCATAACTTTCAATATACAGGGTCCACCGAAATGAAGTATACATCTCGAAATACATTTTTTTTTTGTTTAAATCACTTTTCAACGGTTATTTCGGATTTAGTTAATTTCCACTTCATTTATATGATAATTCCGATTCTTATTTGAATTTATATTGGAATATCTCCGAGGGGAAACGTCATATTTCCCTTTCCCGATGTTTTTTTCTATGGCAAAAAAATTTACATCGCGATTTTTCCGTATCGAATTAATTATATTTGGTGAGGTTACGAGCGGACTAGATCGTACGATACGGAGGTTAACGTACTAAGTATAAAGATAACCCTTGAACGTTCGAGGGGTTATATTAGCACCCCGAGATAATTCCCGAGTCAAGTTCGTCTGCTAATGGTACGGAAAACCGATCCGCGGATAGCGGAAAACTTGCTCGCTGTTCACACACAACTAAACCACATGTAATTAACGAAAATATTTGTTTTCACTTCACCAACAACATTTCTAAGATTGTTTCACCCTGTATTCGATACTTTCCGGGGAAAAACATGGCGGGGATTCGAGTTGACGATGTCGTTCATTGTTGAAGGTGATTTTTCGATGAAGATAAGCCGCGTTCGTTCTTTTGTTGACTTGCACAGCGAGCTTTTCGTTTTTTATGATGATGAACACGGTGAGAGCGTTTAACTATGCGAAAAAATTTGTCTATGGATAGTTTAGGGTGTCGTGAGTTTATTAAATATTTGTTCTTGTCAATACTATCGTATAATATGTTTGTGTGAATTATTTTCCACAGTGAAATATGGAATTTGTCTATGGATAGCTTCTCATGTACTAAAACTCTCATATTACGCCTTAACGCAGTTGAATACATTCAAATTTATCTATGGACAGCTTGTCGTCTATTGAAATTGTCAAATTCAGCTTCTATAAAATTAAATACTTTAAAATTTCTCTATGGATAGTTTCTCGTGTACCGAAATCGTCATATTTTATATAATACATTCGAATTTGTCTATGGATAGCTTCTCATGTACTAAAAGTACCATATTATGTTTTAATATCGTTAAATACATTCGAATTTGTCTATGGATAGCTTCTCATGTACTAAAATTATCACATATTATGTTTTAATATCGTTAAATACATTCGAATTTGTCTATGGATAGCTTCTCGTGTAGTAAAATTATCATATTATGCTTCAATATCGTTAAATACATCCGAGTTTGTCTATGGATAGTTTCTCGTGTACCAAAATTGTCATATTATGCCTTAATATCGTTACTTATATTCAAATTTGTCTATGGTTAGTTTCTCGAGTACCGAAGTTGTAATATTATGTCTTAATACAGTTGAATACACTCGAATCTGTCTATGGATAGCTTCTAGGGTACCGAAATGGTTATATTACGCCTTAATACATTTAATTACAATCGAATTTGTCTATCGTCAGATTATCGTATATTGCAATTATCGTATTGTGCCTCTATACAATTGATTACTTCCAAATTTGTCTATGGGTAGCGTTTTTTGTACTGAAATCATCAAATTCTGCTTCTATGTTATCAAATCTTTTCAAATTTGTCTATGGATAGCCTCCTGTGTGAAGAAATTGTGCTTTTATACGGCAAAATATGTCTAAATTTGTCTATGGATTGCTTGTCGTGTACAAATATTATTGAATTATGTTTTTTTATAGTCAAATATTTCTGAATTTGTCTATGGATAACTTCTCTTGAACTGAAATTGACGATTTATCTAAATTTATTCCATCTATTAACTATTTTTTACGATTATTATACATAAATTGCTGTCATGTCATTATTTATATAAAGCCCTATATACTGTCGTATACTATGTAATTTGTTTATGGATAGCTATTCTTATTCTGAAATTTTCCAAAAATCTATTTCAATAATCTTTCAATTATTTTCGATGTTAATATTACGAATATTTATCATAGCAACGACAAAAGATCTTTTCTATCGTCGAATATATAAAAATTTGTCTATGGATAGCTCTCGTTTTCCGATATAGTCGTATTTTTTACATTTCTACTATCTGTGAACTAGTTTGGTCATTTTTTATATAAAAATGCGTGTCATTATTGATAGAACAATCAAGTTCCCTGAAATTTGTCTATGGATAGCATTTTTTTTTCTGAAATTATCAAAACAACCATATTTCAACTATATTTGAAATATTTCTTACAAGAATTTAATTCATTAATGAGAGAAATCCTTTTTTGATTATAAAATAATTTCGAATTTGTCTATGGCTAGTTATTCATGTCCCAAGTTAACGACTATGGTGCTATTTTTTTTCTATATACGGATCACCATTAATATATTTTATATAAAAATGTATATGGTCAACGATACAGCGATAATTATTTAAAAAATTTGTCTATGGATAGCTTCTTTTATTCTAAAACTGTCAAAATATCTGTATTTCAATTATTTATCAACTACTACTATTGTTTTTTATGATATAAATTAATCATATCCATAAAATATATCGTTTGGTAGAATGTATTTTATAGTTTGTCTATGGATAGTTCGTTTTGCTTAAAACATCGACATCTCAGCCATTTTTCTTCCGATTCTAATGTTCTACATATCAATTAATATCTACTCAACGAGAGGAACAATTTTCCGTTTTCATTTATTACGATATCTTCCTGTAGATGGCGCTCGATTCGAAAAACTTCCAAAACTACGTTGAAAAACGACATAAAACAAATGGTATATCAATTTTATTAAAAGTATTCGTTAATTAGTACCCCTTGGACTAGATTATGATGAAAAAAGTAGATGGTTAGGCCACAGAAACGTGTTTTCAGTAATAATAATAATTAGAAACGGTAGGGGATGTTGTTCGTGGACCCTAGCGAATCTGGCATGTTTAATATAATACCGGAAATTAACCGATTCTCCGGGGGTGGAATGCCGGAGCTTTTTACAGTTGCCTATCGATCGCGTCTATGTATGATTCATAGCGCTTCTGGATTTTCACGTCTCACGCCTTCATACCTGTGCCCGGTGCGTGTCTTTTGCGTTCGTACCTCCGTAAAAATTTTCGATTTTTACATATATACAGGTTGTCCCCTAAATCGAGACGATGCTATTTTAATTCGCGCCCCCGTTGTGGTCAGGTAACTTATTTCAATTTCTGGCCAGTTGGGGTCGGGGAAATAACGAAGTAGCTCCGGAGTTTAATGCCGAGGGGGTGAACGTGAAACTGTACGTGGATCATCAATTCCCTTCTCGACGTTACGAAAGCTTATAAATCATCATGTTTATGTCGAGGGTTGTACAGAAATGTCGCTCATTTTACAGGGAGAAACCGATGAAAGGCATTAGTCGTAAAATGTTCTGTGTAGTTAGTTATTTCCATATGTCTAATATGGATCTTGGAATAAGACGAAACAAATTTCGAATTATGGCGAACGCGCCCAGAAAAATTTCAAATACAGACGAACGCGCCCGATAAAATTTCAAATAATGGCGACCGCGCCGGGAAATTCAAATAATGGCGAACGCGCTTGGGAGTATTTCAAATAATAGCGAACGCGCTTGGTTGGATATCCAATTATGGCGAAAAGGCAATAGTTTGTAAAAAAATCGATGTTCAATCAACAGAAAATGAGTTTGAATTTTTATATACAGCTATTTCGGAAATATAAACCATATCAAAAACTTTCAACTTTAAAACCTTGTATATCGTAAACCAGAGATGATTAAAACGTCAAAATTTTTTAGATTATGGAACATTTTATGCGCAATCTACATAGAAGAAATTTGAGTAATTATATACAAGGGTTTTAAAAATATGGATGAAATTAGAAAACTGTTAAGAATTTATTGAGAAAAACTTCAATTCAACTTTGAAACCTTGTATCTTGTAAAGCACTAATGATAAAATCCTCAACATTTTATATATTATGGAACAATTAATGCCCAATCTACAGAGCATGTGTTTGAGTTATTATATACAGGGGTTTTGGAAATATGGACAAAATTTAAAAAACTTTTGAGAATTTATTGAGAAAAAGTCTATTTCAACTTTGAAACCTTGTATCTCGTAAAACAGTAATGATAAAAACGTCAAAATTTTATAGATTATGCAACAATTAATGTCCACTATCCACAGCATGTGTTTGAGTTATTATATACAGAGGTTTTAAAAATATGGACGAAATTAAAAAACTGTTAAGAATTTATTGGGAAAAACTTTAATTCAACTTTGAAGCCTTGTATTTTGTAAACCAATGACGATAAAATTCTCAAAATTTTATAGATTATGGGACAATTAATGCCCCATCTACAGAGCATGTGTTTGAGTTATTATATACAGGGGTTTCGGGGAAATATGGACAAAATTAAAAAAACTGTTAAGAATTTGAGAAAAACTTTATTTCAACTTTGAAACCTTGTATCTCGTAAACCAGTGATGATAAAAGCGTCAAAATTTTATAGATTATGGAACAATTAATGTCCAATATCCACAGCATGTGTTTGAGTTATTATATACAGGGGTTTTGGAAATATGGACAAAATTAAAAAAACTGTTAAGAATTTGAGAAAAACTTTATTTCAACTTTGAAACCTTGTATCTCGTAAACCAGTGATGATAAAAGCGTCAAAATTTTATAGATTATGGAACAATTAATGTCCAATATCCACAGCATGTGTTTGAGTTATTATATACAGGGGTTTTGGAAATATGGACAAAATTAAAAAAACTGTTAAGAATTTGAGAAAAACTTTATTTCAACTTTGAAACCTTGTATCTCGTGAACCAGTGATGATAAAAACATCAAAATTTTTCAGATTATGGAATAATTGATGCGCAATCTACAGAGAATGGAATTGAGTTATTATATATGGGGGTTTAAAAAATATGGACAAAATTAAAAAACTTACGAATTTATTGAGAGAAACTTTATTTCAACTTTGAAACCTTGTATCTCGTAAACAAGTGATGATAGAAACGTCCAAATTTGTTAGATTGAGGAGCAATCTGCAAAGTATGAGTTATTATATAGAGAAGTTTCAAAATTTGAAAGGAATTCAAAAACTTCGAACAACAAATTGATTTTAACTTTGTAGCCTTGTATCTCGTAAACTAGTAACGATGAAAATATAAAAGTTTGATAGATTATTAAACAATCAATAACTAATCTAAATTCTATAAATTCAAGTTATTATATACAGGGGTATCAAAAATATGAACAAAATTAAAAAGCATTTTCGAAACCTTATATTTCGTAAGCCAATAACGATAAGAATGTCAAAATTTGACAGATTGTGAAGAAATACTTGCCCAATCTATAAAGCGTGCATTTAAAATATTATATACAGGGGTTACGAGAAAATAAACTTATTACATGTGAGGAAAATTCAACTTTTCACTTTAACCCTGTATATTTCCGATAAATCTCAAATCTATTAGACAAAATTTTATCAAGCATTTAGATCGATCTTTTTTCTACGAAAAAATTTAAAAACCAAATTTGTATCTGCGATAATTTTGGAATTATCAAAAATCATATCGAAACTAGTAAGAAATTTTCGAAAAAAAATGTTTCCAAACGAATATTTTCCCGAATTTTCCACTGTTTAGTCTCGACATAAATTTCCAATTAGAACGAAAATGAATTAGAATAATCCTCGATTTTGTTATTGCGCCGAATCTGACGTCACAGCCGGAGTTTCCTGTCGAACTTCCTTCCCTGCTGGGAACCAGATGGTCTAATTGAGCGTATCCCTCTTCCACCTCATTATATTTCCCCGAGGATTTTGGTTTCGACCAATTTATCAAAACGAATTAATTAGAAAACTTAAAAGTACAATATAAATGAATTCAACCCGAATTCTAATGGAATTAACATGTAAAATAAATAAATTTAGTCGATTTACGTACAACCCCGTATAATATCGAGTTTATTTACGATATACACTTCGAGATTTATCGATTTGTACCAGGGATCGACAAGCACAACGACAAATATTATAAAAAAATTGATTCAAACGAAAATTTTTGGAAAATTGGCGAAGGCGCAGCGACGAACGTCCCGAGAATTGGCGAAGGCGCCGGGATAAGCGGCCTAAGAATTGGCGGAGGTATCGGGCCGGTCGAACGCTTTGCAAGTGATGGCGGAGGCGCCGGTGCAAAAATTATGGTGGATGGGATTATGGAATTTTCTCTTGCGATACGTTATGTTCTTTGGAATTTTGTATCGCGAGGTTGGAAAATTACCTTTAAACTCGTAATTCCAGTGGAAATATCCGAAATTCCGAGCCGAGGATTGTTCATTATACGAATATTAAAGCAGGGAAAGGATTAAGGACTGAACTTGGTTTTTTTCTGAGGATTGCGCTTCCGAAACGTTTATTTGCTGAACCAAATTGGATTTTACGTATTTACGTGATTTAAACACTTCATTCTATACGAGGAGATCCGAAAATGTTGGGGATAAATTGATGTTATACGTGGAAATTCAAAAATAATATTGAGGGTGAATTTTAACGCCCTGTATATTGGAAAATAATAAGATTTTTGATATTATTCGATTGATTTTGAGGAGAGCAATTTATTTTGAATCATTCAAGATATTTTGTGAAACTCTAAGTTAAGAAGTTTGAGTGAAAAAAGAAAAAAAATAATTTTGATCAATAGATAAATGACGACCCTGTATATTAGTAAATAGTGAGTGGGAACATTTTAAATTTCGTTACTATATAGAGTAAACGTTATTTTATCGATTTATCTTCGATTTAAAGCTCTATATGTGTTTTTTGAGAAAATAAGAACAATTTTATGAAATCATCTAATTTTTACAAAAAAAAATCAAATCCACTTCAACACCTTGTATCTCTCAAACAATTGGCGATAAAAACATCGAAATTCAATAGATTATGAAGCATTTTATGACTAATATATAGAGTATGAGTTGGTGTTACTATATACAGGGTTTTCAAAAATATAAACAAAATTAAAAACCTGTGAACTTATACATCAAAAAAATGTATTTCAACTTTAGAACCTTATATCTCGTGAAATAGTTACGACAAAAATTTAAAAATTTGACAGTTTTTATAGCATTTGATGCTCAACTAATAGATCATGAGTTTGAGTCTATATATACAGGGGTTTCAAAAAAATGAGAACCTTAAAACTCCAACTTTGAAACCTTGTATCTCGTGAACTAGTGATCATAGAAACGTCAAAATTTCATAGATTACGGAACATTTGATGCCTAATATACACAGTATGAGTTTGAGTTAGTATATACAGGGGTTTCAAAAATATGAACAACATTAAAATCCTTCTATAAATTTATTGAGCAAAAAAATTGATTTCAACTTTGAAACCTTGTATCTCGTAAATTAGTCACGATAAGAATATGAAAATTCAACAAATTGTAAAGCATTAGATGCTCAGCCAATATGTCGTGAGTTTGATTCTATGTATACGGGGGTTCCAAAAATATGAACAGAGTTATAAAACTTTTATGAATATTTAAAAAGAAATCAATTTCAACTTTGAAGCCTTGTATCTCGTAAATTAATCAGGATTAGAATGAGAAAATTTCACAGTTTGTATAACATTCAATGCTCAATAAGAATATCATGAGTTTGAATCTATATATAAAGGGGATTCAAAAATATGAATCAAATTATAAAAAGTCTATTTGAATTTGTTAATCAATTAATATTTTAGAACCCTGTATCTCGTGAACAGGTGACAAAAAAATGTCAAAATTTGACAGATTATATAAAAGAATGATGCTTAATGAATACATTATGAATTTAAATCATTACATTCAAAAATATGAACAAAAATTTGAAATTATGCCAAAAAATTTCGTCCAACTTTACAGCCTTGTATCTCGTCAACAAGTAACGATAAACATTTCAAAATTTGACAGATTGTGTAACATTCGATGCTCAATCCAATAAGCATAAGTTTGAATAAGTATATACAGGGGTTTCGAAAATATAGACAAAATAATAAATAGTTTATGAAGTACATGGGAATCATCAAAAAGCTGACACCATATTATGTCAAATAAAATCATTTTTTTTTTCAAATTTCAGATACAAAAGGAGCCCAAAATTTATCGACGCTAATGAATGGTAAGTGAAATTCGAAATTTTCCAAAAAAATACCATAGACAAATAAGCATATAATCGTGAATAGAATGAATTCTGAAATGATACCCATCAATCGATAATAAACACCCCAATTCGAATTAATAGCTCGTTTGGTATGTCGTCAAAACATTCCCAGTCGAGAGTCAATAAAAGACAGTTAACACGGACCAATATAAAAACCCCCTAGGGCATTATATCATGGAACCGATGAGAATTTCCTTTTGTACGCATGCGTGATTTTAACTTTTCTTTTTTCTTACGAAATCGCGTCCGTTTTATCGAAAAAAAATAAATCGATGCTCGTGTATACTACATTTAAAGAATCTCCTTGTTTGTCCCACGTTAGTTTCATATTAAAAGATGTAAAAAATGAGAAAAAAATCATTTTTCTTGTCTGTATTTTCAATCTTCACGCGATTTTATTAACCGTATGTTATTAGGTATATTATTCAGAATAATAAATTTATTTTTGATCGCATTGGATAAGCGCGACAAGCACACCACGCTAAGGTCGAAATTCCCCCGTTTGATCACGTCAAACGGGGTGGAAATATCTATTGAAACATTGTGATTTTTTTGCAGGAAAAGCATCCTTATCAGGATTTCTCTTTTGAGGATTCGATTATGAAGATATTTCGTAGTATTTTATTGAATTTTATACTGGGCCTTCTAGAAACAAGCGACGCAGTAGATCCTTGTAAGTATATTTGTTTATAGGTTAGACAGAACCGGACTTACGAAATTTTTACATAATAATTTTCCCATTCTCCCCTAATAACGGTTATTTTCCAAAATAAAGAAAAACTTTTTGGATGAAATGTACTTGAAATTTTTCGTAGAAAACGTTTATTGTATTTTGAATGCACCTTAACAGGTGAAATTTTGAAAAAAAAAACGAGTTTGAAATGAATTTAAAAACCGCCATGTAGCGTAAATTATAGTAATCAGATTATTTCGAAATTATAACAGATATATTGGTGAAAATGAGCTCTTTCTAACGAGACTAATTTCGCTAAAATTAAACGAGCAGAACCGGACTTACGAACGTTTTTCTACAATAATTACACCACTCTCCCCTAACAGTTATTTTCCAAAATAAAGAAAAACTTGTTGGATGAAATATACTTGAATTTTTTCGTCGAAAACGATTATTTGAGTTTTAACACACCTCGATGGGTGAAATTTTGAAAAAAAAAAACGAGTTTGAAATGAATTAAAAAAAAATTAAAAACCGCCATCTAGCGTCAATTATAGTAGACAGTTTATTTCGAAATTATAACAGATAGATTGGTAAAAATGAGCTCTTTCTAACGAGACTAATTTCGCTAAAATTAAACGAGCAGAACCGGACTTACGAACGTTTTTCTACAATAATTTCTCCACTCTCCCCTAACAGTTATTTTCCAAAATAAAGAAAAACTTATTGGATGAAATATACTTGAATTTTTTCGTAGAAAACGATTATTTTAGTTTTAACACACCTCGATGGGTGAAATTTTGAAAAAAAAAACGAATTTGAAATGAATTAAAAAAAACAAATTAAAAAAGGCCATCTAGCGTCAATTATAATAGACAGATTATTTCGAAATTATGACAGATAGATTGAAAAAAATGAGCTCTTTCTAACGAGACTAATTTCGCTAAAATTAAACGAGCAGAACCGGATTTACGAACGTTTTTCTACAATAACTTCCCCACTCTCCCCTAACGGTTATTTTCCAAAATAAACAAAAACTTTTCCAATCAATTATACGCAGAATTTTTAGCTCAATCCAATGCTCGTATTAAAAATACCCGTTAACGAAAAACCATAAGAAATGATTTTTTCCGTATCATTTCTAATATTCGTTTATTTCGTACTACACCCTGTATATATCTAATTTCAGCACAATGCATTGCACCCCTCGGTATGGAAAGCGGAATTATACGAGATTCAGATATAACTGCGAGTTCGTCTTTCGATAACGGCAACGTCGGACCCCAAAACGGCAGGTAAAAAAAAAATTCGAAAAAAAAAAATATCCCGTAGCACTAAATCCGTTATATCCGCAGGATACGAACCGACAAAAACGGCGGAGCCTGGTGTCCGATGAAACAAGCGACGACGGAACCGGACGAATGGCTGCAAATCGACTTGCGAAACGTCCGTATGATAACCGCTACCGAAACGCAAGGACGTTTCGGCAACGGACAGGGCATCGAATACGCCGAAGCGTACATTTTGGAATATTGGAGACCGAAATTACACAAATGGATCAGGTATCACAATAGTAAAGGCGAAGAAGTTATAACCGGCAACATAAATCCGTATCTGGAAGCTAAACGCGAACTAGATCCGCCGATATGGGCGAGTAAATTTCGATTTTACCCGTATAGTTATCACAAGAGGACTGTTTGTATGCGAGTCGAATTGTACGGTTGCCAATGGACGGACGGTATAATAAGTTATTCGATGCCGCAGGGAGATAAGCGCGGCAACAATTGGGAATTTTA
The DNA here is from genome assembly GCF_026250575.1 of Diorhabda carinulata. NCBI lineage: Eukaryota > Metazoa > Arthropoda > Insecta > Coleoptera > Chrysomelidae > Diorhabda > Diorhabda carinulata. The sequence goes on along the minus strand of NC_079469.1, from coordinate 13,680,160 downwards.
TGATTTCAGGTAAAAAATTTGGCACTTTATAGCGATAAAACCGAAATATAGCAACAATATAGCGATATATATCTATTTATAACGATGATTGCCAAAATATAGCGATATATAGCAATATTATAGCGATATATGTATCAACTTATAGCGATAACTACTAAAATACAGCAATAATATAGCGATATACAGCAATTTATAACGATGTTTGTGAAAATATAGCTATATATAGCAATATATATCAACTTATAGCAATATATATCAACTTATAGCAATATACATCAACTTATAGCGATAACTACCAAAATATAGCAATAATATAGCGATACCTAATAATAATATAGCGATATATATATATATCAATTTATAGCAATAACTACTAAAATATAGCAATAATATAGCGATATATTATCTTATAGCGGTATTAACCAAAATATAGCATTATATAGCAATCTTATAGCGATATATCTATCAAGTTATAGCGATAACTACCAAAATATAGCGATATATATCAACTTATTGCATTATAATAATTATAACGATGTTAGCCAAAATATAGCAATAACAATATAGCGATATATAGCACTTTATAGTGATATTAATATTAATTTACAGCAATATGAACCAAAACATTGCAATAAAATGATATATAGCCATAATATAGTTATATTTAGCGATTTATAGTTACATTAACCAACGTATAGTAGTAAATAGTGATATATGTAGCTATATTATAGTGATTTATTCAAAAATATTTTGCAATTTACAGCAATATGAACCAAAACATTACAATAAAGTGATATATAGCCATAATATAGTTATATTTAGCGATTTATAGTTACATTAACCAACATATAGTAGTAAATAGTGATATATGTAGCTATATTATAGTGATTTATTCAAAAATATTTTGCAATTTACAGCAATATGAAGCAAAACATTGAAATAAAATGATATATAGCCATAATATAGTTATATTTAGCGATTTATAGTTACATTAACCAACATATAGTAGTAAATAGTGATATATTTAGCTATAATGTAGCGATTTATTCAAAAATATTTTGCAATTTACAGCAATATGGACCAAAATGACATATAGCGATATATATAGCAATTTATAACGATATTAATCAAATTGTAGCCATAAATAGTGATATATAGCTATAATACAGTGATATTTAGCAATTTATACTGATATGATCAAAATATAGCAATAAATAGTTGTTCATAACTGGATTTAGCCATAATATAGCAGCATATACTGATAGTTTAGCAATAACTGGCAACATCTAGCGATATTCGATAATTTTATGGTTGTTTTGATCGTTTCCAACGTATTTTGATAATTTTTTCTGTTCCTATTGGTAGATACGACGGCGATTGGGACGGTAATATGCTGAAGAACGGTTTGGGTCAATTGACAGACGGCAAATTCGGACACGACGATTTCAAATCGGATTTTTACGACGGTCAAACTTGGGTCGGTTGGAAAAACGATACCAGACACGGCGGACCAATCGAAATCGTATCGGAATTCGATAGAATACGAGAGTTTTCGTCCGTGCATATTTATAGCAACAATCAGTTTACCAAGGAAGTGCAGGTGCGATTTCCCGACGTTAAATCTTCATTCGTTTATATCGTTTTTTGTTTTCTTTCAGATTTTTTCCATGGCCAAAGTAGATTTTAGTATAGGCGGGAAGCGGTTCTCCCGAAGCGAGCCGATCACCTACGAATACATCGAAGATCGAATATTCGAAAGTTCTAGAAACGTATCGATTAAATTGCACCACAGAATCGGAAAGTTCGTTAGGGTTCGATTATATTTCGCTTCTAAATGGATACTGATAAGCGAGATTTCGTTCGATTCCGTCGTCGTGAACGGTAATTTCACCGTCGAGGCGGAACCCACCTCGACACCGCCCGAGGATAGTTTATCGGAAGAAGAAAAACACGATCATAAGATCGAAATTCCCGTACCGAACGATGTCAACGAACCGGCTATAGTCGCTATTATCGTTATAGGTATATTCCGATGATTTTTTTTTTTTGGAAAAAAAATTTTTGATTATTTTTTTTTCAAGGTATCATTTTGGCCATTCTATTGATTGGTACTATGGCGATTCTCGTTTATAGATTGAGGAATAGGAAATTTTTCGGTAGTCCTAATTCATCGAATATCGATTTTCCGAGTACAACGATGCCGCATCTTCAACCGGAATCAGTTTATGGTGAGTAATCCTATAGTTTAATAGTCCTATTGACTGCGCCAGTTACTGAAAAAATTATTATTTGATCCTATAGACTGCGCCCATTACTAAAGATATTTGACCTTAAAAACTGCCTTAATTGACGAAAAAAATTAATATTTGATACTAAAAACTACCTAATTTGATAAAAAATTAATATTTGATCCTATAGACTGCGCCAATTACGGAAATTTTTTTATTTGATCCTGTAGATGGCGCCAATTACTAAAAAAATTGATATTTGATCCTATAGACTGCGCCTGTTACAAAAAAATTAATATTTGATCCTAAAAACTGCCTAATTTGATAAAAAATTAATATTTGATCCTATAGACTGCGCCAATTACGGAAATTTTTTTATTTGATCCTTTAGATGGCGCCAATTACTAAAAAAATTGATATTTGATCCTATAGACTGCGCCAGTTTTTATTAAAAAAATTCAATAAGCTTAGTAATTTTCTCATTATCTAAAGCGTCGTCAATACCAGGGTTTTTTCAAAACTTTGGCCTTCTGTAATGCCTCAAAAATTTCGATAAATAAGAAGAATAGTTTGTCAAAATGTGACTTAGATATTTCATTTGTTTTCGTTTGTATGATAATTTTTTTCAATTCTGTCAAGGATTCAATGAAAAAGAAAGTTCCATCGAAGCTTATGGGGTGACTGAGATCGAAGATTATCGAATGGTGCAAGGTACGATGAAATCGAGTCTGAGATCGACTTTACCCCTACCCCACCCCGGACATATAACTGAAAACAACGAATACCAAGAACCATATCAGGCCATGAAATTCGCTCCTTATTATAGCTACAGTCCAGTCGTTATGGAAATGAAAGACAAAATCAACAACACCATAGAAAAACAAATAAAACCGACAGATAACTATGAATATGTTACGCCCGAGGGCAGTAATCTTCCCTTACTGTCCGACAGCGATAGTACGTTGACTTTATATAGAAACAGATTAACGAGCACGTCGTCGAAAGCCCCCAAGACGTCAACGAAATCGACACACAACGAGGATATAGTTAAACAAGTAGGTAAAGGATCGTGATGACCTTTAATTTTATTTTTTCTACATCCTTTATGTACAAAAAGGTTCGTTGAAGGAAATGCGAGTTCGCGAAAATGTTAAATAAGCGCGCGTCCGCCAAAAATTTCATCTACAAACGTATTCGGCAAAAATTTTGAGCAAGCGCACGCGTATGACAAAATTTTTATCAAGGAAGTATTCGACGAAAGTTTTGAACAAATTCGCGTTTACCAAAACTTTCGCCGGGCGCACATTCGGCAAAATTTCCAACAAATGTTGATTCGGCAAAAGTTTCAAATTCGAGTTCACTGAAACTTTGGCTGAAGCTATAATTTTAACTGTGGGCTCGTTCGGCAAAATTTCTCGCGAATATATGTCTGTCAAAATTTTATACAAATGAGTGACCGCAAAATTTTTTTAATGAACTCGCGTCCGCCAAAAATTACATACAAACGTATTCGGCAAACATTTTAAGCAAATGGTCGTTCGTTAAAAATTTTGAACATTGGCAAAACTTTTATTAAGGAATTAAACGCGCTTTTTGCAAAAATTTTAAACAGTTCGCGTTTGCCAAAACAGCTGAAGCGCGTTCGGTAAAATTTCTAACAAATGACAAATGTTTGTTCGGCAAAACTTTTAAACTGATGGCGTATACGACAAAATTTTTCGTAAATGTGTTTCCGTCAAAATTTCTAACAAACGCGCCTTCGTCGAAAATTTCAATCGCGGACACCAATATATCAACTGCTGCCGAATTCGGCAAAATTTTAAACAAATGTACAAGTTCGCCAAAGCTTTTACCATGGGCGAATTCGGCAAAATTTTAATAAATGCGCATCCGCTAAAGTTACAATCAAATACGCAATTGCCAATGGTTTAACTGCGGGCGGATTCGGCAAAGTTTTAAACAAATCCACGTCCCGGCGAGTTCGCTAAAATTTAAAACCAGCGTGGGTTCGCCAAAACTTTAACCGTGGGCGTATTCGGCAAAATTTTAATAAATTCGCGTCCGCTAAAGTTACGATTCGGCAAAATTTTAAACAAATTCGCGTTCCGGCGAGTGCGCTGAAACTTTAACCGTGGGCTTATTCGGCAAAATTTTAATTAATGCGCGTCCGTTAATTGTCAAGGCTTCAAATGCGGACGGATTCGGCGAAATTTCTAATAAATGCACTTCCGGCAAAATTTTAATCAAAAATTTGAAACGAGATCATGTTTTCAGTCGCCTACCAGACAAGACGCGATTGCGGCACTAAAAAATCGATTGGACGGTAATAATCTGAAAGAAATACCTCGACATCGTCTTCGAATGCTCACCAAGCTATCGGAAGGCGCTTTCGGAACGGTAATATACGAGGTGCAACGAAAAAATTCAACTTTTAGTAACAAATTTTAAATTTCTAGGTGTATATAGCCGAAGCTGATAGTATAAACGAATTTTCTTCGACGTTCTGTAGATTAACCCGATTGGTGGCTATAAAATTTTTAAAAGAAACCGCCGGGGACAAAGAGAGGTGACGAAATTTCACATATCGAAACCGAAAATTTCCTAAAAATCGAATTTTTCCTTTACAGACAAGATTTTTTCAGAGACGTTCGTATACTGGCCGCCCTAGAAGATCAAAACATAGCTCGAGTTTTGGGTATATGCAGTTTGGACGATCCACTCTGCGTCGTAATGGAATATTTGGATCAAGGTGATTTGTGTCAATTTTTGAGGACGAATCATCCAACGTACAACACGTTAACTTTCGATTGCCTCCTGTATATGAGCGTGCAGATAGCGTCCGGTATGAAATATCTGGAAACATTGAATTTCGTTCATCGAGATTTGGCGACGAGGAATTGTCTCATTGGAAACGGATATCAAATAAAAATTTGCGATTTCGGAACGTACAACGAACTCTACGTCAACGATTATTATAAAGTCGACGGTTATACGCCGTTGCCGATACGTTGGATGGCGTGGGAGAGCGTCTACCAGAGTAGGTGAGTCGAACGAGAAAAAAAAAATTGCTGTTCAAGTCAAAAAACAAGATACAATTCATGTCAACACGTTAATTGTGCGTTTTCTAAGTCAAAGAATCCATTTATCTAAGGCCAAGATGCAAAAAAAGTCTAATCCAACATTAGTTTAGCGTTTTATAAGTCGTAGAATCCATTTATCGATGTCCAACATGCAGAAAAAGTCTAATCCAACATTAATTTAGCGTTTTCAAAGTCGTAGAATCCATTTATCGATGTCCAAGATGCAGTAGAAGTCTAATCTCAAATTAGTTTAGCATTTTCGAGATCGTAGAATCCATTTATCTAAGTCCCAAATGCCGAAAAACCAAATCTCAAATTAGCTCAGCGTTTTCAAAGTCGTAGAATCCATTTATCGATGTCCAAGATGCAGTAGAAGTCTAATCTCAAATTAATTTAGCATTTTCGAGATCGTAGAATCCATTTATCTAAGTCCCAAATGCCGAAAAACCAAATCTCAAATTAGCTCAGCGTTTTCAAAGTCGTAGAATCCATTTATCGATGTCCAAGATGCAGTAGAAGCCTAATCTCAAATTAGTTTAGCATTTTCGAGATCGTAGAATCCATTTATCTAAGTCCCAAATGCCGAAAAACCAAATCTCAAATAAGCTCAGCGTTTTCAAAGTCGTAGAATCCATTTATCGATGTCCAAGATGCTGTAGAAGCCTAATCTCAAATTAGTTTAGCATTTTCGAGATCGTAGAATCCATTTATCTAAGTCCCAAATGCCGAAAAACCAAATCTCAAATAAGCTCAGCGTTTTCAAAGTCGTAGAATCCATTTATCGATGTCCAAGATACAGAAAAAGTCTAATCCAACATTAGTTTAGCGTTTTCAAAGTCGTAGAATCTATTTATCGATGTCCAAGATGGAGTAGAAGCCTAATTATATATATAGAATCCATTTATCTTAGTCCCAAGTGCCGAAAAACAAAATCTCAAATTAGCTTATCGTTTTCTAAGTCGTAGAATCCATTTATCTAAGTTCAAGATACAGAAAAAGTCTAATCCAACATTAGTTTAGCGTTTTCAAAGTCGTAGAATTCATTTATCGATGGCCAGTGTGAAGAAGCCTAATATAAAATTAGTTTAGCGTTTTCGAGATCGTAGAATCCATTTATCGATATCTCAGATGTGGAAAATTCCGGTTAAACCAATAATAAAATTCGTTGAACAAGACGAAAGATGAAATATAAGTGCCGATAAATGGATTATACGATCTCGAAAACGCTAAACGAACGTTTCCTTTTCTTTAGAGTATATTTTGAATTACAGGTACACTACGAAAAGTGACGTTTGGGCGTTCGGCGTAACTCTATGGGAAATATTGACGAATTGTCGTCAAAAACCGTTCGATTCGATGTCGGATCCGGACGTAATGGAAAATTTGGCGCGCCATAGTCGCGACGACGGTCAATTTAAATATTTACCACGACCTAGCGCTCATAAAGATATATACGATCTGATGATGGAGTGTTGGAAAAGGGACGAAACCGACAGGCCTACGTTTAGAGAGATTCACCTATTTTTGCAAAGGAAAAATTTGGGTTACGTCCCTGTATAGTTATCGGCGATTTGTTACGACGATTTAATATGGGAACAATATTGTAAATAAATACACAGGGTGATACTTTTTAAAATATTTATATAGATTTAAAAAAAAATTAAAAAAAAATGCATCGAATATTTATTTTATGGAAGAATGGTGATTTATTAGGGGACATCCTGAATAATAATAATTTTTTTTATATTAATAAACTGGTAGATGATAATCGCTTGTTGAAAGTTGTAGTCGTAGTTGATACTGTATAAAATGATCCGTTGTTTGAACAATCCCTGTATGTGCCTATTTATCTATTATTGAATTAGTTATAAACGATGGGACAATCGGTATAACGAAATAGCGGAAAATAAATTATTATTATATTATATCGATCTTTCTAGAACAAATTTAATTATCCCAAGATAATATGAGAATATTATAAATTGTTCTGAATGATCCTGGAACGATTTCAGAACATTTTAAATTGTTCCGAGTCATTCTAAACGATTCCAGGGCATTTTTGCAACATTATAAATCATTTTAGATCGTTTTGAATGATTCCAGAACAATTTGATAACTTTAAAAAATCTTCTAAATGATTCCAAACAATCTAAGAACATCATAAATTGTTCTATATGATTCCAAAACAATTTGAGAACATTATAAGTTGTTCTAAACGAATCCAAACAATTCGAGAGCATTATAAGTTGTTCTAGATTGTTAAAAAACAATTTGAGAACATTATAAATTGTTCTGGATTCTTCTAAATAATTCCAAACAATCTGAGAACATCATAAATTGTTCTAGGTTGTTCTATATGATGCCAAAACAATTTGAGAACATTATAAGTTGTTCTAAATGAATCCAAACAATTCGAGAGCATTATAAGTTGTTCTAGATTGTTAAAAAACAATTTGAGAACATTATAAATTGTTCTGGATTCTTCTAAATAATTCCAAACAATCTGAGAACATCATAAATGGTTCTAGGTTGTTCTATATGATGCCAAAACAATTTGAGAGCATTATAAGTTGTCTAAACGAATCCAAACAATTCGAGAGCATTATAAGTTGTTGTAGATTGTTAAAAAACAATTTGAGAACATTATAAATTGTTCTGGATTCTTCTAAATAATTCCAAACAATCTGAAAACATCATAAATTGTTCTAGATTGTTCTAAATGAATCCAAACCATTCGAGAGCATTATAAGTTGTTTTAGATTGTTAAAAAACAATTTGAGAACATTATAAATTGTTCTGGATTCTTCTAAATAATTCCAAACAATCTGAAAACATCATAAATTGTTCTAGATTGTTCTAAATGAATCCAAACCATTCGAGAGCATTATAAGTTGTTCTAGATTGTTAAAAAACAATTTGAGAACATTATAAATTGTTCTGGATTCTTCTAAATAATTCCAAACAATCTGAAAACATCATAAATTGTTCTAGATTGTTCTAAATGAATCCAAACCATTCGAGAGCATTATAAGTTGTTCTAGATTGTTAAAAAACAATTTGAGAACATTATAAATTGTTCTGTATTCTTCTAAATAATTCCAAACAATCTGAGAACCCCATTAATTGTTCTAGATTGTTTTATATGATTTCAAAACAATTTGAGAACATTATAAGTTGTTCTAGATTGTTAAAAACAAATTGAGAACATTATAAATTGTTCTGTATCCTTCTAAATGATTCCAAATAATCCGAGAACATCATAAATTGTTCTAGATTGTTTTATATGATTTCAAAACAATTTGAGAACATTATAAGTTGTTCTAAACGACACCAAACAATTTGAAAACATCATAAATTTTTCTAAATGATTAAAAAACAATTTGATGGCATTATAAGTTGTTCTAGATTGTTATAAACCAATTTGAGAACATTATAAATATTTGTATAAAATTATAAATCGGAAAATTTTGCATGAACATGCAAATTTCATTTTTGAAAATTTGTTAATTTCGAAAAATTTTTGAATTTATAATTCAAAATACAATTTTCAAAAAAAAAACTAATTAACAAAAAAATTGGATCGCGTATCAACCCTCATATCTCAATTTGTTATACAGATTGTCCCATCGAAAATTCCACTTCTATTTAATCCAAAATTGATTTTTTCACTTCATAAATTCCATTTTTACAAAAAAATCGGAAGCAGTAGAAGAATACGAACCCCGCATTTAGCTCGTGGACCAAAGATACGGAACGGACATTTTTTTTTCGTAACTACTTTTTACTGAAAGACCCGGTATTATATAGATTTGAACGTAAATTTTGGAATCCAATACAGACAAAAACATATCATGGTCCAAATATACTTTTCCAGTTTTTTTAAATTTTTTTGTATTTTTTTTTTCATTAAATTCTCGCGATTTTTATTCGAAAAAAAACCAGCACAATCAAGATTTAATATTTTTTAATTCACGTAGCACAATAATAAGAGACAATGCTTAGAAAAATTAAAAAATATATATAATTTTGCTAGTAGTCAATTGAGCAACATGTAAAAAATATTTAAAAATTAGTTTATAAGATTTATAAAACGTATACTTCGAAAAATAAAAGTAGAAACCGACTTTTTCACCAGATCTGAATGTTAGTGATTTTTTTTATAATTAATTTTATAAAAATATTTTTCTTTAAACATCTACAGACAAATTTAAGTGACTGGGATTCAAATCAGGACGATATTGTTTACATTTCGTCTATTCTATCTATTTTTCGTAGATAAATTTTCAACGAATCGAAATTCTAACCTCGAAATATTTCTACTTTTTATTCGAATGTAGTACCTAGACACACACACACACACACAATACCCTTCGCCTTGACTGAAATGAGATCACTATATCGCTCGATCGTGTACAATATTTATTAGATAAATTCATAAATATTTTCAATCTAATATGTACCATACTGTATAAGCACTAGATTATAGAACAAAAAAAAACTCGTTTTGTATATATTTACGATATAATTTATCATGGCTTTTTATAAAACCCCTTGTATATTGTAATAGAGTTCTTCAGCGATCGCAATAACAAGTTTAGGCAACCCCTCGAAACTATCTAAATAGTTCCAGATCATTTAAAGGGATACTGAATTGTTCCAGAACGATTTCGGAACATTCAAAGACGTTCCAAGCCATTTTAGGAAATTGTAAGTTGTTCCGGACCGTTAATGAAAATTATAAATTGTTCCCCAATCCACCTCAAGCAATTCCAATTGTTCCTAAACTATTTAGGAATGTTCTACGTTGTTCCGCATCATTTTAGAAAATTATAAGTTGTTCCGGACCGTTAATGAAAATTATAAATTGTTCCCCAATCCACCTCAAGCAATTCCAATTGTTCCTAAACTATTTAGGAATGTTCTACGTTGTTCCGCGTCATTTTAGAAAATTATAAGTTGTTCCGGACCGATAATGACAATTTAAATTGTACCCCAAAACCGTTTCATTCAATTCTAATTGTTAGCGTACAAATTCGGAATATTCTAAACAGTTCCGTTTACTTTTTTTAGATTAAGTTGTTGCGGAACGTTAAAGGAATTTATAAATTGTTTCCCAAGCCACTCATTTAATTTTAATTATTCCTGAACGATTTCGAAATATTCTAAGCTTTTATGCATCGCGTTAGGGAATTATTAGTTGTTCCGGACCGTTAGAGAGAATTATAAATTGTTCCCCAAACCACTTCATCCGATTATAATTGCTCCCGAATGATTTCGGAATGTTCTATGCCATTCCGCTTCATGTTAGAAAATTATAAGTTGTTCCTGGCCGTTAAAAAATTATAAATTGTTCCGCAATCCACATCAAGCAATTCTAATTGTTCCCGAACAGTTTTGGAATATTCTACGTTGTTCAGCATCATGTTAGGAAATTATAAGTTGTTCCGGAATGTTAATAAAAATTATGAATTGTTTTCCGATCCACCTCATGCAATGTTAATTGTTCCTTAACGATTTCGGAATATTCTAAGGTGTACTGTATCGTTTTAGGAAATTGTAAGTTGTTCCCAAGACAATTGAAGGCAATTCTAAATATTTCTGAACGATTTTGGGGCATTATAAGTTGTGTCAGATCATTTTAGAAAATTACAAATTGTTATATCGATCTTTTTTAATCTTTCCAGTACAAAGTGAATGAATTCTAAATTGTTTTTAATCGTTTAATGAAATTCTAAGTTATTCTTAAACGATTTAGGGCATTCTGAGTAGTTCCAGATCATTTTCCAATATTCTAAATTGTTCCAGATTATTCTATATAATTCCAGAACAATCTGAGAACATTTTAAAATGTTCCGGATCAATCTAGGGCATTCTAAATTGTTCCAGATCCTTCTAGAACATTATAAATAATTCTAGAACCGTTTTAGAGAACATTCTAAATTGTTCCAGAGTATTTTTTGTTTATAACTACAAGAAAAAAAATATTTTCCATGTTCAATGAAATAACAGAAAAACTCCAAAGATCGTCAAATTTGTAAATATCTTGGTGGTACGTTAGATTAGTAGCTTTAAGTACCTAAACTAGCTTGAACAATCAATTTTTACAAAACTTGTTAAAATCTTTTTGCACTGAGTAGTTTTTTCCGTTTCCAGTTGATATAAGTTCAATTTCGTTTTATTTTATAGAAAAGAAAAATGAAAATTTTAACCATATAATAAAAATTTAATCAAAAAAGAAGACGTTTTTGCTTATTATTCACCTAACCTTAACATACCCACCACCCGGAAGCTCTATAAATCATTTCAAATAGTTATTTCATATCGTCTAGATTCTAAATTGTTCGAGACCATTTTAGAAAATTCTAAATTGTTCCAGAATAATTTAAGAACATTTTGAACAGTTCTAGATCATTTTAGAACCATTTAGATGGTTATGGAAACAATTTAGAACATTCTAAATTGTTCCCAAAGAATTTTAGGACATTTTAAATTGTTACCGAACCATTCAAATGATTAGAAACGAACTTTAAAACATTGTAAATTTTTTCAGAAGGATTTTAGAACATTCTGAATTATTCTAAATCGTTTTAGGGAATTATAAATTGTTCCAGACCATTTCAGAGAATTTGAAATTGTCGTGGAACATTTGAGAAAATTCCATATTGTTCCAGAACAATTTTTATAACGTTCTTAGTTGTTAAAGATCAATTTAGCAGCATTGAAATGATTATAGATGAATTTTAGGACATTCTACTGTCTTTTAGATATTTTTAAAAAATTCCAAGTTGTTCCCGAACGATTTCAGAACATACGACGTAGTTCCAGATCAGATTTGAACATTCTACATTGTTCCAAATGATATCAGATCAATTATGAGATATTCTAGATTTTTGTAAACTATTCTAAATGATTCTAGAACAATTTCAAAACATTCAAAATTATTCCTGATCTTTCTAGAACCCTTTGAATTATCCCAAGATAATTTGAGAACATTATAAATTGTTCTAAACTGCTCTAAATAATTCCATAACTATTTGATAACATTAAAAATTCTTCTAAATGATTCCCAACAATTTGAGAATATCATAAATTGGTCTATATGATTCCAAAACAATTTCAGAACATTATAAATCGTTCTAGTTGGTTCTATTTGATTCCAAAACAATTTGAGATCATTATAAATTGTTCTAGATTGTTCAAAACAATATGAGAGCATTATAAGTTGTTCTAGATTGTTATAAAACCATTTGAAAATATTATAAATTTTTCTAATTGATTCCAAACAAATTTCAGTACATTATTAATGGTTATAGATTGTTGTAAATGATTCCAGAGCAATTTCATTATAAGTTGTTTTAGATTGTTCTAAATGATTCCAAAACAATTTTGGAACTTTATAAACTGTTCAGGAACATTCCAAATGAGTCCAGGGTCATTTGAGAACGGATTAGTGGGTTTTTCGAAGAATTTGAAGGATCAGATTTGTCGACCGGCCCAAATATATCGGCCGACGAGTTTATTTAAACGAAAAGTGGTTGGGTAATATAAGAAAAAACAACAAATTAGACAGAGCAGATAATATATTACAATGGAAATACATAAAAATTATGAAATAAAGTTTCTTAAAAAAAAATAACCAAAAATATTCATCGAAGAAAAAGGAGGAGAGGGAGGGAAAGAATGGAAAAAAACATTGTTTACTAACTAAAAAGTTGTTCGGTCGCTCGTTCCAGATCCCAATTACAAGAAGACAACGAAACTCTCGCCTGATGCTCCTCTATACCCATATCGACCAATCGCCTAATTTTCTCGTTACATTCCGCGTTTATAAAGGGACCTAAAAATATTTCGAAAAAAAAAACAACTTTTCTCACTACCCCCGTATAGGAAATTTTTACCTCCGGCGTACGCGTTCGTCCAATGTTTCGCCGTTAAAGTGAACATTTCCAAATTGTCTTTATATTGTTTGGCTACGACGGCGTCTTGGGGATCGTCGGGCTCCGCCGCCGATAGCAGAGCTTGCAACGACAACAAAACTGTCCTTAAAGTCATAGCGGCGGCCCTAAATCGACATTTTTTTTTTGGAGGGATAATACAATGGAAAATCATCGAATTATACACAACTTACCACTGATCTTTTAATATGTCTAAACATATGGCTCCTGTTACTGACGATATATTCGGGTGCCATATTTTCGTGATAAACCTAACCTATAATTAAATTTACGATTCGTTTTTTGTATATTCACACCGCGAAATTACGTTAAATTAATAAAAAAAAACGTAAAAGATAGTGAAAACACTATAAATATAATCAAAATAAAAGTTGAAATAATTCCGCGTTTTTATAAATAGCCCTGTCAAATATGTCAATTTTTTCAACACAAATACGTTCGAAATTATTCAAATTAATTATAAAAAAACGGTTTAAATAATATTTCGACTTACCTTTGGTGGATTGAAAGGATAAGTTTCCGGAACGCGAATTTCCAAAACGAAATTACCACCTTCGTATGGGGTATCGGGAGGACCTGCAATTTCACCTTTTAACTCTGTATAACTGTCATTTAATAATTCCACTCTTATAGCACATTTCGCTACCTAAAAAACCAACTTTATAATCACACTAACGATGATATTTGTTACATTATTATAACCTCTTCACTTTTTATAACTTCTTTGAATTCACGTTTAATCCTTTGTGCTGCGATATTCGCCATATTGATTATTTATTTGTTTTTCTAAATAGTTTTTTTTATATAGAAATAAATCGAAATTTTAATTAAACCGATTAATATTAGTAATGATTTGAAATGAAAATTTAGAATTATACACTAATCATTTTTAATACTTCAATTTTCTTCTTCTACTCGATATTGTAAAAACCTCACCCGTCGTGGTTATTCACGTCACTCCATAAATCAAATATAATAAATTTAGTATCAATTGTAGTGAATTGAATATAATAGAATTTCAATACTTTATTGAATGTAATTATGAATTCTTATCTAAATATAATATGAATATATCTAAATTAGTTCAGATGTGTGATGATTAGACTGGATTATACAAACGAACGATTCTATGTCAAATTATCAAACGTCAGATTGATCACTTGTCATTTGTCGTTATAGAAAACGCGTTCTACAACTACAACTTAATTTATATTATTAAAGTAATTTTTATTATATTTATTTTCAATAATTATTTATAGTTTATTTGATAAAATGATACTTGATACTTCATTAAATGTAATTAGAAATTTTTATCTATTTCTAATGTGGATATATACTTTTAATTAGATCGGTTGTTACACTGGTTTATACAAACGAACGATTCTATGTCAAATAATCAACGTCAAAAACCTCCCGTGGATATAATGATGTGATATATTGATAGTGAAATTATGTAGAAAATAACTTAATAATTCGAAAGATTTATTGGATTTATTTATAAAATGAGTTTTTTATTGTAAGTACTATTATTTATTTATATATATTATTATTAATAACTGAATATACAGTGGTAGTCGTTCTTCGAAAACGTTCAAACCGAAGAAGAACATACCCGAAGGTACTCATCAGTATGAGTTGATGAAACACGCTGCGGCCACTTTGGGTTCGGGTAATTTACGTCTAGCGGTGATGCTCCCCGAAGGGGAGGATTTGAACGAATGGGTGGCGGTGAATAGTAAGTACACGCCGTTTACGTCGTCGATTTTTTTCTGTATATAATTTTTTGAAACAAACTTTCAGCCGTGGATTTTTTTAACCAAATCAACATGTTATACGGTACAATAACGGAGTTTTGTACCGAAGATAGTTGTTCTATAATGTCTGCCGGACCGAAATACGAATACCATTGGGCCGACGGACATACCGTTAAAAAACCCATCAAATGTTCCGCGCCCAAATACATCGATTATTTGATGACTTGGGTGCAGGATCAATTAGACGACGAAACGTTGTTTCCTTCGAAAATAGGTAAACGTTACGGGATATTTTCGTTCCACGTGGTATAATTTTGGGTATTTCAGGCGTACCGTTTCCGAAAAATTTCCAATCCATTGCAAAAACGATTCTGAAACGATTGTTTCGTGTTTACGCCCATATTTATCACCAGCATTTCAGCGAGGTGGTTCAATTAGGCGAAGAAGCCCATTTGAATACCTCCTTTAAACATTTCATCTTTTTCGTGCAGGTAAGTTTAATATTACGGGGGTCGAACGATACAACACATATATTCAATCGGTAAATGGGGGGATGTTTACAAACAAATGTGACATGTGTCAATTGTTGAGGTTAGGTTGGTATGATTTAAGAGGGTAATTTGTAAATTATTATCATTACAATCTATTAGGGGAGTGTATTGTTATAAAAATGACGTAGATTTAGTAATTTGCAGTCAGTTTTGTGATTTATATTGAAATTTTTGGACCAAATTTTGAGTCCTCGTGACATAATCTAATGAACACTAATTTCGTCGGAAATGTCTGTGTTACTTTAGAAATTTAATGTCAAATGCCATTTTTTTCGCTATTATGATACAGTGGAAATACGTAAATTAATGATGTCCAATATTACGTGATTAATACGAATTATTTCGATCAAAATCAACGAATCAAATCGATTCTAGGGATATTATAGTGAAAAAGACATAGATTATCTAATTATAAGTCGGTTTCGTGATTTTTCCAAATTTTTTGGATCAAAAATTATCAAATTTCGTGTCATAACCCCTACTTATGATAAAAAAGAAGAATCGTCGATATTCATACGTTGTCATTGTTCTTTTACGTCAATTGTCAAATTCGTTGTATCACGACGGGAATTGTAAACTAAATTTTGATATAAAACCATTTGAATGAGATTATTTTAAAAAAATAAGTGAATGGAATCAAAAGTTACCGACTCTTATAGATTTTTGGTAATTTATCAATTTAATAATACAGTGTTTATACGAAAAATATCTCTTCTTGTCAGAAATCATCAAATTTTTGACTCATAACCTCTAAGAATGATAAAAAAGAAGAATCGGCGTGATATAACATGAGAACATGTTGTTAACGTCATCGTTACTTTTAAGTCAATTGTCAAATTCGTTATTTTACGAGGGGTATTCGTAAATTATTGTAAATTCATTTCAATTGAGGTTATATAAGTAAATATTGAAATTTTCATGGCGTTTAAATCATTTTTGAGGTTATTTAGTACAATTTGAGTAATTTTTTCATGAAAACGACGATTTTTGGTGAAATATTAATGGGTATTATTATGAAATTGTAGGAATTTAATCTGATCGAACGAAGAGAGTTGGCCCCCCTTCAAGAATTAATCGAAAAATTGACTGCTAAAGAAACTAGATGAATTTGAATATATTTATTTTATGTGCTTCTTATTACGACATATTTTTTTCTAATTACGTTAAGAAAAAGTTTATTTTCGACAGAAAAAACGTGAATATTTTTTTTTATAACTTATTATGTTTCTACTGTTATATATATATATATATACGAACGCTATTTGTTAGACATATTTTTTTATAAATGCTTATATCTTTTAGCTCTAGCTC
Source organism: Diorhabda carinulata (assembly GCF_026250575.1). Lineage (NCBI taxonomy): Eukaryota > Metazoa > Arthropoda > Insecta > Coleoptera > Chrysomelidae > Diorhabda > Diorhabda carinulata. The sequence continues at coordinate 13,663,281 of NC_079469.1, read as the reverse complement.
ATATTAAATAAAAAATAGTATATATTTAGTCGTATTTTTTAGCAATAACGTTGTAATTTTTAATTTGTGTTTTGAATTATAATAAAGAAGGAAAAAATCTTGACTAAAACGTCTATTATTTTAACCAAACTCGAAAAAAAAAACCGGAAACTAACCTAAAACTTATCGAAATTTCCAAAATCCGAGGTTTTTTATTGACCAAACGAGATAAAAATAATAATCACTTTTCGTAATTGAACGTAATTATATCGTTAACAAAAAATTACAATTTTTTAAAAATATTTACACGAAATATAAACAAATAAGTCCACCAAAAACTGATATAAAAACAACTTGCCTAACAGACATATTTGTAATTACGAACGATATAAAATTATTTATCGACCTTATTTCACGTATATATAATATAATATAAAATATAATAATAAACTGTCAAAATATCGATTATAATAATTCGATTACGAACATAGATTAATAACTACACAATAGAGGTTCAACGCATATTATTTGTAGTTGTCTTTCAATATATAGGGAATGAAAAATAAGTTTTTAAAACAAAATTTTTTCATTTTAAATTACGAACGATATAAAATCATTTATCGTCCCTATTGCACGTATATATAAAGGTTAAAACTAGGAATATATAAAATGTCAAAAGATAGATTGAAATCATTGGATTAAGAACATAGATTAATAACTACACGATAGAGGTATCTGAACGTACATTATTTGTAGTGGTCTTTTACTATATAGGGAATAGAAAGTATGTTTTTGAAACAAAAATTTTTTTATTTCAAATTACGAACGATATAAAATCATTTATCGTCCTTATTGCACGTATATATAAAGGTTAAAACTACGAATATATAAACTGTCAAAATATCGATTATAATTTTTAGATTAAGAACATAGATTAATAACTACACAATAGAGGTTTCTCAACGAATATTATTTGTTTTTAAAATAGTTTTTCCATAAAAATATAATTCAATTCCCGAAAATTCTTTTGTTTACATATAAGTTTATTAGAAAATTCACGAGAAAAAATTATTTTCATAATTATTCGTAATAATTCAATTAGTAGTCAATACTATCGGCTGTCAAATTCCTTAATCGATTCTTTGTGATACGAGTGACATTCGAGAATTACTACACTAAAAAAAGTGTTACATTTTGAGAAAAAAAAACAACGAAATTATAATTGACTACAATTTTTTTTTCATAGAAAAAATTTTTGTTGTATAATTATAAAGTCGTGGTAAATGTGATCTAAATTGGGTTTCTGAGATAGGATTGTTTCTGGAATGAATAAAATATACAAAGGAGACGAAAACAATGGGAATACGTACAAATGAAAGGGATCTGAAGTGCCCTTGCTTTTAGTAAAGAAAAGAGAAAAGTCAGGGCTAAATTTATATCTTAAAATCAAAGTAATTCAATTATTGGAAGGTATTAGTAAGAAAAAATCACTACGTTGAGACGTGCATAAGAAAAATTTATTTTTATATTTTATAAAATTAATTTCCAATTATTTCAAAGCTTCGAGAGTTTCCTGTCCATTGAAAATATTTAATAAGGCTGCTTTTTAATCAAGGGCTTCGTTTTGAATCCTTTTTGTAGTGAAATTTCACTATAAAAAGTTACATGAATGGTTATTCATCTAATAAATACGAAATTAAAATGGAATTACGTCATTTTTTGTCTATATTATACGGGGAATACAAAAAACTATAAATCTAAGACAAAAATTCAAATTGTTTTTGATTTTTAAACAAGAATTTCTGGAAGTATATAAAGTTCTGGATTAAAATGTTCGTTTAAGGCAATTAGTACAATAATAGTCTATAGAATTCAGGCTTTAATGGATGAACTGACTATAACTTTATAAGGATGTCAAGTTCTTGCTAGTATGAACCCAGAAATTTGAAAAAATAGGTAATGTTGCACGAAAATATTTGTTTAAAACGGTTATTATGGTGATATTTTGATTCAGGCTTAAATTTACGAACCGACGAAACTTCGGAAGTATGTAAAATGATGTATGAAAATGTTTGTTCAAAGCAGTTATTTCAATAATACATATGTAATTGATGAACCGACTATAAATATAAGAAATTATCAATTTTTCTTCAATATAGACCCAAAAATTACAAAATTATGATTAATACTGTATAAAAATGTTTGTTTAAGGCAGTTATTTAAATATATATACACGAAATTTAATCTGCAATTGATGAACCGACTATAACAATGAAAAGATGTCAATTTTCTTTCAATATAGACCCAAAAATTACAAAATTATGAATAATACTGTATAAAAATGTTTGTTTAAGGCATTTATTTAAATATATATACACGAAATACAGTTTTTAATTGATGAACCGACTATAACAATGAAAAGATGTCAATTTTCTCTCAAAATAGACCCAAAAATTACAAAATTATGAATAATACTGTATAAAAATGTTTGTTTAAGGCAGTTATTTGAATATATATACACGAAATTTAATCTTCAATTGATGAACCGACTATAACAATGAAAAGATGTCAATTTTCTGTCAATATAGACCCAAAAATTACAAAATTATGAATAATTTTTCATAAAAATGTTTGTTTAAGGCATTTATTTAAATATATATACACGAAATACAGTTTTTAATTGATGAACCGACTATAACAATGAAAAGATGTCAATTTTCTCTCAAAATAGACCCAAAAATTACAAAATTATGAATAATACTGTATAAAAATGTTTGTTTAAGGCATTTATTTAAATATATATATATATATATATATATATATATATATATATATATACACGAAATACAGTTTTTAATTGATGAACCGACTATAACAATGAAAAGATGTCAATTTTCTGTCAATATAGACCCAAAAATTACAAAATTATGAATAATTTTTCATAAAAATGTTTGTTTAAGGCATTTATTTAAATATATATACACGAAATACAGTTTTTAATTGATGAACCGACTATAACAATGAAAAGATGTCAATTTTCTCTCAAAATAGACCCAAAAATTACAAAATTATGAATAATACTGTATAAAAATGTTTGTTTAAGGCATTTATTTAAATATATATATACACGAAATACAGTTTTTAATTGATGAACCGACTATAACAATGAAAAGATGTCAATTTTCTCTCAAAATAGACCCAAAAATTACAAAATTATGAATAATACTGTATAAAAATGTTTGTTTAAGGCAGTTATTTGAATATATATACACGAAATTTAATCTTCAATTGATGAACCGACTATAACAATGAAAAGATGTCAATTTTCTGTCAATATAGACCCAAAAATTACAAAATTATGAATAATACTGTATAAAAATGTTTGTTTAAGGCATTTATTTAAATATATATATACACGAAATACAGTTTTTAATTGATGAACCGACTATAACAATGAAAAGATGTCAATTTTCTCTCAAAATAGACCCAAAAATTACAAAATTATGAATAATACTGTATAAAAATATTTGTTTAAGGCATTTATTTAAATATATATACACGAAATTTAATTTTTAATTGATGAACCGACTATAACAATGAAAAGATGTCAATTATCTCTCAAAATAGACCCAAAAATTACAAAATTATGAATAATACTGTATAAAAATGTTTGTTTAAGGCATTTATTTAAATATATATACACGAAATTTAATTTTTAATTGATGAACCGACTATAACAATGAAAAGATGTCAATTTTCTCTCAAATAGACACAAAAATTACAAAATTATGAATAATACTGTATAAAAATGTTTGTTTAAGGCAGTTATTTGAATATATATACACGAAATTTAATCTTCAATTGATGAACCGACTATAACAATGAAAAGATGTCAATTTTCTCTCAATATAGACCCAAAAATTACAAAATTATGAATAATTTTTCATAAAAATGTTTGTTTAAGGCATTTATTTAAATATATATACACGAAATACAGTTTTTAATTGATGAACCGACTATAACAATGAAAAGATGTCAATTTTCTCTCAAAATAGACCCAAAAATTACAAAATTATGAATAATACTGTATAAAAATGTTTGTTTAAGGCAGTTATTTAAATATATATACACGAAATACAGTTTTTAATTGATGAACCGACTATAACAATGAAAAGATGTCAATTTTCTGTCAATATAGACCCAAAAATTACAAAATTATGAATAATTTTTCATAAAAATGTTTGTTTAAGGCATTTATTTAAATATATATACACGAAATACAGTTTTTAATTGATGAACCGACTATAACAATGAAAAGATGTCAATTTTCTCTCAAAATAGACCCAAAAATTACAAAATTATGAATAATACTGTATAAAAATATTTGTTTAAGGCATTTATTTAAATATATATACACGAAATTTAATTTTTAATTGATGAACCGACTATAATTTATCAATAAACATCAATTTTTTTATTAAAGTATACCTAAAATCATTAAAAATATGTGAAATACTGAAATAAAATGATTTATTTATCGATTTATATCGGATATGAATGGAATTATACGATGAACCGACTATAATTCACGAGGAAAAATAAATTTCCTGTTAACTTTCACTAAAAACTTCGAAGATATGTGAAAAATTAAAAGCAAAATATAAGTTTTCTATTAATAATTAAAATTGGGCTTTATAGGATGAACCGGCTATAATTCACGAGGAAAAATAAATTTCCTGTTAACTTTCATTAAAAACTTCGAAGATATGTGGAAAATTAAAAGCAAAATATTCGTAAAACCAAGTTTTCTATTAATAACTAAAAATGGGCTTAATAGGATGAACCGACTATAAACCTAAGACAACAAATCAATTATTTCGAAACTTTTCAACAAAACTTTAGGAAGTACTAAAAGAAAATAATCATTCCATCCGTTTACCATCCATAAATTATGAATATTAAATTGAAACAACGCCGTTTCAACCATTTTTTTTTATTTACTTTTTCTTTCGGCAACGGAAATCATGCGCGTCTTCTAGTGGAAATTATGGAAAAGCGTGGTAAGGCATCAGTAACCAGTCGAAGTTCGGTTGATTCGGTTGACAGCTAGCTAGTTGATTTCTCACAAAATTCGCGATATGAAGTTTTCAAAATGAAACCATGGACGGACCAGAGGTAAATCGCAAATTTTATCAAAAAAAAACCGATAAAAATAATTTAAAAATATTATTCTTATCAATAATTTTATCATAATCATGATTTTATTAATAATAAAACCGAAAGAAATCACCACCTTCACTTCAGTTGATTGAATATAGTTTATTACGAATACACTCGATCTAACACGAACATACACGAAAATGAGGTTACTGATTGTGAGTTTGTTTGTATGTTTCTATTTGTATTTTTGTTTTTTGTTTTATTTTGTTTATTACAGATATTTTGTTTGTTTTTGGTAACTTTAAATGCAGCATCTGTCATTGAAACGGCTTTGAAGGATTTGGGAGAAAAATTAGGTTTGAAATTAGAAATTAACGTTCCCGATAAGGTACATACGGACGATGATGGCCGACAGTTTGTTTATAAAAAAGATTGGGTTGGTAGTATACCGGTGTTAACCAAAAAGTATCTAGATAATGAAGAAATTGTGTACGTAGATAAAACTAATTATAAATCGTTTCAATAAGAAAATTGACGCGTTTTTTGGAAGTTTTTGAAATATTGTTAGATGGAAAATAAACTTTTTTCAAAATTTTTGATTTTTTTTTCCATTTTTGTTATATTCCGGAGCGTGTTGTAAAGTTTTAAAATATTTGAGTGAGTTTTGTCAAATTTCTGGAACTGGGTGGGAAATTTTTCGGAAAGAAAATGTTTTGGAACAAATTAGAATGTTCTAAAATGAACTAGAACAATCAAACATGTACCGAAATTATCCAGAACAATTTATAATCTTTTCAATTTGCTTTCAAACCATTCACAATTTCACAAAATCACTTGGAATGTTCCAGGATCATTTGGAACGTATAAAAATTGTTCTGGAAGAATTTAATTTATGCAGCATTTGTTCTGGAACAGATTATAATATTTTAATTTTGTCCTGGAACAATATAAAATTATCATAAAATCGCCTTGAACAATTTATAATGTTTTAAAATTGTCCTGGAAGCTTTTCGAATTCTCTAAAATGATTTTGTACGATTTAGAATGTTTTAAAATGAATCAGAATAAGTTGGAATATACAGAAAGTATTTAGAACAATTTATAATATTTTAAATCAATTTTCAAACTATTTATAATTTCATAGATTCGCATAAAACAATTTATAATGTTCTAAAATGAACTAGACAATCAAAAATGTTCCGAAATTATCTAGAACAATTTATAATCTTTTGAATTTGCTTTCAAACCATTCACAATTTCACAAAATCACTTGGAATGTTCCAGGATCATTTGGAACAACTTAGAACGTATAAAAATTGTTCTGGAAGAATTTAATTTATGCAGCATTTGTTCTGGAACAGATTATAATATTTTAAATTTGTCCTGGAACAATATAAAATTATCATAAAATCGCCTTGAACAATTTATAATGTTTTAAAATTGTCCTGGAAGCTTTTCGAATCTTCTAAAATGATTTTGTACGATTTAGAATGTTTTAAACTGAATCAGAATAAGTTGGAATATACAGAAAGTATTTAGAACAATTTATAATATTCTAAATCAACCATCAAACCATTTATGATTTCATAGATTCGCATAAAACAATTTATAATGTTCTAAAATTGTTCTGGAACTATTAAGAATATCCCAGAAGGATCTAGAACAATTTTTTTGAATTGGCTTCATAAAATCACTTGGAACAATTTATAATATCACAAAACTGTTCTGGAATTATTAAAAATGTGTCAGGATCATTTGGAACAACTTAGAATGTATAAAAATCAAGAATTAAAAATGTTGCAATTGTTCTGGACCAGATTATAATGTTTTAAATTTGTTCTGGAACAGATTATAATGTTTTAAAATTGTCCTGAAAGCTTTTATAATCTTCTAAAATGATTTTGTATGATTTAGAATGTTCTAAAATTGTTCTGGAATTATTAAGAATAACCTAGAAGGATCTGGAACAACTTAGAATGTATGAAAATGTTTTGGAACAAATTGAAACGTTTTCATTTGGTTCTGGAACGGTTTAGAATGTTCAAATATTGTTCTAGAACTATAATAAAACCCCTTAATATACTCGAACAATTATATGCATGTATCAAATCGATCTGGAACATCTTAGAAATCCTATTGCGAATGTTGATTTTTCATTTAACTTTATAAAGAACGAAATATCATATCGAAACATCAAATTACATCATTCAATTGTATCAGATAGAAAGGAGAACGTGTTCTAATTAAATTAGATGAAGTAAATAGATTTGTACACGCTATATACGATCTAATTTGGAGGTTAAACGAACGTCGTTTGTTTCAAACGGAATTTAATTAACGTACGAGGTAAACGCAAAGTATTAATTGGTCTATAACATCATTATACACTTGAACTTTCACCAATTATATTCGAAAACAAATATACCCTATCAAAAACGTACAAATCAGTAAATATTTTTTCTTCTCTAGGCATACAGATGCATGCAGATTTTATAAAAACGATTCGGAACAATTTATAATTGTCAAAACGATCTGGAAGAATTTGAAAAGGTTCTAAAATTGTCCTGGAATGCTATAAATTGTACCGAAACAATTTTTAATATTCCAAAATTGTTCTAAAACAATTTAAAATCTCATAAAATGACCTGGAACAACTTAGAATATCAAATAATCGGTAGGGAATCATTTAGAATGTCCCAGGAATTATTTAACGAGTTTTAAAACTATCCGGAACAAATTAGAAAGTTCTAAACCTGTCTGGAACAAATTATAACGATCTAAAATTATTCTGGTACAAACTAAAACGTCATCAAATGAACAATAACGAATTAGAAATCGATCGAAATTCATAGAGGTTTTGAAAACCATTATAAATATTTTCAGAAGTTCTATTATTTATAAGGAACTGGAATGAAGAAATTCAAGAACTACTTAGAACGTTCTAAAATCGATCTGGAACAACATAGAATTCACTAAAATAGTAGGGAACAACTAATACAGTTCTAAAATCGTTATAGAACAAATTATAAAGTCATAAATATTCCAAAATTGCTGTAGAATCCTTTAGAATGACCCTGAACTACTTAGAATGTTCCTTAATTGTCCTGGAACATATTATAATTAACCAAAATAATCAAGACCGGAGTCAAATCTCCTGGAAAGAGAGATAAATCTACTTAGAACGTTCTAAACTCGTTCTGGAACAAATTTATAATATACCAAAATTATTCAGAACAAAATATAATGTTTTGTTAAGATACTGAACGTTCTAAAATGATCTAGAACAATTTAAAATGTTCTAAAATCGTTGTGGAATCATTTATAATATTCCAAAATGATTTAGAACAAAGTAGAATCTTCTGGAAAGATATTGAACGTTTTAAGATGATTTGGAACAATTTAGAATGTTCTAAAATCGTTCTGGGACCGTTTATAATATTCCAAAATGATTTAGAACAAAGTAGAATGTTCTGGAAGTATATAGAACGTTCTTAAATGATCTGGAACAATTTAAAACGTTCTAAAAATGTTCTGGAACCATTTATAATATTCCAAAATGATTTAGAACAAAGTAGAATGTTCTGGAAGTATATAGAACGTTCTTAAATGATCTGGAACAATTTAGAACGTTCTAAAAATGTTCTGGAACCATTTATAATATTCCAAAATTATTTAGAACAAAGTAGAATGTTCTGGAAGTATATAGAACGTTCTTAAATGATCTGGAACAATTTAGAACGTTCTTAAATGATCTGGAACAATTTAGAACGTTCTAAAATCGTTCTGGAACCATTTATAATATTCCAAAATGATTTAGAACAAAGTAGAATGTTCTGTAAAGATATGGAAGGGTCTAAAATGATCTGGAACTTCGTAAAATGTTTTGAAATTCATCCATAATCACAGGAAACTTGTAAAAAATGATTATTTTCCTGTTCCAGCTGTGTCGGTACAATAAATCTTCTGCTGAAGCTCCTCCAAATCCCCTTCAAGATACGATAGAATACGATAATTTGATGTCGATGATCGCGCAGATCGTTTGGAGTATCGTCTTCTTATTTATGATAATAACGGCAACGTGCGGGAACTGTATAGTCATCTGGATAATCGTCGGTAAGGACGTTTTGGTTTAATATGGTTGATGATGGTTGTTTGTCGCTGGTCGTAAGGTATTTTCGGGATGTTCTTTATTTGTTACAGCCCACCGAAGGATGAGAACGGTAACCAACTACTTTCTAGTCAACCTCAGCGCCGCCGATCTCCTTTTGACGACCTTAAATTGCATCTTCAACTTCATTTATATGTTACGAAGGTATAAACGTCTATTATTATTGTCGATTTCGCGTTCAATGACGAAGAAAATTATATCAGACGAAAAATTTTCCAATTAAGATAAGATAACGTCTATTTCTGATTCGATTTACCGCTCGAAAAGATTCGAAAATAATTGAGCGTAAATAAAAGTTTCGAATCAACATATTCGCCACGGTTTTTCGAAAAGAAAGTTTTCGCGAATGACGTGTATGATTAAATTAACGCGTCTTGTTTTTTGCTTTCCACGTCGTCTCAATTGATTTTACGAGCTTCACAGATTATTGTTGAACTTTGAAAACGTTCATTATGAAGTTGAGATTCTATTGAAACGTTTGAATAAATTATACACCGCATTTGTTTGAACAAACTTATAGTCTTTAGGAACAATTTAATGGCTTTTGGGAACATTTTATGGCTTTTGAGAACATTGTATGGCTTTTAGGAACAATTTAATGGCTTTTGGGAACATTTTATGGCTTTTAGGAACAATTTAATGGCTTTTGGGAACAATTTATTGGCTTTTGTGAACATTTTATGGCTTTTGGGAATATTTTATGGCTTTTAGGAACAATTTAATGACTTTTGGGAACATTTTATGGCTTTTAGGAACAATTTAATGGCTTTTGGGAACATTTTATGGCTTTTGGGAATATTTTAATGGCTTTTGGGAACATTTTATGGCTTTTGAGAACATTGTATGGCTTTTAGGAACAATTTAATGGCTTTTGGGAACATTTTATGGCTTTTAGGAACAATTTAATGGCTTTTGGGAACAATTTATTGGCTTTTGTGAACATTTTATGGCTTTTGGGAATATTTTATGGCTTTTAGGAACAATTTAATGACTTTTGGGAACATTTTATGGCTTTTAGGAACAATTTAATGGCTTTTGGGAACATTTTATGGCTTTTGGGAATATTTTAATGGCTTTTGGGAAAATTTTATGGCTTTTAGGAACATTTTATGGCTTTTAGGAACAATTTAATGGCTTTTGGGAACAATTTAATGGCTTTTGGGAACAATTTATTGGCTTTTGTGAACATTTTATGGCTTTTGGGAATATTTTATGGCTTTTAGGAACAATTTAATGACTTTTGGGAACATTTTATGGCTTTTAGGAACAATTTAATGGCTTTTGGGAACATTTTATGGCTTTTGGGAATATTTTAATGGCTTTTGGGAACATTTTATGGCTTTTAGGAACAATTTAATGGCTTTTGGGAACATTTTATGGCTTTTGGGAATATTTTAATGGCTTTTAGGAACAATTTAATGGCTTTTGGGAACATTTTATGGCTTTTAGGAACAATTTAATGGCTTTTGGGAACATTTTATGGCTTTTGGGAATATTTTAATGGCTTTTGGGAACATTTTATGGCTTTTGGGAACATTTTATGGCTTTTAGGAACAATTTAATGGCTTTTGGGAACATTTTATGGCTTTTGAGAACATTGTATGGCTTTTAGGAACAATTTAATGGCTTTTGGGAACATTTTATGGCTTTTAGGAACAATTTAATGGCTTTTGGGAACAATTTATTGGCTTTTGTGAACATTTTATGGCTTTTGGGAATATTTTATGGCTTTTAGGAACAATTTAATGACTTTTGGGAACATTTTATGGCTTTTAGGAACAATTTAATGGCTTTTGGGAACATTTTATGGCTTTTGGGAATATTTTAATGGCTTTTGGGAACATTTTATGGCTTTTAGGAACATTTTATGGCTTTTAGGAACAATTTAATGGGTTTTGGGAACATTTTATGGCTTTTAGGAACATTTTATGGCTTTTGGGAACACTTTATGGCTTCTGGGAACAATTTAATAACTTTTGGGAACATATTATGGCTTTTAGGAACAATTTAATGGCTTTTGGGAACATTTTATGACTTTTAGGAACATTTTATGTCTTTTGGGAACATTTTATGGCTTTTAGTAACAATTTAATAACTTTTGGGAACATATTATGGCTTTTAGGAACAATTTAATGGCTTTTAGGAACATTTTATTACTTTTGGGAACATTTTATGGCTTTTGGGAATATTTTATGGCTTTTGGGAACATTTTATGGCTTTCGGGAACATTTTTAATTCTTCTGGAACAATTTTGAATGTTATAACATTTCTGGAACATTAAACGTCACCATAGAACATTTTTAATCTGCGTTAGAACGTTATAGAACAAATCCCAATTTTCAAAAACACTTTTAAAGGTTTCAAACCGTTTTCGAATAGTGTTCTCTTTGTTTGAACATTTTATATGGGGTTTATATGGTTTTTACTATTTTGGAACAATATTATGGTCTTGAGGAACATTTTATGGCTTTTGGGAACATTTTTAATGTTCTGGATTAGTTCATAACATTTTTGGAACATTTAACGTCATCATTCAATTTTCAAAAATTCGCAAAAATTTTGATGTTGTACGAATTTTCCAAAAACTCTCAAAATATCCTAAATCCCGTCCAGATTCCAAAAATTTTCGAAATTATTTCCAAAATTCCAAAAGTTTTTTACGTATTTTTCAAATTTTCAAAAACCGCATCGATTTTTATAAAAATATTTCTAAAAACTTTCCTAATACATCTGGTATAATATATATTTAAATAACAATTAGAAATTGAACGAAACTCGTTATGTAATAAAAACGAATAGGGGGGACACGACGATGATGATTAGATTTGATTAGAGTCCAAGGCCGACATCAAAACAACAACATCATCAATCAGTCGCGCCAGATAAACCCACCGAAATGGATCTCACCGAAAAACAACAAAATCTCATTCGGAAAATCGCCAACGAAAACGACATCGAAAATTTCCGATTAACCAAAACCCCCGGATCGCTGAAAGGCGACAACTTCCTCGGCATCCTAACAGCCATCACCCTATACAACAAACAAAAAACCCTAAACCTCATCCTGAAAACCGCCCACCAGAACGAAGCCTTCAGAAAAGCGGCCCCGGTGCACGAAATGTTCGACAGGGAGATCTACATGTACAACAAAGTTTTCCCGGAATTCGAAAAATACCAAAAAGACCACAACATCGCCGACGCCTTCGACAGCACCCCCAAACTCTACGGCTACTGTATAGAAGATAAAAACGAGTCTCTCGTAATGGAGAATTTAAAAAAATCCGGCTACAAATTATGGGATAAAAGAATCCCCATGAACCACGATCACGTAGAGGCCGTTTTAGTCCAATACGCAAATTTCCACGCGGTGTCTTTGGCTATGAGGCAGTTAGACGGTGAATTATTCGCTCGAGTGACTCGTCCTATTAAAAAAAACGTTTTCGACAACATGGAGATGATCGGGAATAAGGATAAATTCCAAGGGTACGTCAATGCTGTGATGAGTAATGGGTATAAGGCTGTGGAGGGCGATCAGGACCTGGTGGAGTGTCTTAAGAAAGTGGAAAGTCAAATTTACGATTTATTTCAGAATCGTTTCGATAATGACGAGTTTAAGTTGGTGGTGTGTCATGGGGATTGTTGGTGCAACAATTTTTTGTTTAAATATGAGGTAAATATAATTTTTTTTCTATTAAATATATACAGTATTGGTCGAAATTTAGTTAAGCGATTGTTTTTATTTTTTATTTTTGGTTTCGTACATTTGACGCCCTGTATTTCGTAAAATAAAAATAGTTCCTCAGTGAAAATTTCATGGATTAATGAGGAATTGTTCTTTTATATACTGGGTGTTCATATAACTCTTTACGTGGAATAGTTTTGGAGATATGGTCGATTTTATGGAGGTATAACTTTTGATAAGCGATTGTTTTTATTTATTTTTGATTTGGTACATTTGACGCCCTGTATTTCGTAAAATAAAAATAGTTCCTCAGTGAAAATTTCATGGATTAATAAGGAATTGTTCTTTTATATACTGGGTGTTCTTATAACTCTTTGCGTGAAATAGTTTTGGAGATATGGTCGATTTTATGGGGGTATAATTTTTGATAATGGAAAATACCAATTGCCTTTAGGAAACTGTATCTCAGAAATTAATGGATATAGAAACATGAAAATTTGGCGGTTTATGACACATTTATTGTTTAATCAATATAATTTATCGAAAAATCTTTAATTTCATTGGTTTTGAAGTTAGAATTATTTTTATGAAGATAGTTTTTACTGAAACAAACTTTAAGGCACTGTATCTCAGAAATTAACGTAAATAGGAACATGAAAATTTCATAGTTCATGAAGAATCTATTGTATAATCAACAGAATTTATAAAAATGTCAATATTTTCACTGGTTTTGAAGTTATAACAATTTTTATGAAGTTGGAATTTTTGTTAAAACGAAAAGATGTAAACGAACTTTGGGGCACTATATCTCAGAAATTAGAGGTAATAGAAATATAAGAATTTGACACTTTATGAAGATTTTATTCCGTAGTCGGAAGAATTTATGAAAACATCATTATTTTCACTAGTTTCGAAGTTATAAAAATTTTTATAAAGTTGGAATTGTGTTAAAACAAAAAGATGTAAACGAACTTTGAGGCACTATATCTCAGAAATTACAGGCAATACAAACATGAGAATTTGACAATTTAAGAAAAATTTATTCCGTAGTCAACAGAACTTATAAAAATGTCAACATTTTCACTAGTTTTGAAGTTATAACTATTTTTATGAAGTTAGAACTAAAAGATGCAAACGAAGTTTGTGGCACTGTATCTCAGAAACTAATGACAATAGAAATATGAAAATTTAACAGATCATGAACTATTCATTTTATAATCAAAATAATTAAAAAAAAATCATTATTCTCACTTGTTTTTGAGTTATGAACAATTTTATGAAGATATAATTTTTAATGATAGTGAACTTTAAGACACTGTATCTCAAGAATTAGTTGGATTGAAAAAATGAAATTTTCACAGCTTATTCATTAACTATTTTCCTATTTAAGAATCATAAAAACGACTTATTATATATAAGGGTTTCGAATATATAAGTCAGTTCATAAGAATATAACATTTTTAATAATATTATCTTTTGAGCTCTATATCTTGGTTTTTGTATAAAAAAATACCTTTTTTGAAATTAGAAACACGAAATTTTCGAGTTAAATTTTCATATTAAACTATTTTTAAAGTGATAAGTGCAAAAACACGACGAAATCTTTGTCTATAATAATTGATGGTACAAAAAAATGTTATACCCTGTATAATCTTAACTGAAAATTCAAAATTCTACTAAGGCGTGTAATAAACAATCGTAAAAATTCTATAAAAACCTCTACATAAAACAATTGAAGAAATATATAAAAAATATGTGAAAAATAATTCAGAGTTGAAAAAAATTTTAAAAATCGATTTTCAAGTGACGTAGATTTGTTTAAAACAATGAACAATGCATGTTATTATTCTAACTTCACACTATTTAAAAGATAAATTATCATTGAATAAATAATTCCATGAAATATGCCATTAATTTCGATAAAAATATTAATCAAATAAAGATAATAATTATAACATCAAAATAAATTAGTTGGAAGTAAAACCTAGAATATATAAAGTGATTATGCTCATAAATTATAAATTACTGCATACTTCGAACATATTTTCAACTCGAAATACAGGGTGAATCATCAATAAGTTATTTCTTCCTCAAAAACGAGAAAGATGATATTTGAATTTAGAATTACCCAATGAAAGATGGTAGTGATCTTTGGAGCACTGTATCTCAGAAATTAATTGAAATAGAAACGTCAAAATTTCACAGGATATGAATCAATTATTCTATAATCGAATGAGTGTAGAAATAATTCGATATTTCCACTGGTTTTGAGGTTAGGACGCATTTTATGACGGTATAATTTTGATAGTACTGAGAAATGTTAACGAACTTTAGGGCACTGTATCTCAGAAATTAAAAGAAATAAGAAAGTAAAACTTTGACAGGACATGAATCAATTATTCTGTAATCAAATGAGTTTAGAAATAATTCGATAATCTCACTGGTTTTGAGGTTATGATGAATTTTATGGAGTTGTAATTTTTTATAGTACTCACAAATGTTAACGAACTTTAGGGCACTGTATCTCAGAAGTCAGTTGAAATAGAAACGTCACAATATCACAGGATATAAAGCAATTATTCTATAATCAAATGAGTTTAGAAATAATTCGATAATCTCACTGGTTTTGAGGTTATGATGGATTTTATGGAGTTGTAATTTTTTATAGTACTGAGAAATGTTAACGAACTTTAGGGCACTGTATCTCAGAAATCAATAGAAAGAGGAACGTCAAAATTTCACAGGATATAAATCTATTATTCTATAATCTAATGAGCTTAGAAAAAATTCGATAATCTCACTGGTTTTGAGGTTAGGACGCATTTTATGGTGGTATAATTTTGATAGTACTGAGAAATGTTAACGAACTTTAGGGCACTGTATCTCAGAAATTAAAAGAAATAAGAACGTAAAACTTTGACAGGACATTAATCAATTATTCTGTAATCAAATGAGTTTAGAAATAAATCGATAATCTCACTGGTTTTGAGGTTATGATGAATTTTCTGGAGTCATAATTTTTGATAGTATTGAGAAATGTTAACGAACTTTAGGGCACTGTATTTCAGAAATCAATAGAAAGAGGAACGTCAAAATTTCACAGGATATAAATCTATTATTCTATAATCTAATGAGTTTAGAAAAAATTCGATAATCTCACTGGTTTTGAGGTTAGGACGCATTTTATGGTGGTATAATTTTGATAGTACTGAGAAATGTTAACGAACTTTAGGGCACTGTATCTCAGAAATTAATTGAAATAGAAACGTCAAAATTTCACAGGATATAAAGCAATTATTCTATAATCAAATGAGTTTAGAAATAATTTGCTATTTTCACTGGTTTTGAGGTTAGGACGCATTTTATGGTGGTATAATTTTGATAGTACTGAGAAATGTTAATGAACTTTAGGGCACTGTATCTCAGAAATTAAAAGAAATAAGAACGTAAAACTTTGACAGGACATGAATCAATTATTCTGTAATCAAATGAGTTTAGAAAAAATTCGATAATCTCACTGGTTTTGAGGTTATGATGAATTTTATGGAGTTGTAATTTTTTATAGTACTCACAAATGTTAACGAACTTTAGGGCACTGTATCTCAGAAGTCAGTTGAAATAGAAACGTCACAATATCACAGGATATAAAGCAATTATTCTATAATCAAATGAGTTTAGAAATAATTCGATAATCTCACTGGTTTTGAGGTTATGATGGATTTTATGGAGTTGTAATTTTTTATAGTACTGAGAAATGTTAACGAACTTTAGGGCACTGTATCTCAGAAATCAATAGAAAGAGGAACGTCAAAATTTCACAGGATATAAATCTATTATTCTATAATCTAATGAGCTTAGAAAAAATTCGATAATCTCACTGGTTTTGAGGTTAGGACGCATTTTATGGTGGTATAATTTTGATAGTACTGAGAAATGTTAACGAACTTTAGGGCACTGTATCTCAGAAATTAAAAGAAATAAGAACGTAAAACTTTGACAGGACATTAATCAATTATTCTGTAATCAAATGAGTTTAGAAATAAATCGATAATCTCACTGGTTTTGAGGTTATGATGAATTTTCTGGAGTCATAATTTTTGATAGTATTGAGAAATGTTAACGAACTTTAGGGCACTGTATTTCAGAAATCAATAGAAAGAGGAACGTCAAAATTTCACAGGATATAAATCTATTATTCTATAATCTAATGAGTTTAGAAAAAATTCGATAATCTCACTGGTTTTGAGGTTAGGACGCATTTTATGGTGGTATAATTTTGATAGTACTGAGAAATGTTAACGAACTTTAGGGCACTGTATCTCAGAAATTAATTGAAATAGAAACGTCAAAATTTCACAGGATATAAAGCAATTATTCTATAATCAAATGAGTTTAGAAATAATTTGCTATTTTCACTGGTTTTGAGGTTAGGACGCATTTTATGGTGGTATAATTTTGATAGTACTGAGAAATGTTAATGAACTTTAGGGCACTGTATCTCAGAAATTAAAAGAAATAAGAACGTAAAACTTTGACAGGACATGAATCAATTATTCTGTAATCAAATGAGTTTAGAAAAAATTCGATAATCTCACTGGTTTTGAGGTTATGATGAATTTTATGGAGTTGTAATTTTTTATAGTACTCACAAATGTTAACGAACTTTAGGGCACTGTATCTCAGAAGTCAGTTGAAATAGAAACGTCACAATATCACAGGATATAAAGCAATTATTCTATAATCAAATGAGTTTAGAAATAATTCGATAATCTCACTGGTTTTGAGGTTATGATGGATTTTATGGAGTTGTAATTTTTTATAGTACTGAGAAATGTTAACGAACTTTAGGGCACTGTATCTCAGAAATCAATAGAAAGAGGAACGTCAAAATTTCACAGGATATAAATCTATTATTCTATAATCTAATGAGCTTAGAAAAAATTCGATAATCTCACTGGTTTTGAGGTTAGGACGCATTTTATGGTGGTATAATTTTGATAGTACTGAGAAATGTTAACGAACTTTAGGGCACTGTATCTCAGAAATTAAAAGAAATAAGAACGTAAAACTTTGACAGGACATTAATCAATTATTCTGTAATCAAATGAGTTTAGAAATAAATCGATAATCTCACTGGTTTTGAGGTTATGATGAATTTTCTGGAGTCATAATTTTTGATAGTATTGAGAAATGTTAACGAACTTTAGGGCACTGTATTTCAGAAATCAATAGAAAGAGGAACGTCAAAATTTCACAGGATATAAATCTATTATTCTATAATCTAATGAGTTTAGAAAAAATTCGATAATCTCACTGGTTTTGAGGTTAGGACGCATTTTATGGTGGTATAATTTTGATAGTACTGAGAAATGTTAACGAACTTTAGGGCACTGTATCTCAGAAATCAATAGAAAGAGGAACGTCAAAATTTCACAGGATATAAATCAATTATTCTATAATCGAATGAGTTTAGAAATAATTCGATATTTTCATTGATTTCAAAGTTATAATTATTTTTATGGGGTAAAATAAAAAAAAACGTACATTCAATATTTTTCTTTCAGGTATCGGATGTACCTTCAAGTTTAAGGATAATTGACTGGCAAATGTCTTCTGTTACCACCCCCGCTTATGATATAGTCTATTTTCTATTGACCAATAGCTCGGAGGCGGTCTTAAAAAATTACAAAAAATATTTACAATTATATTATGAAGCCCTATCATCGAGATTGAGAGAATTCGGTTGCGATGTGAATCAGATATTTTCCTATGACGATCTGGAAAAACATTTGCATACTTTCATGGCTTTTGGTGTTTATACGAGTATAATGATCTTAAAATTGGTTAATTCGGAGCCGGAAGAGGCTCCCGATTTTTCCAATGTTGAAAATGACGGGAATTTCATGGACCAAATGGAATACGAAATGAAAAATAGCGCAGGATACGCCGACAGGCTTAAAACAATATTAAAATTTGTGAATGAAAACGATTTAATTTAATAAAATTGTTGTTTTTTGAACGGTTTTTCACGTACATCCTGTATATTGTTTGTTGAAATAATTTTGATAAACAGAAACGATTTTTTTTGTTTTTACAGAAATTGGACTTTTGGGAATTGGTATTGCACTGTAAGTAATTTCATTGCTAATGCGACAGTTGCTGCCAGCGTGTTTACTTTGACAGGAATTTCATGTGACAGGTATAATAATATTATTCTAGCATCCGAAAACCCAAAAAAAATTTAAACATACAGGAGATTTCAAAATTAGTTCGACTAAATTATAAGTTGTAACTTTACTGCACTGTATCTCGAAAATAGGTTAAAAATTTTTTGTGAAAAGATATTTTATTGGAAAATTAGAACTTTTCTAGTCTGTACAAGGTTTTTGTAACGCCCTGAGCATAACAATTCGGTATATATAAGGGTAGAAAGAAAAGTATATCGTTTTTATGACAAAAATTGCAAATGGAATTTAACACCCTGTATCTCAGTTATTATTCATAACCATACTGTCAAGTTTGACACATATGTAAATAGGAGCATTACGAATCGATTGCAGTTTAGTGAGAAGCGCTAATTACGACGGCTTGGGAAATATGAGGGTAGAAAGAAAAGTATGTCGTTTTTATGACAAAAATTGCAAGTAGAATTTAACACCCTGTATCTCAGTTATTATTCATGACAATACTGTCAAATTTGACACATATGTAAATAGAAACATTACGAATCGATTGCAGTTTAGTGAGAAGCGCTAACTACGACGGTTTGGGAAATATGAGGGTAGAAAGAAAAGTATGTCGTTTTTATGACAAAAATAGCAAGTGGAATTTAATACCCTGTATCTCAGTTATTATTCACAACTATAATGTCAAATTTGACATATATGTAAATGAAAACATTACAAATCGATTGCTGTTTAGTGATAAGCGCTAAGTATAACGGTTTGGGAAATATGAGGGTAGAAAGAAAAGTATGTCATTTTTATAAAAAAAATGAGAGACGCTTTTAACACCCTGTATCTTTTTTATTATTCATAACTATAATGTCAAATTTAACATGTATGTAAATAAAAACATTACAAATCGATTACAGTTTAGTGACAACTGCTAAGTATAACGGTTTGGCTAATATGAGGGTAGAAAGAAAACTATGTCATTTTTATGACAAAAGTAAGAGACGACTTCAACACCCTGTATCTCAGTTATTATTTATAACTATAATGTCAAATTTGACGCGTTCATGGATTAAACGATATTGAATCGTATGGCGTTTTATAAAAAGCTCTTGGTTGGACGATTTAGTCGATATTAAAATAGAAAGGAAACTATGTCATTTTTATGAAAAAAATTGCGATCGGACTTCAACACCCCGTATCTCGGAAACTAAAGAAAATAAATAACAAAAAATTTGACAGTTTATAAAGTAAATGGTTCACAATATAAAGGGCATAAAAACAATTTGTTATAGTTAATTGTTTCTGAGATACGGAGCTTCATATGTGGTTATTATTTATATAAATCTAACGATATAAAATCTGGCGATTTAAAAGTCCACCAGATGATCTAATGAATTGGTTTAGGATGATTTTAGTACTATAATATTAATTTTGATGATTTTAAGGCAGATATCGAGATCTAGTATCATTTTATTCGCAGATATTTAGCTATAGTTTACCCCTTAGAACCTCGAATGTCGAAAACTTCATCTATAATCATCATCGCGATCATCTGGACAACCAGTATGTTACTGGCGCTTCCCTGTTTACTTTACTCGAGAACAGTAGCTCACGTGTAAGTATATTTTTGCAACAGGGACAAACTGTATATATACAAAACGGAATCACGCTGAAAAAAGTATCAAAATAATTTACTTTTGCTTAAATTGTTGTAGTACGAAGAAAAAACATCGAGTTGGTTGCATACTAGTTTGGCCCGACGAGAAACATTTCGGCTCAACTTATGACTTCTGGTGAGACAATCATCAATGATTAGATACATATTTAAGTCGAGAATTTTTCGTGAACTCCTCGTATATATGTACCAACCGGATAGCTAAGGGATTTTTTGCCAAAAAAACCTTATTTTCAAAAAAAAAATTATCCATAAAAAATATTTAAATGATACGCCTATGGTTAAAAATATTCACTATCTATTTTATCGGCATTACAGTTTTACGTATTGCAACGCCACCTATTATACGATAGATATATTAAAACTATTACGAATTAACTGTATAAATAAATAGGAGGTAGTATTAATAGTTAATAGATGGCAATACTTAAATATATTTTTGGTAAAATGCTTTTTTAGGTACCAAACGACTTTTCTGGTAGTTACTTATGTAGTACCCATGGTTTTAATGTCGATTTCTTATACCATGATTGGTACGGTACTATGGGGATCGGGATCTATTGGAGAAAAAACGCAAAGACAAATGGATGCTATTAAATCAAAAAGAAGGGTGAGTTTGCAAGTTAACGTTGTCAAATTCGACAGGTGTATAATTGAAAAGATTATGAATCGATTGAAGTGCTATATGAGGCTCTGAGTTGAATGATTTGAAAGATATTAGGATTGAAAATAAAGTATGTCATTTTTATAACAATAAAGTTCATCAACTTTAATACCCTGTATCTCAGTTATCATTCCAAACTGAAATGTGAAATTTGACACATTCGTAGATGAAAAGATTATAAATCGAATGATGTTTTTAAAAAAGCTTTAAGTTCAACAGTTCGGTCGATATAAGGGTAGAAGTGGGAGTATGTCATATTCATGACAAAAAAAGTTTTTCATTTTTAACACCCTGTATCTCTGTTATCATTCCGAACCGAAATGTTAAATTCTACAAATTTATATATTAAAAGATTATGAATCGAATGATGTTTTTAAAAAAGCTCTAAGTTAAACGGTTCGGTCGATATAAGGGTAAAAGTGGTAGGTATGTCATTTTTATGACAAAAAAACTTGAACTCCCTGTATCTCAGTTACTATTTATAAGTGATACGTGAAATTTAATATAAAAATAAACGAAACAATGATAAATCTGTTGGTGTTTTGTGAAAAGCTTCAAGTATGACGATTCAAAGAAAATTATTGATAAAATCTTAAAATTTTGTGTCGCTAAAAATTGTACAATCTAAACTCGACAACGCGAGAAACGGGATTAATATTAATTCTGACAGCTGTCAAACAACTTTTCAGTAATCGAAATCGAAGCCAACTCCAATGAATCGGTGTAAATATTACTTAAAATTGTACAGGACCGTACTCGCCTTTATAGTAGTAGAATTAATTTTCAGTTTATGGATCTGATTGGTAAATTCGTATTTTTAGGTGGTGAAGATGTTTGTATTAGTTGTAGTTATATTCGGATCTTGTTGGCTACCTTACCACATCTACTTTATCTATGTTTATTTCGATACGAAAATTTTGTTTAAAAAATACACTCAGCACGTTTATCTCGGGTTCTATTGGTTAGCAATGTCGAACGCCATGGTAAATCCCCTAATTTATTATTGGATGAATACAAGGTAACTTTAAAAAGTCGTTTTTATGGAAATTTGTATGATAATAGATGGCGCTTTGGTTTCAGATTTAGGAATTATTTCAAATCGGCTATTTGCGGTAGTTTGACGTGTATGTCGTACGGAAATCGATATGACACGTATACGTATTCGAAATCAGGTAGGAATCGATTCATTTTATCGAACATTTTAAGACGATTTTTCGTTTTTAAGCGAACGATACGATCAAAATTCGATTGACGAATCCTAAGGAACAAGAAAACGATTATCGTAAAGGGAACGTCCTGCAGAATTATCCTTCGAAGACGAAATTTGATAGAGGAGGAGTCGGAAAAAGATGGTACCGAAGGAGTCGGAAAAAAGTCGAAAACACCATGTTGTAAATGAGGAATTCGAAAAAAATATTGTGATAAATGTTTATTGTTGTTAATAAAGTTTTTTGAGTGTCGAAATTTATTTATTTAACATTTTTCTTTCCAGGAGGATTATTTTGTCTAGTTTCAAGGGACAGTTGAAAAAACAGTTGAAATCGCGTAATTATTGTTGTACTTTGGAAAAGAAATATACTGCAGGCCTCAATGGATAAACCGACTATAAATCTTTGATGAATAATCAGTTTTCTGTTCACTTTTACCAAAAAAACAGAAAATAGAATTTTCTGAAAAACAAATGGAATTTGGACTTAAATGGATGAACCGACTATAAATCTATGATGAAAAAGTAGTTTTGTGTTCACTTTTACCAAAAAACCTCGAAAATATAGAGAATACTCAGAAAAAAGTAGGGTTTTATCGTTTTTTCCGAGAAACAAATGGAATTTGGACTTAAATAGATGAACCGACTATAAATCTATGATGAAAAATCAGTTTTGTGTTCACTTTTACCAAAAAACCTCGAAAATATAGAAAATACTCAGAAAAAAGTAGAGTTTTATCGTTTTTTCCGAGAAACAAATGGAATTTGGACTTAAATGGATGAACCGACTATAAATCTATGATGAAAAAGCAGTTTTGTGTTCACTTTTACCAAAAAACCTCGAAAATATAGAAAATACTCAGAAAAAAGTAGAGTTTTATCGTTTTTTCCGAGAAACAAATGGAATTTGGACTTTAATGGATGAACCGACTATAAATCTATGATGAAAAAGTAGTTTTGTGTTCACTTTTACCAAAAAACCTCGAAAATATAGAAAATACTCAGAAAAAAGTAGAGTTTTATCGTTTTTTCCGAGAAACAAATGGAATTTGGACTTAAATAGATGAACCGACTATAAATCTATGATGAAAAATCAGTTTTGTGTTCACTTTTACCAAAAAACCTCGAAAATATAGAAAATACTCAGAAAAAAGTAGAGTTTTATCGTTTTTTCCGAGAAACAAATGGAATTTGGACTTAAATGGATGAACCGACTATAAATCTATGATGAAAAAGCAGTTTTGTGTTCACTTTTACCAAAAAACCTCGAAAATATAGAAAATACTCAGAAAAAAGTAGAGTTTTATCGTTTTTTCCGAGAAACAAATGGAATTTGGACTTTAATGGATGAACCGACTATAAATCTATGATGAAAAATCAGTTTTGTGTTCACTTTTACCAAAAAACCTCGAAAATATAGAAAATACTCAGAAAAAAGGAGGGGTTTTATCGTTTTTTCCGAGAAACAAATGGAATGTGGACTTTAATGGATGAACCGACTATAAATCTATGATGAAAAAGCAGTTTTGTGTTCATTTCTACCGAAAAACTTCGAAAATATAGAAAATACTAA
Organism: Diorhabda carinulata; assembly: GCF_026250575.1. Lineage (NCBI taxonomy): Eukaryota > Metazoa > Arthropoda > Insecta > Coleoptera > Chrysomelidae > Diorhabda > Diorhabda carinulata. The sequence continues at coordinate 13,638,997 of NC_079469.1, read as the reverse complement.
GGGAAAACTAGATTTTATCGATTTTTCTTAGAAACAAATGGAATTTGGGTTTTAATTGATGAACCGACTATAAATATATGATGGAAAATCAATTCATGATCAAATTAGATCCCAAAGCATCAAAAATATGAGAATCGCCAGTCCAAAAATCTTTATTTAACCCAGTTACATTGAGCATACATATAATTCAGGTTTGAATAGATGAACCGACTATAAATCTATAAGAACCAATCTATTTTCTATCCATTTAGACCAAAAAACTGTGAAAATTTGAAAATCACTACATCCAAACCTTCATTACATCCATTTTTATAAATATATAAATCAAATTTGGGATTAAACAGATGAACCGACTATAATACTACGAGAAAAAATCGCCGTTTTATCAATTTACAGCACAAAACTTCATCAATATTTGAATTACCACAGCAAAACCTCAATTGAAACCAATTATATTGAGAATAAATAAAAATCGGGCTTAAAAGTATGAACCGACTATAAATCTATAAGAAGAAATCAATTTAGGCCCCAAAACTTCAAAACTATGAAAATTACTATAGCAAAACCTTCAGTACACCCAGTTTTCTGGGTGTACTTTGACTTAGGGCTTAAATAAGTGAACTGACTATAATTCTACGAGAAAAAATCAATTTAGACTAAAAATTTCGAAAATGTGTGACTTACAACCCTCCATTCAAACTAGTTATATCAAGAATAAACATAATTAGGGCTTAAATGGATGAACTGACTATACTAGTTCACAAAACTCGAAATAAGAAGCAAATAAAATTCAATCTAAAAATGATGAATAGACTATAAGTTTACGAAAACATCTACAATAATTAACTCATCAAAAATCTGTTTTTTTTTGACTGATTCTTATTATTATAAAATGCATTTCAAAGTTCCCCAAAACAATAAACTAAAAATAAATCGTTTACTGTAAACTAATAAAAACTACGAAATTATAAACAAAAATTATTTTTAGCATTAATTGGTTAAGTTTTCGCTAATAATTTAAAGCAGAAGGTAGATTTAAAAATAGTCGATTCCTACAATACGCAATACGTATTTTATTGAGGTTAGGTTTATTTTCTTTACACCCAATAAATTTAGTCAAAATTCTTTAAAATACCGACATACAACAGGGAAGATACCGGGGGGATTTCCATGGAGGGGGAGATAAACGGATCGCGCACACACTCAGGTGTTTGGAGGGATGCACAAAAAATCATTCGGAGAATGAAATTTCGGCTATATTGAAGTTTCCTTTGTTTTTTTTCGAATTTTGAAGTTTATTTGAGTTGTAAATAGAAGTTATAGTACAGGTAAGTCGAAAATATTTATTTTATATCAATTAATCGTATAAAAATACGAAAAAAATCGAAAAAATTCAGTTAAAATATTACTTCATTTGAAAATGAACGGACTATAGATCAAGCTACTAAAAAAATTTTATGAAAAGTGAAATAAATGAATAGAAACGATTTTTTTGGAAAAGTTGCTACATAATTCGTGTAATTTTTCACACTACGAGTCTTTAAAATACAGGAAGTCTAAATAAAATATTATTTCATTTGAAAATGAACGGACTATAGATTAAGCTACTAAAAAACTATTACAAAAAGTGAAATAAACAAATAGAAATAATTTTTTTGGAAAAGTTGCTACATAATTCGTGTAATTTTCTACACTACGAGTCTTTAAAATACAGGATGTCTAAATAAAATATTATTTCATTTGAAAATGAACGGACTATAGATCAAGCTATTAAAAAAATATTACGAAAAGTGAAATAAATAAATAGAAACGATTTTTAGTAGTCGCTCGGTAATTTGTGAAATTTTGTACACTGTGAGTTTTTAAAATACAGGGTGTTGAAGTAAAGTTTTATTTTCAATTAATCTTTTATAAATACCGTTAAACATTGAATCTTATTCGAAATATAAATGGATTTAGGAATATTTACTTGATATTTTTCAAAAATTTTAATACTATTCGTTGATAATATATGAGGTGAAACGTAAATTATTCCTACATATATAATTTCGCTTATATTCATTGAATCACTAAACTATGAGATTTATAATCGATCCCTATACATTGAGAAATATTTAATTCATAAACTATCAAAATTTTGCATTTTTAAAAATAATAGTTTCCGATAATATACGGTGGTTTAAAATTAACAATTCTTATAAACTAATTTTTTCCAGATACATCTGGATATAACTTGAAAGCCATTTTTTATTTATATATATATATATTCGTAATATACAATCAAGTCTACACGTTGAGATAAATATTTAGCAGTCGATTCGATCATAAATTCACTTTCTTACCTTCTGGTAAATATTAAAACGAAAATAAGCAAAAAGTGAATTATTGACTTTTTTTCTTTTCATAGAAAAGTTAATTACACTATCCTACACAATTTTGATATTGCTAATAGTTTCCAAATAAAAAAAACAATATATGTATATGTGTTACAGTTTTTTTGTCCACCAGTGTTATTATTAAAGTTATTAAAACCAACAGATGTCCACGACATAATTAAATTAATATATTTATTTACTTCCAGATAAAAATATATCATGAACGATTCCAATGGAACAAATTTTGAAATTGACGTGAATCGTTTACTAGAAGAATTCAATAATAATGATTACGTCCTGATAGGTATATATATACCTGTTTTTTTAACTGCTTTAGGAGCTAATTTACTTTTTATAATCGTAATTTCGAAAATTAGGATAAAAAGGTAAGTAAGAAAATAACAAAAGAATCGTTAAAATGTGTAACTTCCATCTCTAAATACGAAATGAATAGACGCATCGATATTAAATTAGAATATAAAACTTACCAGTGAAAATATAGATTCTAATTGATGTAATCCAATTGTTTTGTCAATATAACACTAAAACACCATGAAAATTCACACTTACAGGGTGTATATTATTAATAAACTACTTAAATAAACTTAAAAACACTTATAAACTAATTAACGTCATGGCAGCTATGAGAAGACAACATATATATAAAATGGCGCGAATGATTATGATTTTACAACGTTGTCACTTTTAGTAGATTAATTTATTATAATTTTTATACGTCTTTTATCATTTTTTCTAATAATCTTATCGATTATTTTTTATTTATAAACATTATTTCAAATCATTATACTAATTTATCTATTTGTATTCGTTATATATTATAAAATAGTTATAATAAATAAAACCGGCAATGGCGCACGGTTTCTGAGACGTACGATTTTTGCATTGCAGAACGAGTAATTATTTTTTATTAAATTTATCCACGGCAGATTTGTTTGTTACCCTTATTTGTATGCCAAACGCTATGTGGAGGGCATATACGACGTTGTACAGCTTCGATAGATATAGCTGCAAAATAATAGCTTACGTAGAATGTAAGTACAGGGTGTTCCAAAACTGCGTGAGGTTTAAAAAATATTTTTTTAAGGTATCGCTGTTGCCACTAGCATTCTGACTATAACAGCTATGGCGATGCATCGATATTTCGCCATAACTAAACCTCTTATGGGTTTGTTGTACCCACCTTTCGATAAACGCGGTTGTCTTGTTAATATTAGTGGTATTTGGACCATTTCCATGGTGGTATTTTGTCCGGTTTTATGGGTGTATGATTTGGAAGTGGAAAATATACCATTACCCGATAGGAATATTTCTGTTTACTTGTGTTTGGAAAATTGGGATGATTTTTTTATATCTCGACACGTTCTTGGAATAATTTGGTTCACGTTCATATTTTTAATACCAGGTGAGGTTCAGGTCTGGCCTATACGGTGGATTGTGATGTGATACGTTCATTTTTTCATGGTTTTTTTTTCAGGGTTGATAATGACGTTTACTTACACTACGATGGGACGAACCCTTTGTGCTATTAATGAACTTTATGATGATTCTCGATATCAGGCAGGTTAAAAATTTTTTTTCTGGTAATAAATCATATCATTTAAACCTATTGGATCGATTTAAATACGTTGTAAGATGTTTGGAACAGCATGGGATAAAATATTTTTAATTATATTTAGCGAACCATACAAAATGGTATTTTGTAAAATTTTACACAGATTAACAAGAAAAAGTTACGTGAAATGTCAAATTTTCAAGTTTTTATTTCAGCTAGTTAGCGAGATATAGAGTTTTAAAGTTGAAATTAAGAAATGTTTTCTAAAATACCTCGTATTTTTTGAATGAATAAAGATACAATATTATACCAAACATGAATTGATTTATAAATTATTGTTTCACGTACTCTCACAATTTGACGTTTCTAATTATTCTAGTTTACGAGATACAGGGCTTTAAATGTGACTTTTCAGTAATTTGAAAAATAACATTGTTTCGTAAAATACCTCGTAACTTTTAAATGAATAAAGATAAAATATTTTACGAAACGTCAATTGATTTATAATATAATGTTCTATATTATGAGAATATTTTATATTTCTAATTGCTATAGTTTACGAGATACAGGGCTTTAAAATTAACTGTTTAAAAAATTAAGAAATGTTTTCTAAAATACCTCGTATTTTTTGAATGAATAAAGATATAATATTATACCAAACGTCAATTGATTTATAAATTATTGTTTCACGTACTCTCAAAATTTGACGTTTCTAATTATTCTAGTTTACGAGATACAGGGCTTTAAAAGTGACTTCTTAAAAAATTAAGAAATGTTTTCTAAAATATCTCGTATTTTTTGAATAAATGAAAATATAATATTATAGCAAACGTCAATTGATTTATAAAATATTATTTCACGTACTCTCAAAATTTGACGTTTCTAATTATTCTAGTTTAGGAGATACAGGGCATTAAAAGTGACTTTTCATAAATTTGAAAAATAACATTGTTTTATGAAAAACCTCGTATATTTTGTACAGCACAAGATGGAATACAGTTTTTGATGTCATTTGATTGAGAAATTGTTGTACTATATTTTACCATATTTGGATACATTCAATGTTTCTAGTTTACGAGATATAAGACCTTAAAGTTGACTTTTTAAAAATTAGAAAAAAAGAGCATTGTCTCATAAAATAGCTCATATCTTTCGAACGGCTCTACTTAGAGTCAAATTTCAAAAACCACTCGATTTATAAACAATTTTTCTATAACAGGTCAAATTTTTGTTCACGTATCGTTTTTATTTCACGAGATATAGAGCTCTAAATTTAAGTTGACCGTTTATATCATTAAATTTTTTGTAGTCAGGCAACGTAATAGTGAAAAGAAGAAGAGTAGCTTACGTATTGTTTCTCCTAGCCGCAATATTTGCAATTTGTTGGCTACCAATACACGTTTGGATGTTAGTAACCGATCTAAAATCAGTATCATCAGACGACGAATCAGCAGACAAATTTACCCAACAGAAAAGTCGTTACTTGCTACTTTTGGGCCATTGGAATTCAGCTTTGAATCCAATTGTTTATTTCACTTTATCAAGAAAGCTAAGAAAGTCGATTCAAGACCTATTTCGTAGGACTACATGCGAAGGACAAAGAGAAACATCTAAAGTAGGTGGAAATATCCACGTAGAAAACAAAAATTCGTTTGGTTTGTTCTTGTAGGTAACTCTCATCAAATTGAACACGTTAAATCGTAATTTACCTTTACAAAATTCGAAATCTACTACTCAGAATACGAAGAAAAACGAAGAAATCTAATAAATTTTCCTATATTTACATATTTTTTTATTATTAAATTTGTTTATGAATATACGGAAATCGCCTTAATTTTGGATACCCCTGTATACTATTTGAAATATTTATGTCACACTTTGACATATAAGCGCGATCTATCGTTTTTTAACGGAACCACAACACCAGCAATCGCAATAATACTACTTTTCTTACATTAATCGCTAGTTGCTGATAACATAGAAAAATTTTCAATTAATATACAAATATACTTATATTTTCGAAAAAGCATTTAATTAAGGAAATATTTATTATTAATAACTTTCGTTACTAGTAGCAGCATCTACTGTCGAGTAACTGAACTACAAGTTGAACTTTATTTGATATTAATATCCACTGTCGATAAAGTAGATAACTTCTAAATTAATGTAGCTGATGTATTATCAGCACCATAGGCGTCTCATATATTTTATTTATTTATTACTTTTAATATTTTTTTATTATAGGGTGTTTCAAAAAAATATGATAGAAGGATATAAAATGATTTATAACAAAAAAAAATTTCGAATTCAAGACAAAAAGAGTTGAAGGGAAAATATTGATATACATTTTTTTTAAGAATTTTGTCGAAACTACTGGATTTATTGTAATTAAATTTCATACAAATATATTTGGGAATCATTGCATTGCATACGTAGGTTTTGTCTATATTTTTTCGTTGACATGTATGACAAGTGACAGATGACAGTTGTCGACGTAAACACGTTTTATTTTGGTTAGATAAACAAATGAAAAAATTCCCATTATCGAAATATGTGTTTAAATACATTTATTTATATATTTTTTTCTCATTACACAATTAAATCCTTATAAATATGAATCCTTGGAAGACATACGTCATTTGATTACCACAGGATGTATTGGAAGACATATAATATTCAACACAGATCAAAATGGAAGACACGTTGTTGTAGAACAAATCTCGAAACGATATTTTGGAAGTTCGTTGTTTTTTTTATGGTAAAAAATCTTCTGTTACGTCGAAATTCTTCTTTTTTTTTCAATTTTCACCAATAACTTTTCACTTGACACAGTTTCAAAAGAGAGCGAGAAGAAGATTCGTTCTACACGCAGTATATGTGGAAGACATTTTTTTTTTTGTTTCTACTTACCTTAATAATAAATTTTATTACTTTTACTGGTAGATACATATACAAAGCGTTCGATAATATATAAATTTTCAATAAAAAAACTTTTTTTAATAAACCTTTTTTTAAAAAAATACGAGACGACTATGTGTACCAAAATATAGAAATTCAATAGTAGAAAAACGTCGCTAGTGCCATCTATGAATCAATAGTAAAAGTTTGTAAATAAACTTATTGTATTATTAGAATGATTTACAGCATACAGGGGGCGATCAAAGTGTTTAAATTAAAATTTTGGGATATAAAAAAATTTATATATTTAACTAACGCTTTGTTTTCGCTAATTTCCTCAATAAATATGTCCATTTGAGATCGAAACGTAACAATTGACATCAATTCTCATTTTTTTTTCAACAAATTTCTTACATTAAATATATATATGTATATGTATAGTTTCGAAAAACGATTTAGAATGGAAGACCGATAGAAAAAGCTTTAATTAAAGCTCTACCCGAATCGTACATACCTATAAAACCGAAAAAGAACCCCAAAGATATGATGAAATAATCTAGAACCACCCCCTTCATATCTAGACTTTCTTTTTTCAATTGTAAATGGAAATAGCAAGGCCATATGAAACTCAACATGGTACCGGTGAAACTACCAATGAAACCCATCAGAATCGAGAAATGGGGTATAAAACAAGCCATCAAAATAGTGAAAACCACTACCCCCACCCTCCAAGCCAAACCCCAAACCTTTAGATCGCCGTCCAACGCCCAGATCGTATTGAAAGGTGTCTTCGGCTTACCTGTAAACAATTTATAAAATAATTAATATTTTTTTATGATTTGGGAGCGATTAACTTCGCATATTAGTACGTACCCCTAAAAAACGAGCGTTCTAGTAGCTCGCAAGCGGCGTAATACGGTAGAGGGTAGCTCAATAAGGCTTTAACGACCAAACACACGTTAACCAACCCCTTAAAGCCGGCCGAAGGTAAATTATTAGTTATTACTTGTTGCGTATCGTTTTGGAAGGTCAAAAAGCAGACGTATCCGAAGAGGGATTTGAATACTGCCGCCCAGACGTGCGACCAATCCAACATCCATTGAAATTTATTTGGTTCTTCCATATTGCCTTCTAAAGTCGGTAAGAAAATTTGGGACGTGTACGAAAATACGATAACGCCGAGATTTATTGGAAAATTTTCCCAATCTACTGACCATTTTACTTTCCTCCAGCCCCAATCGCCGATGTAGATGAGGCAGTAACCGAGGATGATGACGTTTATGAAGATGTGTGACATCGTACACCAAAACGACAATAAGCTGACGCTTTTTAAAGACTTCAGAAAACCTAATATAAAAAAAATCACTTTATTTAATATAGTAGGTTGTATCTGTCAAACGGTTAAAAATAGAATGTCATCTTAAACGTCATTCGGTTTATAAATAATTTCTATATAATCTGTCAAATTTTGACATTTTTATTATCACTTGTTTACGAGATACAAGTCTTTAAAGTTGACTTATCGAAATTTTGAAAAATGACATTGGCTTATAAAGTATTTCATATCTGTCAAACGCTTAAAAATAGAATATCAAATAAAACGTCAATTGATTTATAAATAATTTATATATAATCTGTCAAATTTTGACATTTTTATTATCACTAGTTTACGAGATACAAGTCTTTGAAGTTGACTTATCGAAATTTTGAAAAATGACATTGGCTTATAAAGTATTTCATATCTGTCAAACGCTTAAAAATAGAATATCAAATAAAACGTCAATTGATTTATAAATAATTTATATATAATCTGTCAAATTTTGACATTTTTATTACCACTAGTTTACGAGATACAAGTCTTTGAAGTTGACTTATCGAAATTTTGAAAAATGACATTGGCTTATAAAGTATTTCATATCTGTCAAACAATTAAAAATAGAATGTCAAATGAAACGTCAATTGATTTATGAATAATTTCTATATAATCTGTCAAATTTTGACATTTTTATTATCACTAGTTTACGAGATACAAGCCTTTGAAGTTGACTTATCGTAATTTCGAAAAAATGACATTGGCTTATAAAGTATTTCATATCTGTCAAACAATTAAAAATAGAATGTCAAATGAAACATCAATTGATTTATGAATAATTTCTATATAATCTGTCAAATTTTGACATTTTTATTATCACTAGTTTACGAGATACAAGCCTTTGAAGTTGACTTATCGTAATTTCGAAAAAATGACATTGGCTCATAAAGTATTTCATATCTGCCAAACAGTTAAAAATAGAATGTCATGCTAAACATCAGTCGGTTTATAAATAATTTCTATATAATCTGTCAAATTCTGACATTTTTATTATCACTAGTTTACGAGATACAAGTCTTTAAAGTTGACTTATCGAAATTTTGAAAAATGACATTGGCTTATAAAGTATTTCATATCTGTCAAACAATTAAAAATAGAATGTCAAATGAAACGTCAATTGATTTATGAATAATTTCTATATAATCTGTCAAATTTTGACATTTTTATTGTCACTAGTTTACGAGATACAAGCCTTTGAAGTTGACTTATCGTAATTTCTAAAAAATGACATTGACTCATAAAGTATTTCATATCTGTTAAACTGTTAAAGATAGCAAATCATATTTACCGTCATTTGAATTTGAAATAAACGTTTCATATTTTGTCAAATTTTGACATTCATAATATTGCTAGTTTACGTGATATAAAGCTTTAAAGTTAAAATTAAGAAAAATGACATCGTCTTATAAAATAGCTAGTATGTTCGAAACAGTTATATTAAGAGTTATATTTCAAACACCATTCGAATTACCAACAATTTTTCTATAAAATATCAAAATTTGACTCGCCTATCTTCTATATTTTACGAAATATGGGGCTCCAAAGTTGAATTATTTACTCACCTAAAGGTATCAAGAAAATGCCGACCAACATCATCCAAGATCTAGTGTCGATGTCTCCATCGGGAAACGTGCCAATCATCAGATCGCCGCATACAACGACGTATAAGATACACGTCATCAATAGTTCAATGACCTGGGCTATACTGACGATTCTACTTCCGATTTTTTTGCCGAAACATTCTTTGGCGATAGCGACGTATGAATCTCTAACTCGGATTTGTTTGCCTGTTTGGATGTCGAATTCGTAAAGGCATTCGACGAGAATCTTACCGGTATAACAGCAGATGTAGGCGACGCCGATCATGGCTGCGATGGCCCAATATCCCCCTTTAAGAACGGCGAACGGCAACGAAACTATAAACATGCCCTATGGACATTTGACAATTATTTTTGGTCATATCCATGACGTAGTCTAACTATTTGGCTTATATCTTCGAAACCGTTCATCGAAACTTTTCGTATTTAGTATCAATCGATAGCTAAGAAAACATACTTCGTACTTGCAAAATTTCATTTTTGTAACTATTTTATTTTTTGAGATATGTAGCGTTAAAGTTGGCCTTAATTCTAATAGCAATCAATTTTTCTGCAATACTATATCTTTTGCTAAAACCCTCGTAACGAACTGAATATTACCCAAATTGATTATTTTCATATAAAAATCTATAATATCTTATTGAAAACGCGTCACTTCTACTAATTTCTGCTCTAAACCTAGTCATCTTCAGAAAATATTCATGACCCGGTCTCACTTTTGGGCTAATATCTTCGTAACCGTCCAACAAAACTTATCGTGTTTGGTATCAATCGATAGCTAAGAAAACATACTTTGTACTTGCAAAATTTCATTTTTGTAACTATCTTATTTTTTGAGATATGTAGCGTTAAAGTTGGCCTTAATTCTAATAACAATCAATTTTTCTGCAATACTATATCTTTTGCTATAACCCTCGTAACGAACTGTATATTATCCAAAATTGATTTTTTTTATATAGAAATCTCTAATATCTAATTGAAAACGCGTCACTTCTACTAGTTTCTGCTCTAAACCTAGTCATCTTCAGAAAATATTCATGACACGGTCTCACTTTTGGGCTAATATCTTCGTAACCGTTCAACGAAACTTATCGTGTTTGGTATCAATCGATAGCTAAGTAAACTTACTTCGTACCTCCAAAATTTCATTTATGTAACTATTTTATTTTTCGAGATATGTAGCTTTAAATTTGGCTATAATTTTCGTAATACAAAATTTGTTGCAACTACTTTTTTGGTACCCCTCGTAATAAACTGATTATTTTTATTTCTCACGTGCATGCCGTGTGTTTTTTATATCCATATAATTTTCAGGATTTTCGACACGTGAAAATTAGTATTATACGAAATTGTTAAATACGAGGGTAATATGAAAATTAACGAATATATATTTGAACTATTATGGTAATTAGAGACTGAATAGAAAAAATAATCACCTGTATAGCATTCGTAACATTCCACGCTGCCTGATATTCATTGATTTTACAAACGGTTCGTCCTTCAACAAAATCAGAACTTTCCGAAAAATCAACAGATGACATCCTACTTTGATGTTTCTCGTAAACGTTATTCAAACTGCTATCTTGTATATTGGAATCGTTGGACATAAAGGGATTTGTCCCTTTCAAATTCGTCATCTCGTGGTGTTCGTCCAACCCTCCATGATTCACTTGATTTTGATTAGGAATCTGAGCGAAATGCACCCTTTCCCTTTCAGCCTCAGAGGGTTCTTCAGACGATCTATTAGAGGGTATAATCTGTCTGCGAAGTTGATTTGCTACGTTTACAGCTGCCGATAGAGGAGGAAGACGAATCTGTCCTAAACGATTCATTTTTCTTTTAGATTTTTTCTTCTAATAAATGGTGGCACTAAAAATCGATATTGCAACCCGTTTCTCGACGAAATTTACATCCAAATAGTTTAAAAAGCACTTAATACTGTATTTTAAACGAGAAATTTCAACATTTTCACTTTTTTTAAACGAAAATTCAGTAGAAATGTATTTAATTATATATAAGAGGGTAGTTGGACCATCGCATCATCTCTAAGAATTTGACATGGCAACGAGTTAACTGGAGTTGCGTAATACTTATCGTTAATAAATATAAATGTTATTTAATAAAAATAGTTTTAAAACGTATTTTTATTAATGTATCGTATTCATATAAACTAATTAAATAATATTTGATACGTATTATTATTTATATATAATAATAAACTATGACTTAAGGTATGCAACCAGTATTACAATGCTGTATTCGTTGCTGTATATGTCTTGGATTAAATTTCAAGCAAAAGTATATTCTCGACCAGTTCGGTATTGATTTATTATTATAGAGATTTGTGTTAAAAATAAATTGGTTGCTTATATCGTCGATTCCATCAGGACCAAAAAGTAGAGTGAAAAAAAGTCATGTTTTGTTCGAGCCGAAGAGGTGGCCGTAAAATTTCACTCCTCTATCCTAATGAATTCGCCATCTTGTAAACGAAAAAATAGTAGTGCCCAAACAAAGTTTTTAAAGTACGTTTATTTAATAAAAAAAAATCGTGTTAAATAGTTGTTTACATATTAAATAGTGTCACAACAAAAATATTTACCTATAAAACAACACCTGGTAAGTACTTAATAGTTATTATAGGTAAAGTGTAATTTTGTGAGGTTAGGGTTGCGAAAATGGAAAAAGAAAAAGATAAAACCAGCGAAATTAATAAAATACCGACGCCGCAAGATCATTCGAGTTTACTAGACGCAGCTAACCTTTTCGGAGGTAAATCACCACGAATTATAAAAAAGAATTGAAAAAATTTTGTTTACTATGTGGTATTTTAGCGTATTGGCCCCGAGGAGACGCAGCAGCTAATCTATTCGCTGTAGCAGCCGGCGGTTTCGGTCTACCGACACATCCCTCTTTACAATTCGGTATGCTACCGAATACCCCAGCAGTTAGCCGTCCTCTATCGTCTTCCTATCAATCTACGACGTCTTCGGCGGCTATTTACACCAACACGTTATCCGCAGTGGCTAATCAGGCGGCTACTTTGGGTATACCGGCCGGAAGTGCCGCTTGGTGGTCGATGGCGTCCCAATTAGCCGCTCAGGATTATCTGGCTAGATTGCAAGCTTCCGGATTGAACTTCGCGGGTTTGAGCGGCAGTCCCGGCGATTTTAACTACCCCAATTTGGGTTTACCGTCTTTGGGGGGACAGCACAAGACTTCTAAGGGCTCTTATAAAAGCGGACACTGCGCGACGGCTTCGGATACGGTTAAATCGTCTATTGGCGGTTCTCGCGGTAATTTAAAGTCGAATTTGACGGTGAAATCGTCAGAAAAGCATGCCAAGGTGAAAAGTGGTGTCGATCAGGGTAGAAGTGTAGGGAAAAGTGTGTTGCCGAGTAGCGAAAGCCCTAAGGAGTCTTCATCTCCTTCAAATTTGTTGGCAAGTTCTTTCGGTGTTAATACGAGTTTGTCTTCGGAAAGTGGCGAAGTTGATGGATCTAATTATGCTTCTTCTAATGTACTGAGGTGAGTTTTTAGTATTTAGAATAGTTTTAATATCGAAAATACGATTTTTTTACTATTATTTATATTTATTTTGAAAATGGTGATTTCGGAGTAGTTCAAATGTACTTTTTTGAAAGTACGATGAAAACATCCGAATTTATCATTAATTTATAGAAATTTTGAATGTTAAACGTCATTCAATCTATTTTGTTGAGTTTGTAGTGAATTTTTGGCATTTGTATATAGGGGATATAAAATAAACAAACGTTTATTATATTTGACACAAAAATGAAACATTCGCCCAGTATACATGTAATTGAATAATTTATTCATGATAATAACAATATTAGAACATTTTTCCAACTAAAAGTCACATTTTTGTAAGAATAAACTTTTAATCAATGTACATATGAAGGTATTTGTGGGAGTTAAATGTGTAAATATGAATAAAAACGTTTAAATTTCTCATAGATTTATTGAAATTTCGAATATTTCAATATATTCCAATCTGTTTTATACGAGGGACGATAAAAAAATGAAAATTAAAGATTCTCCCTGTATAAAGATGTTTATGGGTGATTCCGTTCTAACTGTGATTTTTTGTATTCAAAATTTCAAGATTTTAAAATTTAACTTTTCTAACTTTTTTATGCATATTATTCATCTATTTTACTGTAAAAATAAAACTCTAAGAGGAATTTACTACAACTTCAAAGTATCACGAGCAAGACACAAATGTCGGATTTTGAGTTCCACGGTACTGACTCATTTATCCACGGTACTGACATGGTAACTTAAGATATTAAACAACAAGTGCATCAATTTTCCTCAGTTTGATCATAAACATTAGAATTTATAAGGTAATTAGTTTAAATCATTTGTTACGACAAAAAAAATTAATAATTTATCGGTAAATTCTAGGAATGGACATGACACGGTACTGACATTCAAGTGATGTAGTATAAGTTTTCTTTAAGTGGCAAGTTATATTGTATAAAAATAATGTTTAAATATCTTAAGAATTATTCAATTAACACAAAATTTTTATTAATTGATTATTAATTAATGACTAGTACAAAAAAACAATACAGGACATTGAATATCACAGTTATAATGGAATCACCCTTATACTATCTACAGTCATAATTATATCTATAATTATTAAGGGGGCATCGAAAAAATTATTTTAGTAAAAATTTGTTGTGAAAATTAATTTTCACCCATAAAGGATCGATTAATTCATCGAAATCGAACATTCGATAAATGGGAGTATATACGAGGGTTATTTCAAACTTGTTTCTCGAAATTTGATATTAGAAATGTCGTCCTATACAGAGTGTGTTGATTTAACACGCTTATTTTACTATTTAGTGATCCAAATTCGGTTTTAAGCGGAGTTCGGTTACCACCGGACACGGAAATCATCAAATATACATCGTCAATAGTAGGTCCTAAAATACCCGGCACCACCAACAGGGGTAGGAAAAAAACAATCAGTTTAGATCCTCCTTTTGTAAGTTTACATCCATCGCCTGTGGGCGGTTACATCGAAGGTTTGTCCAAAAAAAACGTAAGTCACTTTTTTTAAATCGATAGTAGTAGTTCAAATGTACCCTCGTGAAATTTCATCGAAATTTTCGATTTTTCAACAGATTTTTTACGAAATGTTCGATTTATTAACATACCCGAATATTTTTTCTTCCGAACTTAGTGAAAAGACGAAGTTTTTATACGGGGGTTATAAAAAAAATAAATATTTATTATTTGGTGTCAAAAATATGATTCACCCTGTATAAACCCGGCTGTATTATATACATATATGATCATATCGATGAGTTTTTTTCTTTTTCTATAATTATTTCACAATTTTTTCTATAAATAACATAGATACGAGGGTAAATATAAAATTACGTATTTTTTTTTCAAAATTCTTTTCGAAAATTATCTTATGTATCGAAATCAACACTTCTCGTGATAATACTGATAAAAATTTCACATTTGATCTTCTAGTTAACTTTTTTACATAATTTTTTTACAAAAATTTGTCAAAAACATCTACCAAAGTAGTTCAAATGTATTCTCATTAATATTAATTAAAAATTTTCCAATTTTCGGCAAATTTTTTACAAAATTATCGATTTATCAACATTACCGAATATTTTTTCTTCCGAACATGTGAAAATACGGGGGATATCAGAAAAATTGTTATTAAAAATAATTATTTTATGTCTGTTTTTCCGCAAATAACGTATATACGAGGGTTAATACAAAAGTACGTAAAGTTTCGTCAAATAACTGCTATGGCGATACCATTATTTAATATTATTTTATAACAAAAATATACGAGGATCGTTTGAAAAGTACGTACGATTCAGGGTCAAGAGATATCACCGCCATCAACACCGCCTGATACTAACGGAAGTACGAATTACGAAACTTCCGATACTCCCGGAGAATCCCCTTTGAATTTATCAGTAAAATCCACCGTCGACGTACTAAATTCGACGTTTCCTTTAGCGTCTTTAACCAGTATTTCATCGAGCATCGGTTCCGATCGAATTTGTAAGTTTTTTCCACTCGAATTTCGATTTTTATTTTTGATTTTTTCGTATTAAAATTCTTCCAGCTCGTCGCAAACCCGGTCCCAAACCACGTCGTATCATTTCCTCCACTAACCAACTCCCCCCGTCCCCTTCCGGTAACTTATTCTCCCATATTTTCTCCCCGGTGGATTCACCCAGATCTCCGAGTCGAAACGAAGGTTCCGATGGGGGTAGTTCGACGTCGTCTACGTGTACCAACGCCGTAACGTCGACGCCGGTCTCGCCGGTATTGAATTACAGCCACAAAGAAGGTAGACCTAGAAATTTGGGTAGGGGTATAAGTAAACCCAAAAAAAACACGGTGGCGTCGCTTTTGGCTCAAAGTAGAGCTTTGGGTATAAAACCCGTACCCATTTTGGATCCCAATACTTCCATAAACCAACAAATGAACATATTAAAATCGAACATAATGGCGGCGCAACAATATCTATCGGAAACCGCCGGCGCCGACGAACAAACTCTGAATAAACTGCTGCAGGAGAAGATGAAAGGGACGCAAAGCGATTCGAGCACGGTGGACGCGACTTCCGATTCCGATAATTTAACCGATTCGAATCACACCGACTCGGAAATGGAAATCGAGGTGGTCGCTAAAAAGCCGAAACATTACGACGAGAGGTTGCTGAGAATCCCGTTGGAAAAAGGTTGTTTCCATCGAGATTTTTCAACGGTACCCCGTCGCCTAATTATTTATTTTTTTTGTAGGGTGGAAAAGGGAAACCGTGATACGGGGGTTGTCGAAAAACGGTTTCCTTAAAGGGGACGTTACGTACGCGGCGCCCGATTCGTCGAATAAATTCAAACAGATGTCGGATGTTACTCAGGTTAGTCGCGTGGTTTTTTCGTTGGTTTTTCGTCTGATTTTCCCGATTTTTTTCTTATAGTATTTAGAGTATCAGAAGTGTCCTGATCTTTCGAAGGAAAATTTCACGTTCAGTTGTAAAGTTATTATCGGTAATTACCTTCAACCCGTGCCCACCGAATTACAAGTCGACGGTAACGAGTTCATTTATCTAACAGAAGAAGATATGAATAAGAGGTAAGATAACGACGAAATTTTAACTTTAACGTACGATATCTCGTAAATTGTTATGTCTTAAACCCCCTCGAAGTCATTTTAGAATTATATTCGACGTTTTTCTATAGTTTTACGTCGTTTGTGGACATTTTATATAATTCTTATAACTATCGGAGCATAAAGAACATGTTCCGAGTCCTAGAACATCGTAAAAAATGCTATTATGTCGTTATATGTAGGTTCTAAACATTTTAAATTGTTTTCACAATATTTAGAATTGACCCAGAACAATTTTAATTACTTTCGGAACATTTTAATTGCCCTAGAACATTCAAAATTATTGCCAGAACATTGTAAATCGTCTTTAGACTGTTTAAATTACCTTAGAACAGTTTTAACGACTTCTGGAACATTTCAAATTGCCCTAGAACAATTTTATTCACTTTAAGATCATTTTAAATCATTTTTACAATATTTAAATTGCCCTAGAACAATTTTGTCGATTTTCGGAACATTTAAATTGCCTCAGAACATTCAAAATTATTGCCAGAACATTGTAAATCGTCTTTAGAGTATTTAAATTACATTAGAACAGTTTTAACGACTTCCAGAACATTTAAAATTGCCCTAGAACATTCAAAATTATTGCCAGAACATTTTAAATCATCTTTAGAGTATTTAAATTGACCAAGAACAAATTTAGTTACTTTCTGAACGTGCAATAGGACATTTTAAAGTGACTTAAAACATGGTAAATTATTTAAAGAACGTTATCAGTTGCTCTAGAACAATTTTTATCACTTACGGGGCATTTTAAATTGCAGAACATTTAAAAACTATGTTTAGGATATTTTAATTGACATCCGAACATTTTAAATTGGTCTAGAACATTTAAAAATCTCATTAGGACATTCTATTGACCTTGGAACAAAGAAAATCGATCTAACAACTTATTAAGTCGACTAAATCGGACTTGGAACGTATTAAATTGACATCGGAACACATTAAACCTACATCGGAACATATTAAACTGACATAGGAACATATTAAACCGACATAGGAACATATTAAACTGACGTAGGAATATATTAAACTGACGTCGGAACATATTAAACCGACATAGGAACATTTTAAACCGAAACAGGAACATATTGAACATATTAAACTGACATAGGAACATATCAAACCGACTTAGGAACATATCGAACATATTAAACTAACGTAGAAACACATTAAACTGACATAGGAACATATTAAACCGACATAGGAACATATTAAACTGACGTAGGAATATATTAAACTGACATCGGAACATCTTAAACCGACATAGAAACATATTAAACCGAAACAGGAACATATTGAACATATTAAACTGACAAAGGAACATATCAAACCGACTTAGGAACAAATCGAACATATTAAACTAACGTAGAAACACATTAAACTGACATTGGAACATATTAAACCGACATAGGAACATATTAAACCGACATAGGAACATATTAAACTGACGTAGGAATATATTGAACTGACATCGGAACATAGTAAACAGACATAGGAACATATTAAAGCGACACAGGAACATATTAAACTGACCTTGAAACATTCAATTATCTTTGGAAATCATTAAATTGTTGTCGGAATCGGTCCGGAACATATTAATAAAAAATGTTGTCGAACATTTGGAATGATCGATTTATGTGTACCGTTCAGATTAGACGAATTCGGTACGTCGTTGAGACCGAGTTTACCGGTAGAACAGAGAATAGAAATGGCTAGGAAACAACAAGCGGCAAGGGAGGCGGCCAGACAGGATAGACAGGAAAAGGAACATACGAAAATGGTGCAAGAAAACAACGAAACGATAGAAAAACAGGAACAAATCAAAATGGAAAAGGATGCGAAATATCATCAAACGATCGAAGATAAAGAATTGAAAAGACAACACGCCGCTTTGATAAGAGAACAGGTCCGTTTATAGTCGAATAGCGTCCGAAGCTAGCGAATTTCATAAAAATTTTCATTTTTCTTTCCTCAGGAAAAAGAAAGAAAACGCCAACACGCCGTATTGATAAAGTGCTTGGAAAATAGGAGGAAACTCGAGGCGCGCGAACGCAAAAAACAACAACTGCTCGCCGAAAAACAGGCCAACAAAGAAAAGAAACTCGAACAACGCAAACAGGAATTGGAAATTTTAACGGAAATCCGGAAACCGTGCGAAGATCTCGAACTCGATCCGACTCATTTGCCCGATTACGATCGCGTACCCGGTTTGAAATTGTGCGGAAAAGCGTTTTCCGATATACTGATGGTGTTCGAATTTTTGCACAACTTCGGCGAAACGTTGGGCTTCGATATGGAATCCCTACCGACGCTCGATTCCCTCCAACACGCCCTATTACCCGACAAAAACTCCTCGGAAGCCGAAGAAGAACTATTCTCGGTGATGACTCATTTATTGGTGTGCGCCATCGAGGATCCCGGTATACCGCATCCGGCGCGGTACACGACGATGTTGGGACAGAGTTTGCGACAGGCGGATATGACGCCGTTGAATATCAGCGAAATTTTGAGGTTATATTTGTACGCGAACGCGACGGCGGAAATCAAAGCTCTCACCGGAATACATTTCGAAAGGGAACGCGAAAAGAGGATAGCCGATCATCATCAGAACGACGACGAGATGTCGATTACGCAAGTCGGAAAAAACGCCCCCTATTACGAATTGTTGCACAATACGCAGACGTTCAAATTGTCGGATTTGTTGAAGAACAGGCCGTTCGCGAGTTTGGCGCCGACAACGAAAGCGGAAATTTTGGCGTATCTGTGTAACGAGTTGTTGCAGAACAAGGCGGTCATCAGACAAATCGAAAATTCCTTGGAAACGGTCGCCCAACAGAAAAAAGAAAAATGGTTGTTGGATATGAAGATAAGGAAGTGAGTTTTCTTTTTATTCTAATTTTTTTTTTCGTCAATTTTCCAGCAACTTTCGAACGTTTTTACTCTTTTGAATCGATTCGGCAACGTCTTAGAACATAATCGTATCGGTTCGAAACATTTTAAATTGTTCTAATGTTCACGGAACATTTTAAACAATTTCGATCCGTTCGAGAACAATTCAAACTCATTTAGGAACGTTTCAAATCATTCGAGAACATATTAGACTGTTTTAGAATATTTAAAAGTCATTTAGAACATTTTAATATAGTTTAAGAACATATTAAACTGTTTTAGAACATAGCGAAACATTTTGAAATCGTTTGGGAACATTTTAAATGATTCGAGAACGTATTAAATCATTTTGGAACGTTTTAAAACGATCTAGAACATTTTAATATCATTCGGGAACATATTTAACTATATTCGAATATAGCAGAACATTTTAAAACAGTTTAATCTTATCCAGAACATTTTAATATCGTCAAAGGAATATTTTAAACTATTTTAAAGCAGTTCAATCACATTTAGAACATTTTACATTCATTTAGGAACATTTTAAACTATTTTTGAACATTGCGGAACATTAAAAATAATTTAAGGATATTTTAAAGCGATCTAGAACATTTTGAACTCATTTTAAATGATTCGAGAACGTATTAAACTATTTTGGAACATTTTAATCTTTTCTAGAACATTGCACAATATTGTAAAATCGTTAAAGAACATTGTAAACTACTCCAGAACATTTTGAATTTATTTAGGAACATTTTAAACTATTTTAAAACACTTCAATCTCATTTAGAACATTTTAAAATCGTTAAAGAACATTTTAAATTCATTTAGGAACATTGCAGAACATTTAAAATAGGTTTAAAGAGATCTAGAACATATTAATATCATTTGGGAACACATTCAACTATTTTCGAACAATGCAGAACATTTTAAAATCGTTCAGAAACATTTTGAACTATCTTAGAACAGTTTAAACGTATCGAGAACATTTTAATATCGTTAAAGAACATTTTAAACCATTTTAGAACAGTCTAATTCTATCTAGAACATTCTAAAATGATTAAAGAACATTTTAAACTACCCTAGAACATTTTTAATTCATTAAGGAACATTTTAAACCTCGATTATTTCATTCGGGATCGTTTTAAATCGCTTCCGGAACATTCCCAATCAGCTCTGAACAATTTATCGAATCTCGAACGTATTTCTCGATATTTTTCTCGGTGTTTTTTGTTTTTTTTTTTTTTTTTTGATTTCTTCTCGCTCGTTCCCAATTACAGACTAACGTTGCTCCACAACAAGAAAATCCGTTTCGAAAATATCGAAAAACATCTGAAATTTGACGAAGATCCTCTGGTCGATTCTCCTTCTTTAAACAAAGACGAATTGTTGGAAGAAGAAGAAAACGAACTGAGCGAAAACGAAAGCGTCGGCACCCAACCCGAAGAGGTAAGACTTCCACCCTCTCCCGACCCTCGTAAGTCTCTAGGGCGTTGTTATATTTTGTTTCTTCATTTTTTTTCTTGTAATCCCAGGAAGAAGATAACAAATTGTCGCAAGAGGAATTGGGGAAAAAATTGGAAAAATTCGCGAAAACTTCGGAGATACATTTCAATACGTTGAAAACGGCGAGTTTACAACTAAGGGCGATCTGCTTCGGGCAAGATCGCTATTACCGAAGGTACTGGTCGCTGCCGAAGGCCGGCGGTATATGGGTGGAATCGATGGAAAGCGCCGAGCCGGATTATCGATGCGTCGACGACGTCGAATTGGGCAGCGACGGCGTCCAAGGCTCCAGCGATTTCGACAATTCTAGCCAAAAAGAAGAAGAGGACGATATCGGTATAGACGAGGAAATCGATAGGATAATGGAGGGCGGTAGCGAAGGGGAGGATAACGATTCGAGATTGAAGGACGTCGAAGAGGAAAAGGAAACGTACGAGAACGGAGAACGAAAAAATGAAACGCCCAAAGAGACGAACGATTCGGAAAAAAGCGAAAATTGCGACGCGGAAACGTCGGAAATTAACGAGGAATTGAATAATACCGAGGAGGAGTACGAAAGTTTCGGCGGCAAAACGTTCAGTTTGTTCGAAAGGTTGGGGCAGTGCGTCGAACGCGAAAATAAGACCGAAGAGGATCTCAAGATTGAAGTTAAGGCGGAAGTTAAGGTAAAAAAAAAACTTACATCGTATTAGAACAAATTTAATCATTACAGGACTTTTGAGAACATTTTATTTCTTTCCAATTTGTTCAGGAACATTTTATTTCGTTTCAGTTCGTTCCAGGAACATTTTATCTCGTTTCAGAACATTTCAGCTCGTTCAGGAACATTTTACCTCGTTTCAGAACATTTCAGCTCGTTTCAGGAACATTTTACTTCGATTCAGCTCGTCCGGGAACATTTTACATCGGTTTAGAACAATTTATATTGTTTTAATTCGTTTCAGGAACATTTTACTTCATTTCAGCTCGTTAAGGAACATTTTACCCCGTTTCAGCACATTTCAGCCCGTTTCAGGAACATTTTACTTCGATCCAGCTCGTCCAGAAACATTTTACATCAGTTCATTCATATGTTTGAACATATTATTGCATTTCAAAACGTTTCGTTTCATTCCAGTTCAATTTTAGCACATTTTTTAGTGTTTTGAAGCCTTTTATTCCATTTAAGTTCAAATTTCGAACAATTTATTGCATTTCAGGAACATTTTATTCGATTCTATTTCAAGTGTCGAACATCTCATTGCATTTTGGAACATTTTAATCTATTTAAGTTCAAATTTCGAACAATTTATTGCGTTTCAGGAACATTTTATTCTGTTCCAAAACAATCCTGTTCCGAATTTTTTCGACTACACTACAATTTACCGAAACGTTGCTTAAACGATCCTAACGCCGTTTATTTTCCCGGTATTTTCCGGTATACAATAGGAAGAATTGAAAAACGAAATACTGAACGAACTCAAAACGGAAATGAAACACGACACCTTCACCGAAAACGATCAAGACGACGACCACGAACCGAAATGGTTCAGCATCTTGAACTCCGACGCCACCACGTGCGACGAAATCAACTTGAGCTCGGGCACCAGGTGGGAGAACGGCGTCGGACCTTGCACCAAAGACATAATGGAATTGAAAATCCCCGTTTTCCCGCCGCCGGCCACCGATTCCAATTATTGCGACAGTCCGACGCCCCTACAACTCACCCCCGAGGAAAGTTTCCAATTGGAATACATACGGAAACACGGCGCCATCAAGACCAATAGAAAACAGAACGTCCCCTCCAAAATGAAATACGGTTGGTGGAGGATAACGGACGTGACTCGTCTCCGGGAGATATTGGACCATCTCCAAGTTAGGGGTATACGGGAAAGGGAATTGAAGAGGAACATCGTCGGTATAATGCAAGCGATGTACGACAAAAAAGGCAGATTGGTCGTCGAAGACGGTAGCGCCGATTTGACTACGTTGAACGACGAACCGATCGACGACGTCAAATTTATCGAAGACGGCGTTCCAGAACCCGACGTACCGGGCACTTGGAGCGTCGAATTGGAACGTAAAATCGATTTCGTATTATCGGAACAAGTAAGTATAAAACGACGATACGCTACCGACGTTTCCAATTTTTCTAATTATTTCGATCGATTTCGATTTCAGTTGGAAAATTTGGAGGATAAAGTCGCCAACGCTAGTATGCAATCGAAAGGTTGGAAAATACAACATGGAGATTTCGAGGAAATGTCCCACGAGGAAATCATAGCGACCATCAAACGTCGATTGGCCTCGTTGGAGATGAACATCGAGAGACGGTATCTTAAACCGCCGTTGGGTGTCA
This sequence comes from Diorhabda carinulata, assembly GCF_026250575.1. Taxonomy (NCBI): domain Eukaryota; kingdom Metazoa; phylum Arthropoda; class Insecta; order Coleoptera; family Chrysomelidae; genus Diorhabda; species Diorhabda carinulata. The sequence continues at coordinate 13,615,260 of NC_079469.1, read as the reverse complement.
GGTGAATATTCATGTTCGGCTCAAACCTCTATCCGTGACCTTAAACCTCGATTCGTGACCTTAAACCTCGATTCGTGACCTTAAACCTGAATTTCTCACCTCATACCCCGATTTTGTCCCTTCTATCTTTAACCTCAAGTGGTACCCTTTAACCCCACTTTTTTCCCTTGATCCTCGATATGTGACCTTAAAACACTAATACTGGCCTTAAACGTTTGTGTTCGAAACCCAAACTTTCGATTTGTGCGTGCACTTAAATCTTAGTTATTGACCTTGAACCTCGATTCATTATCTTAAACCTCGATTAGTGGCCTTAAACCTCACTCTATGCCCTCAAATCCCTATAAGTGACATTATACCCCGATTTGGTTACTTTGATCCTTTACTTGGTTTCGATTAACCTCAAGAGCGGTACACTTTACCTCTCGATCTTCGATACGTTACCTTAAACCTCCATTAGTAACCTTATACCTCGATTTTGTGACCTTGAACCTTGATGGGTGATGTTAAAACTTCGGTTTGTCGCCTTAAACTACGCTTAGTGACCTTGAATCTCGATTTTGTTACCTCGATCCTCAATTTACGCCAACCACTCTCAATTTGTGTACCAAAACCTCAATCAAATCGTTCCCCTTAATTTGCGCTTCAATAAAAACCTTAATTTGTCACCTCGGTCCTCTATTTGTCTCCGAAAACCTCGAATACATCGTAATTTGTAATTTCAACCTCCTATTTATACTTTATAACCTCAATTTGTAACCTCACTCCTCGTATTATGCCTTCTAACCTCAATCGAATCTCGATTTCAAACCTTAACTTCGATTTAATACTTAAAGACCTCAATTAAATCGTAATTTGTTACCTCGATTTACGTCCCTCAACCTCAAACGTCGATTGTCTTAATGTTGTTCCGTCCGTGTTTAGTATCGGCGATTCCCATTTGGCGCAACTAAATCAAGAATCCTCCAACATTTCGTCGTCGTCCTCTCAGACCGTCCCCGACGACATCCCCAAAGGTTTAGCGACTTGGAGGGAAGCCGTCAACCGTAGCCTATCGGCCGCCCAATTATCCATGTGCATATACGCTTTGGAATCGTCGATAGCTTGGGATAGGAGTATAATGAAAGCGGTAAAGTATCATCGCCGAAGCGCGACTATCGAATATAACCTCACTTTTACCGTCCGATACTCAGTTCACGTTTAATTTTAACCGAATTTTTACAGAACTGCCAATTCTGTTTGAGCGGCGATAACGAGGACAAACTGTTACTGTGCGACGGTTGCGACAAAGGATATCACACGTACTGCTTCAAACCCGTCATGGATACTATACCGGAAGGGGATTGGTACTGCACCGAGTGTTTGAACAAAGCGACGGGGGAGAGGAATTGCATCGTTTGTAGTAAGAAGACTTCGAACACTGGTTGCAAATTGGTGTCGTGCGAATTGTGCCCGAGGGCGTATCACACCGATTGCATACAACCGAATCTACCGAAAATGCCGCGCGGGAAATGGTATTGCTCGAATTGCGCTTCGAGGAAACCGCAGAAGAAGCCGCAGAAAAAACCTCCCAAGTCGATTAAGGAAACGGAAACGAACGAACAACCACCCACTAGGTGAGTGTCGATTATACTTTTCTTATATCCCCGGTAAAAGACGAAAAAAATTGATTGGTGTATTGGAAAAACTCTGACGTGAGACCAGAGAATTTGAAACTAACAAAATTTTGACAAAAAAAACGATAAGAGCTAACAGAATACTACAGGAGCTGACAGAACTACGTAAAAAGCTGACAGACTATTAAGAAAATGCCTAATTTCAACAACAAAACCGATAAAAACTGGTATAACACCATGAAAAAACGATGTGAGCTGACAGAATACTACATAAACTACAGGAGCTGACAGAACTACGTAAAAAGCTGACAGGTTAACCTGAAAAACATTAAATTTTGACAAAAAAACGATAAGAGCTGACAGATTATCACGGATCATGCTAAAAACTATAAAAAGCAACAAAAACTACATAAAACGAAACGAGTTGACAGAATAGTACATTAAATGAAAAGAGCTGATAGAAAATTACGTGAAAAGCTGACAGCTTATTAGGAAAAATCCTAATTTCAACAAAAAAAAAACTATAAAAACCGATAAAAACTAGTAAAACAGTCTAAAACGATGTGAGCTGACAGAACTACGTAAAAAGCTGACAAGTGAAATGACCTGTGAAACGTCAAATTTTGATAACTGGTAACGAGAACTAACAGAAATCAACTAAAAATCGATAAATACTGACAAAACACCATAAAAAATGACATAAAACTGACAGAATACCACAAGAAACTGATAGTAAACAACAAGAAACGCCAAAAGTTGACAGATTACCACGGAAACCCCCAATTTTTGATAGAATACTACAAATACCGACAACAGCTGACAGAATACCGGGAAAAAATGCCAAAAGCTGACAGAAAACAACGAAAAATCGACAAGAGCTGAAAGATTATCACGAAAAACGTCAAATTTTGACTACAAAAAGTGGCAGAAAAAACACCAAATAAAAAAAATTCTCTTTTATTTGTAACCCAACCCCCTTACCCCTTATATTTATCAATTTATTTTTATATTTTCAGTCCGACGCCGTCGCACAGTTCGGCGACGACTAACGAAGACGTTTCGACGTTGAACAGCTCGCAGAGCGATACGTCGACGTCGATCGTTAACGTCGCCGCCTCGGCGGGCGCCGATTCGCCTTCGTCGTCGATCAACAACAAAAAACAAGAAAAACAAAACAAAAAATTATCGAAAGAATTGGCGGCGTGCAAAACGATATTAGAAGATCTGGAATGCCACGACGACGCATGGCCGTTCCTCTTACCGGTCAACACCAAACAATTCCCCACTTACAAGAAGATCATCAAGTTACCCATGGATCTGTCCACAATCAAGAAAAAATTGACGGAGCAACAGTGAGTGCTGAGACACTATATTCTTCTTGTTCTTGTTCTTCTTCTTTTATTTATCTTTTTGTATTAATCGTTATAGGTACAGATCGAAGGACGAGTTCTGCGCAGACGTCAGGCAGATTTTCAACAATTGCGAGACGTTCAACGAAGACGACAGTCCGGTGGGGAAAGCGGGACATTCGATGAGACAGTTCTTCGAAATTAGATGGAACGAATTGCATTTGTCGCACAGTTGAGACAATCCGTATAACGCCCGAGGGCGAAAGGGTTGATATGCGTTTTTTGTTGTTTCTATTTTTTTTTTTTTCGATCGCGTTTATGAAATCGTCTATTTATTTATTTATTTAATCATTTTTTTTTTCGTTTTCGTTTATTTCTTGGGGAACGGACTATAACTTTATTTGGGAACGGACTATAGCGCCTACGATTCGGAGGAGAATGAAGAAAAGTTACGGTTCGTTGGGAAATATTGCGGAAATTGATGCTGTGGAAAAAACTATCGATAATTTACGGAATTCTACTAAAAATTGACAGAATACTACAAAAAATTTACAGAAAACTATAATAAAACTACAAAAATTTACAGATAACTACAATAAAACTACCAAACAGTACAAAACATTCACAGAATATTACAAAAATTACCAGGAAACAAAGTTTTACAGAAAATACAAAAATTTGACAGAGAATTATAATAAAACTAACAGAAAACTACCAAAAAATACAAAAATTTACAGAAAACTACTGAAAAATAAAAAAAATTCAAGAAAACTACAAAAAACTACCGAAAATACAAAAAAATCAGAAAACTACCAAAAATACAAAAATTTACAGAAAACTGAAAAAAACTACCAAAAAACAAAAATTTACAGAATACTACAATAAAATACAAAAATTTACAGAATTTTGCAAAAAACATGCGGAGAAAACTACAAAAACTTTTAAAAAACACAAATTTACAGAATACTATAAGAAAATACAAAAATTTACAGAATTTTTCGAAAAACATGCAGATAACTACATAAAGACTTAAATTACAAAAAAATTGTATGATACTAATACAACTGAAAAATTTTTGGGACAAACTAGAAAAAGAGAAGAAAAATTAGCCGCAAATTTTAAAGAATAATAACAAAAAACTACAAAAAATTTAATAACCTATAATAATTAGAAGATGATCCACGAAACAACAAACAGCTGACAGGCGATTACAAAAAACTGACAAACGACTAAAAAAATTGCTAAAAACCGGCAAAACACTACAAAAAACGATCAAATCTGTCAGACCACTTCAAAATTGACAAAGAAATACAAAAAAAGTATGGAAAATCTGACGGAAATCTGGAAAAAACGACTAAAACTGACAGACGATTACAAAAATGATAAAAAGCTGACAAACGATTACAAAGACGGTAAAAAAAACTGACAGAATACAATAGTAAACGAGAAAACCAGACAAAATAATAGAAAAAGCTGACAGACGTCTACAAGAATGATAAGAAAACTGACAGAAATCTGAAACAGACAAACGACTGTAAAAAGTGACTAAAACTGACAGATTTATTCGAACAATGATGAGAAAACAGACGACTACAAAATGGCGACTGAAACTAACAGATTTGAAGAAATAGAAAAAAAATAACAGTAAACTGTAAAGAGGTTACTAAAACTGATAGATTGTTGTGAAAAACGATAAAATCTGACAGATGACTTCGAGAATAACTGACAGAATACTAGAAAAAGTCCACTAAAATCGAGAGAAATTCAATAAAATTGTCAAAAACCACAGGATATTACAAAAAAAACGAGGAAAGTCTACAACAATGAAATGAAAAGGGACAAAAGACAACAAAAAACGATACGACTCCTCCCGATTGGGGACGAACGGACTATAACTTCGAAATTTACTATAAAATTTATCGTAATTGGATAAAAATAAATATTATTAAAGTAATCCATACGTGATGGTGAAAAAAAAAACGATTTCTTCTTCTTTATCTTATTCCTCATATGTATTTATATAATTTTGTAAAATAATTTATTCGCTAGGTTGTAACGATATTAATTTATGTTTCGCCCTGTATTTCGACGTACGTGTCAAACACAAAATAATTTGGAACGTAATTAAAAAAAAGGTTTCCGAAAAAAAAAACTATTTTCGAGTAAAGTGTATTTTTTTCTTTTCGATGAATACCCACACACCTGTACCAATTTTCCTTTTATTTTCCGGATTTTTCTCCATTTTTCCTTTCGATTTTAGTCCGAAGCACGAAGAAAAACTGACAGGTTACGAAAAAAAAGTGACAGAATACGAAAAAAAAAGGGAAAGGTGATAGAATACGAAGAAAAACTGTCAGAATACGAAGAGAAATAATGAAAAAGTGACAGAATACGAAGAAAAACTGACAGAATTTGAAGAATAATTATGAAAAAGTGACAGAATAGGAAAAAAATTATGAAAAGTGATAGAATGATGAAAAAGTGACAAAAAACTGTAAAAAAGTAACTTAAATGGACAGAATTTTGAGAAAGTGACAGAATTTCACAAAAAAACTGAGAAAATACTACAAAAACGCAGAAAAATTGAAGAATGTTACAAATAATTGTCTAACCTGACAGAACACTAAAAAAAGCCAAATTACAAAGAAAAACCAACTAAAACGAACAGAATTTGGAGAAAATGGCATAATACTAAGAAAAACTAATGAATACGATAAAATTGACAAACAATTTATAGAAATTTGGAAAAATACTACGAAATAGTTACAAAAAATGACCGAATATTACGAAATAGTTGAAAAAATGACAGAATACTACGAAATAGTTACAAAAATGACAGATTACAGCGAAATAGTGACTTAAGTGACATAATACAATGAAATAGTTACAAAAAAAGACAAATTACTACGAAAAAGTGACTCAAATGACAAAATACTACGAAATATTGATTAGAAATGACGGAATAGTGACTAAAAATGACAAGATTGCAATGAAATAGTGACTTGAATGACAGAATACGATGAAAAAGTTACAAAAGGTGAGAAATTACTGCGAAATAGTGATTAGAAATGACAAATTACTACGAAATAGTTACAAAAGATGACAAATCTCTACGAAATTGTGATTAGAAATGACAAATTGCTACGAAATAGTTACTAAAAATGACAAATTACTACGAAATAGTGATTAGAGACGACAAATCACTACGAAATAGTGATTAGAAATGACAAATAACTACGAAAAAGTGACTTAAAATGACAAATGACTGCGAATTGGACAGATTACTACGAAATAGTGACACAAAAATGATGGAAAAATGAAAAAAAAACCGTTAAAACAAATAAAAATTGCAATTTAATACCCCAACGGATAATAGAAAGAAATAGAATCGATTGAAATAAAAAAAAAGAGACACACGACGACGCCTGCGCTTTTTATTATTCAAAACGGATTGTACATACCGAAATAATGACCGCAAGTCGGACACGTGTGATACGTATAACTGCAAGATTTCATATAATAAGGTAACAAACAACAAGGCCAACACATGCAGACACACAATATCAAAGCTATCCAATGGGTGACGTTCGGTCGTTCCCGTTCTATATCCGTCGTTACGATTATACGACAAACCGGACATACCAAATAAATCGGATCCGGACCGAATATAATCGAATCCGATGATACGATCGTCGGTGTGTCTTCGGATTCGATGCCTTTCACTTGGGCGTACGATGGAGGCGGTACCCTTTGGACGAACGACGGAGTCGATAGGATGCCGGTTTGGGGACCTGGAAACAAACCGAAATTGACAGAAAACTACTAAATATTAAATAAAAATTGACGAAATAGTGACTTGAATTGACAGAATACTAGGAAATAGTGACTTAAATTGGCAATATACTACGAAATAGTGACTTGAATTGACAAAATACTAGGAAATAGTGACTTGAATTGAAAGAATACTAGGAAATAGTGACTTAAATTGACAGAATACTAGGAAATAGTGACTTAAATTGGCAATATACTACGAAATAGTGACGTAAATTGACAAAATACTTCGAAATAGTGACTTAAACTAATGAAATAATGTCTAACATTTACAGATTACTACGAAACAGTGACATAAATTGATGCATCACTACGAAACAGTGACAAAAATGACAAAATACTACGAATTGGTGATAAAAATGATAGATTACTTCGAAATAGTGACTAAAAATGATGGAATACTACCAGAAAGTGACAGAATTTTTGAAAAAAAGTAGCAAAACTGAATAAAAGTCTTGAATTTTTAAAAAAGTTACAAAAAATATCTAAATTTTTGAAAAAACAAAAAATGACAGAGTTCTTGAAAAAAAACGATAGAAATGATAGAATTTTCGAAAAAAAAACAAAAACCAACAGAATTATTGGAAAAGCATAAAAAATGTAAGAATTTACGAAAAAATTACAAAAAATGGCAGAATTTCCAAAGAAAACTACAAAAAACGATAGAATTCTTGAAAAAGCAACAAGATATAATACAATTCTTGAAATAAGCAACAGAAAGGAAAAGAATTCTTAAAAAAGGAACAAATTTTTTGAAACATAATCTACAAAAATGACAGAATTCTTTTAAAAAAGCAACAAAAATTACAGAATTCTTGAAAAAAGCAGCAAAAAATTGTAAAACTTTTAAAAAAAACACAGAAATGACAGAATTATTTTAAAAAAGCAACAACAATGACAAGATACTTGAAAAAAAGCAGCAAAAAATGACAGAATTCTTTTAAAAAAGCAACAAAAATTACAGAATTCTTGAAAAAAGCAGCAAAAAATTGCAAAACTTTTAAAAAAAACACAGAAATGACAGAATTATTTTAAAAAAGCAACAACAATGACAAGATACTTGAAAAAAAGCAGCAAAAAATGACAGAATTCTTTTAAAAAAGCAACAAAAATTACAGAATTCTTGAAAAAAGCAGCAAAAAATTGCAAAACTTTAAAAAAAAACACAGAAATGACAGAATTATTTTAAAAAAGCAACAACAATGACAAGATACTTGAAAAAAAGCAGCAAAAAATGACAGAATTCTTTTAAAAAAGCAACAAAAATTACAGAATTCTTGAAAAAAGCAGCAAAAAATTGCAAAACTTTAAAAAAAAACACAGAAATGACAGAATTATTTTAAAAAAGCAACAACAATGACAAGATACTTGAAAAAAAGCAGCAAAAAATGACAGAATTCTTTTAAAAAAGCAACAAAAATTACAGAATTCTTGAAAAAAGCAGCAAAAAATTGCAAAACTTTTAAAAAAAACACAGAAATGACAGAATTATTTTAAAAAAGCAACAACAATGACAAGATACTTGAAAAAAAGCAGCAAAAAATGACAGAATTCTTTTAAAAAAGCAACAAAAATTACAGAATTCTTGAAAAAAGCAGCAAAAAATTGCAAAACTTTAAAAAAAAACACAGAAATGACAGAATTATTTTAAAAAAGCAACAACAATGACAAGATACTTGAAAAAAAGCAGCAAAAAATGACAGAATTCTTTTAAAAAAGCAACAAAAATTACAGAATTCTTGAAAAAAGCAGCAAAAAATTGCAAAACTTTTAAAAAAAACACAGAAATGACAGAATTATTTTAAAAAAGCAACAACAATGACAAGATACTTGAAAAAAAGCAGCAAAAAATGACAGAATTCTTTTAAAAAAGCAACAAAAATTACAGAATTCTTGAAAAAAGCAGCAAAAAATTGCAAAACTTTAAAAAAAAACACAGAAATGACAGAATTATTTTAAAAAAGCAACAACAATGACAAGATACTTGAAAAAAAGCAGCAAAAAATGACAGAATTCTTTTAAAAAAGCAACAAAAATTACAGAATTCTTGAAAAAAGCAGCAAAAAATTGCAAAACTTTAAAAAAAACACAGAAATGACAGAATTATTTTAAAAAACCAACAACAATGACAAGATACTTGAAAAAAAGCAGCAAAAAATGACAGAATTCTTGAAAACAGCAACAAAAACGAAGAGAATTCTTGAAATAAACAACCAAAAATTACAGGCTTCTTAAAAAAAGCAACAAGAATGACAGAATTCTTGAAAAAAGCAACAATAATGAAGAGAATGCTTGAAAAAAACAACCAAAAATTACAGGCTTCTTGAAAAAAGCAACAAGAATGACAGAATTCTTGAAAAAACTAGCGAAAACGACAGACTTTATGGAAAAAGCAACAAGAATGACAGAATTCTTGAAAAAAGCAACAAGAATGACAGAATTTTTGAAAAAAGCAACAATAAGAAAGAGAATGCTTGAAATAAACAACCAAAAATTACAGGCTTCTTGAAAAAAGCAACAAGAATGACAGAATTCTTGAAAAAACCAACCAAAAATGAAGAGAATGCTTGAAAAAAACAACCAAAAATTACAGGCTTCTTGAAAAAAGCAACAAGAATGACAGAATTCTTGAAAAAACCAACCAAAAATGAGAGAAATTTTGGAACAAGTAAGAAACTTCTGGAAAAAACCACAAAAAATCTCGAAATTATAGAAGAAACGTAGAGATTAGTAAAAAACACGCGACAATAGTCTGCGAATAAACTACTACAAACCGACAAATAACTAACTAAAAAAAAAAAAAAAAGATAAAAAGACAAAAAGTAAGAGACAATATAAATAACGGAACTAATACAACTACAAGGCGACAGCGATATCAGAAAAATCACCAACCCGTCGCCCAACTCACCTTGTCTCATAACGGACGAATAGGAAGGCAGCAAACGAGTCGGCGGGACGACAGACTCCGTCCTCCTAAGGAGATGTTCGTCGTCCAGGATATTGCAGGCGCACAACATCGGCTCGTACGTCCTGTACAATTGGAAATTCTTCGGCACGTCGAGTTCCGGTAGAGATTGATGGGCGGTCGAAGTGCTCGGTTGATTATCGTTGACGGCGGCGTGCGACGAGGACCGCGTCTCGTTGTAAACGTTATACTCCAATATCCCCCCCAAAATCTCCTTCACCGTCACCAATTTTTCTTCGTCTCGTTCTTGGTGCGGGTGGATTTTTATCACCGTCGAATTTAAAACTTCGTCTAAAATCTGTTTTACCGTCCGGGATTCCTGTTGGACGACGCCGCCGTTCGACGAATTACCACCTTCGGCTTCGGGAATTTCCCCGCCGTCGTTTTTTTCCGTATTTTCCATATGATTTTCATCCAAAAAAAAAACCGAAAAACAAATAGTGACGTTTCTAATGTTGTTTTTGACGTGTACGTCGTTATTTTGAGGTTAGTTTTCTACTAATATACTCGTATCGATAGCTAACTTCGGGTTTATCGTGTGATATTTCTTCTTTTTTATTTTTATTGTCTATACATTGACGAAATACAACAAAAATGACGAAAATAGAGAGATTACTATTAAAAATGACAAAAATCGACAGATTATCATTAAAAACGACATTAAATTGAAGGAAAGCTACCAAGGATGACAATTAACTGACAGAGTACTACAAGAAAGTAACAGAATGTTACGAAAAAGTGACTAAAACTGACAGATTACTAAAAAAGAACTGACAAAATACTACAAGAAGTGACTAAAGCTGACAAATCACTAAAAAACTGGAAGATTACAAATAAAACTGACAGATTACTACAAGAAATTTGAAAAAACTGACAGAATGCTACAAAAAAGTGACTAAACCTGACAGTTTACTACAAAAAAACTGACAAAATACTACAAGAATTGATTAAAACTGACAAATCACAAAAAAACTGAAAGATTACAAATAAAACTGACAGATTACTACAAGAAATTTGAAAAAAATGACAGAATGTTACAAAAAAGTGACTGAAACTGACAAATTATTACGAAAAAATTGACAAATTACTACAAGAATTGACTAAAGCTGACAAATCACTAAAAACTGAAAGATTACAAATAAAACTGGCAGATTACTACAAGAAATTTGAAAAACTTACAGAATGTTATAAAAAAGTGACTGAAACTGACAGTTTACTACAAAAAATCTGACAAAATACCACAATAATTGACTAAAGCTGACAAATCACTAAAAACTGAAAGATTACAAATAAAACTGACAGATTACTTCAAGAAATTTGAAAAACTGACAGAATGTTACAAAAAAGTGACTGAAACTGACAGATTACTACAAAAAAACTAACAAAAAACTACAAGAATTGACTAAAGCTGACAAAACACTAAAAAACTGAAAGATTACAAATAAAACTAACAGATTACTACAAGAAATTTGAAAAAACTGACAGAATGTTACAAAAAAGTGACTGAAACTGACAGATTATTACGAAAAAACTGACAAAATACTACAAGAATTGACTAAAGCTGACAAAACACTAAAAAACTGAAAGATTACAAATAAAACTGACAGATTACTACAAGAAATTTGAAAAACTGACAGAATGTTACAAAAAAGTGACTGAAACTGACAGATTACTACAAAAAAACTAACAAAAAACTACAAGAATTGACTAAAGCTGACAAAACACTAAAAAACTGAAAGATTACAAATAAAACTGACAGATTATTACGAAAAAACTGACAAAATACTACAAGAATTGACTAAAGCTGACAAAACACTAAAAAACTGAAAGATTACAAATAAAACTGACATATTACTACAAGAAATTTGAAAAAACTGACAGAATGTTACAAAAAAGTGACTAAAACTGACAGTTTACTACGAAAAAACTGACAAAATACTACAAGAATTGATTAAAACTGACAAATCACTAAAAAACTGAAAGATTACAAATAAAACTGACAGATTACTTCAAGAAATTTGAAAAACTGACAGAATGTTACAAAAAAGTGACTGAAACTGACAGATTACTACAAAAAAACTAACAAAAAACTACAAGAATTGATTAAAGCTGACAAAACACTAAAAAACTGAAAGATTACAAATAAAACTGACAGATTACTACAAGAAATTTGAAAAAACTGACAGAATGTTACAAAAAAGTGACTGAAACTGACAGATTACTACAAAAAAACTAACAAAATACTACAATAATTGACTAAAGCTGACAAATCACTAAAAACTGAAAGATTACAAATAAAACTGACAGATTACTACAAGAAATTTGAAAAAACTGACAGAATGTTACAAAAAAGTGACTGAAACTGACAGATTATTACGAAAAAACAATAAAACTGAAGATTATCATGAAAATTTGACAGAATACTATAAAAAAAACTGAAGACTGCTACAAAAAATAGACCAAAAGTGACTTGAAGCTACGAAAACTGACAGCTTACCACATTATTACTAAAAATGGAGAAAAGCGACAGAATGTTTGGAAAAAATGAACAAAACTGACAGATTTCTACAAAATAATTGACAGAATACTACAAAAATTGACTAAAGTAGACAAATTACTAAAAAACTGAAAGATTACTACAAGAAATTCGAAAAAACTGACATAAATCTGTTAAAAGTGACAGAATGTTTTAAAACTGACAGATTACTACGAAAATCTACAAAAACTGACAGATTACCACGAAAGAACAAGAGAACTGACAAATTACTACAAAAAACTGACAGAATACTATAAAATACAGAAAAAACTTGACAGGAAACTATAAAATATGAAAATAGGTTAAAAAGTAATGACTTCCCATCAAACATTGACACATATGTCACTATTTTGAGGTTAGTTTTCCATAAATATACTCGAATCAGTCGCAAACTTCAAGTTTGTCATCTCATTTTTCTTCTTCTTTCTTATTATCGAGGAATTCGATGAAATACCAAAAAATTCTCGACGTTTCAACAACTTTTGACGTATCTGTCATTATTTCGAGGTTAGAAACAAAATGTTCGAATAAAACAAAAATTAAATCGGAATAAATTTTATTCGATTCCACGAATCGATTCGTAATCGCAAAATTGAAATGTTAGATTCGAATAATTACAAGAAAAATTTTCGCACGTGTCTCCACGATGGCATTCAAGAATTTTTCGTAAATTTCTAAGTTTTAGAAAACGGCGATTCTCGATTGGTCTTCAAAAAATAATCCCCTCTAGCCCTACAAATTTAAAAAAAAATCAAATCGAACTCGTCTAATCGAGTTAAAACTCACTCAAAATCCACGTACAGTCCCATACTAGTCGTCGGTCCGTACTCGAAATTATTGCATTCCCCTCGTATGTAATTCTCCCACGACGGACAAGGCGTCGCGTCTCGAAACGCGTCCGGGTTTATCACCGATTCGGCGAAAAATTGATAAGACCTCCAATGACTACAAAACACTAAAAATCCCTTTTACCAAAAAGCGCCAAACCCTTCGAAATCGCATAAAAACTCACGTGGTTCGATTAACGATCCGGGATTTCTAGCTTCGATTTCCTTTACTGTACATCCCGGTTGGGGGGCGATTCCTCGATTCGGCCAAAAATCGACGTGTCCTACCGACGTCGGATAACCGAAAATTCCGGCGTCGCTATGTATGACGTCGACGAAATCCGCATCTCCGGTGTCTAGTTTCACATCGTTTGGCCATTTCGCGAACAAAGGACCCGCCGGATCCATCCCTGAATAATAATTATAACGCCGAATCGATTATAATCGAACATAACCGTTTTGATTTACCTGTTATCCTTCGTATCCTGCCGCTTTTGACGGTTTGCGCGCACACTCCGGCCATCTGAGCGCCCAGACTTAGTCCCGTCAGATGTAGGCTGGGTAAATGGAGACCTTTCGATACTAAATAATCGACGAATTTGGCGGTGTATTTACCTACTACCATCGTATTTTTGGCGGCTGTTAGATACCAAGGACCGGCTTCTAAACGTTGGGCGTCGACGAATAATACGTTGTAATCTTTTCTTTGAAGGAACGCTGTGAAAAGGAAAAGTTTTTTTGGGAAAATGCATAAATTACGATCCTGGATGGAGATCACTTGGAATAGCATTGACGTGTTGGTATACTACAAAACAAGCTGACAGAATACTACAACAAAACAGAAAAAGCTGACAGGAAACTACAGAAATCTGACAGAATAACAACAGAAACCACAAAAATCTGACAGAATACTACAAAAAACCAGAAAAAATTGACAGTATACAACTAAAACCTCAAAAGTCTGATAAAATATTACAAAAACTGACAAAATACCAGAAAATAATTGACACAATACTACAAAAAACTGACAGTATACAACAAAAACCACAAAAATCTGACAGAATACTACAAAAAACCAGAAAAAACTGTCAGGAAACTACAGAAATCTGACAGAATACTACAAAAAACCAGAAAAAATTGACAGTATAAAACTAAAACCTCAAAAGTCTGATAAAATATTACAAAAACTGACAAAATACCAGAAAATAATTGACACAATACTACAAAAAACTGACAGTATACAACAAAAACCACAAAAATCTGACAGAATACTACAAAAAACCAGAAAAAACTGTCAGGAAACTACAGAAATCTGACAGAATACTACAAAAAACCAGAAAAAATTGACAGTATAAAACTAAAACCTCAAAAGTCTTACAAAATACTACAAAAACTGACAAAATACCAGAAAAAAATTGATAGAATTCAACAAAAACCACAAAAATCTGACAGAATACTACAAAAAAACAGAAAAAATTGACCGAATACAACGAAAACCCCAAAAGTCTGACAGATTACTACAAAAACTGTAAAATACTACAAAATACAAGAAAATACTACAAAAATTTAACAGACTGCTACAAAAAACAGAAAAAACTAACAGAAAATTTCAAAAAACTGACAGAATTCAACAAAAATCTGACACAATACTACAAAAAAAAACATAAAAAACTGTCAGAAACAATAGAAAATCAAAAGAATTTGACAGAATACAACAAAAAAATTGACGAAAAACTACAAATTCTTTAAAAAAAAAACAGAAATATGACAAAAAATGAAAAAAACTGACAAAAAATTACAAAAACCGTAAAAGACTGACAGGAAACTACAAAAAACCGGAAAAAACCTGACAGGATAATACAAACAATCCGATAGGTGGCGTAAACAAAATGACAAGAAAATATGTCAATGTTGAGTTTGAGATAAATGTAATTAGGTAGCGCAAAGTGTTTTCAATAAAATTTATAATAAAATGACATGACTTTCTGTTCATTTTCCAGTCAATTAAAAATATCAAATCAATCAAAAAAAAAAGCAAATATGATCGTAGATTCGTATTATAATGTCTAAAATACAAAATAATGAAATTTTTAATAGAAGCAAGTGGCGACATCTATTATCGTATCTTAAAACCGCATAAAAATGGCGAAACTAAGATTCTCTGTAAACTATGTCGATACACAGTTTGGAATACTGTAAATAGGTGACGCTGCAAGTATTTAATAAAAAGAAACGATAAAAGGACGTGACTTTACTATAATCACATTTCAAATAACCTAAAAATGTATAATATAATGAGGTGTTCAAAAAATGGAATTAATAATTCGAAATAATTGATTTTTTCAATATAAACAAGTGTCGACATCAATGATCGTGTTTCGAAAGTAAAGCAAACAGTTTGTAATACATACAATAGGTGGCGCCACTTATTTTTTATAAAATAGGTGTTAATAGCATGCGATATTATTGAAACTACCCCGGAAATTAACATAAATGTGAAAAATATAATCATACGTTTATATAAAGGCGTCAGTCATTCGAAATAATTAATTTTTTTATAAAAACTGTTTCCGACATCTATGATAAGGTAGCAAAACTAAAATGTTTCTATATTCTCTCTGTAGTTGTGTCATTCAAGTTGTATACTCAAAATATTATCGATAGATGGCGCCTTAAACGAATTTTTTAATTATAAATTGTTTATAAATAAGTAAATGTTGAATGTCTTTCGATTTCATTTTAAGAATTCACCCCCGAGGCAAAAAACGATTTTGAAACGACGAAAGTTTATATAACAGAAAGCACTTTCACTCACACTCGTTCTAATACTAATAATATACATAAAACTCGATATAGTCGACGAAATTATACGGGGTACGTTCGAAATAAAATTACCTTACCTGTCCTTATCAATCTCCCAGGCGTCGACTGATACGATTCGAAAAAAGCGTGAAAAAATATCACGGTGGGTTCCGAAAAATTGAAATGAGATTTTCTCAAGCTTTCCTCGTCGTCAATTCTCAAGCTACTCGGTTGTAGAGGATTATACCTAAAAAAAAATTATTTTTTTCGAAAAAAATTTTAATAAACTATTAAATCACCTCGTAAATAATTGGAAAGTTATATCTAACACTGGATCAATTCCGTGACATTTTCCCTTATCGATAGGAAAAAGTTGTACGTAAGCGTCTTCTATACTTACACCGGGTGGTCCTGAAAAGGATTCGGTTAATTTTTAAAACGACCCCCGTATACTTTCACCGTATATATTTACCCGGTAACGATCCTATAAAGCAGAGTAGAGAGAAATGCGATAATAGACCCATAGTTTATGGAACCGAGATTCTGAATCGCGATTTAATACGTTCGCAACGGTCATAGGGGGGCTGATATCCACTCTCCTCAACCATAAATTCGTATTGATAACAAGGACTCGTGAAATCGTAATCGTGACACCAAATCAAATTAGTGGAAAAATCAGGTTGAATTTTTAATTAAAATAATAAAAAAAATATGAAATTTAATCGAGGTATATACGTGGTTAAATCAATATGATTAATTAAATTAAATAAAAAAATTATAATTTGAAACGGTAAAGGACTAACAATGTCTTTCGTATTGTTGTAAACCAACCTACGCCACCTTTTATCGAGTAGAAGTATTAAAGTCGTTAGTTATAGTTCTAAATCGCGACCGTATACTTGGAATACGAACCGTAAGATGGCGTATCGTCAATAAATTATTATTATTATTTTAAATACCTTACAAACTAATTTCTTCGAACAAAAATAATTAATATTGCGTTGTTTTTAGCATACTTTCGTTGTAAAACTGTATTTTCAATTATTACGTCAAAAAATCGAGATCTTCACATGCTCTGTTAAAGATTTGTATATTTTAAAAACCATTCGAGATATCGATTTATTTTTCACATGAATCGATTGATAAAACATGTGTCAAACAGGGGGTATTTATAAAGTTCTATATCGTAATTTCGTCGATTTTTTTAAATTTTTCTTAAAAAAAATCGAAGTATGTAGTACGGGGGGTATTCAAAGAGTTGTGTATTTCGTTGTTTTTCAATATTTCTATTAAAACACGTACAATTTGTATTACGGGGGGTATTTGAAGAGTCCTTCATCTGTTTTTCCTTGTTTTTTCCTATAAAAGCATAATTTTTTATTACAGGGGGTATTTATAAAGTTCTATCTTGTAATTTCGTCGATTTTTTTACATTTTTCATAAAAACAATCGAAGTATGTTGTACGGGGGGTATCAAAGAGTTGTTTTACATACTATGTTGTTTTTCAACACGTACAATTTGTATTACGGGGGGTATTTGAAGAGTCGTTCATATGTTTTTCCTTGTTTTTTCCATTTTTTTGCTATAAAAGCATAATTATTCATTACAGGGGGTATTTATAAAGTTCTAACTCGTAATTTCGTAGATTTTCTTACATTCATAAAATAAACCGTAATCTGTACTACGGGGGATATTCAAAGAGTTGTTTTACGTACTGCGTTGTTTTTCAACACGTACAATTTGTATTACGGGGGGTATTTGAAGAGTTCTTCATCTGTTTTTCGTTATTTTTTTCATTTTTCCATATGAAAGCATCATTTTTTTGTTACGGGGGGTTTACGAAATAAATCGAGAAATTATTCGACTGATTTATTTAAAAGTTCAATACAAAAAAATTTCATGGGGTAATAATTTTATCAAGGTTTGACAGTTTCGTGTACCCATTTTACGAAATCCATAACTCTGGTATATACAGCGGGATTAACGCCGCACACCGTACCGCCGAAGGATACTACACCGACTTGGAACCATCTCGCTTCCTTACCATATTTAATCATCAAAGGACCTCCGCTGTCTCCAGCGCACGTATCCTTTCCGTCGTCTCCCGCGCAAATTTGCGAATTTATCAATTTTAATCCTTCCGATGAGAAAACTTGTTCGCATACTTGGTTCAATTGAAAAGAAATATCCACGGTTCGCTTATGCGTAGTATGTTGATAATTCTCCATCAATCCCCAACCGGCCGTCGTCAATAAGATCGAGTTCGATAATTCGTGTTCCGGTTCCGGTAAACATATCGGTTGGATATAAGCTGAAAATAAACGCGATAATAACAAAAGTATGTTCGTTAATACTTTTTCCGATATTCCTTTTTGTTTGTCCAACATTAATAATCTCGTCAAATCGATAAAATGACATTAAAATTTATATTTACGACTAAAAATATTTAAAATCCCATAAAATTAGACGTTTTTTATTAATTTTTTTATAACTATTATACGAGGTGCGTTCGAAAATTTCGATTTTGTTATGCGAAAATAAAATTACTGACTTGAAAATTTCACTTCTTCTTTTAATCTCACTAAAGCGATATCGTAAGGCGCGTTATCGTCATTTTTATACGTGGGATGTACGATATATTCTTCGATTTCGGCAGTTATAGGCTTTAAGTTGCATATTTCATCGCCTTTTTTATTTTTCCCGCAATCGATTTCGTTTTTCGTATCGTGCTCTCCCAATACGATCGAAGTACTAAAGAAAAAAAATCATAGTTACAATCGAATTTATTTCTAACAAAAAAAAATAAAGGAAAAACTCACAGTTTGCCGTATTGCTTCGGTATTCTGGCTACGCAATGGGCGGCCGTTAATACGTACTTAGAATTGATTATCGACCCCCCGCAACCCCATTTCTTATTACCCTTAGAATTCGTATAACCCAATAAAGCCATCCATGGAAATTCGTTAATCAAAGCCTCCCTACCGCCGAAAACTATAAATAATTACATTGTAAAACGAATATATACCAAAAATTGTAAAAATATATCAATATATACCGATATACGTCAATATACATTGATATCTTTCAATATATGTCAATATCTACCGATGTATGACAATATATGTTGATATCTGTCAATATATATGGATATATGTCAATATTTATGGATCTATGTCAATATACGTCGATATCAGTCAATATATATCGATATACTTCAATATAGTTTGATATCTGTCAATATCTTTGGTTACATGTCAATATTTATGGATATATGTCAATATCTACTAATATATGACAATATCTGTTACTATATGTCTATATATATAGATATATGTCAATATATACTGAGATATGTCTATATACATTGATATCAGTCAATATATGTCAATATCTATTGATATATGTCAATATCTACCGACGTATGATAATATATGTTGATATCTGTCAATATATATGGATATATGTCAATATTTATGGATCTATGTCAATATACGTCGATATCAGTCAATATATATCGATATACTTCAATATAGTTTGATATCTGTCAATATCTTTGGTTACATGTCAATATTTATGGATATATGTCAATATCTGTTACTATATGTCATATATATATATATGGATATATCTCAATATCTACTAAGATATGTCAATATACGTTGATATCTGTCAATATATATTTATGTATGACGAAATCTGTCAATAACTCCTGAACATACCCCTTCTGATAAGGCTGTTGGTGCCGGGTTTGGGGGTGGTGCATTCTTGACATTCATTATCGGCTTCCTAAAACCAAATAAATCCAAAAATGTCGTTGGAAAAAAACAAAATTCAACCTTGAAACGTGAAGGATAAATTGTCTTTTAACAGTTTCTAAAATTACTTGAAAATATAACTAAAAACGATAGAAAAAAATTAACCTGATATCCACAGCTGCTGTTACCGGGGATGGCGGGGTTTTTCTGAAAAATCGCGTTATCGCCATCTGCTAAAACTAAAAATAAACACGTTGTTCGGAATATTTTATCAAAATTCATTGTTTACTGGGCTAGTACGAGTCTGCTTTTTATTAATGAATGTATAAAACTATTTTATACAACACGCTGTATGATGTGGTTAATATTTAAAAAAAATGGCATTGCCCTTACTTATATTATGAGTAAAAACAGCACAAATTATACCCACATCACGTATTGAAAGTAACATATTTCAACACTGATTTATTTTTTTCGAAAATTTTGCGGTTTTATACAAAGCAATTAACATTCATAAACTATTTTTAGAAATTGCAGGTGTGTAAAACACATTTTCTAAAGAACAACTACTTATTGAATGATATTGGAATTAGTTCGCAAGAAATTTTGCATAATAATGAACCAGATTTCAATTGAAGAATTAAATGTCAAACTATAGGGAGATTTAACGAAATTATATCGCCCAGTTTGGAATTTACTTAAAGATAATACCAATGAAGCGATGCATTTTGATAAAACGGTGTATAAATAATACGATTTATTTTAGTATACACATAAAAATCGTTAACTTTGTTAATAAAACTTGACGATATTTTTCTTTTGAGTACAAAAAAAAAAATTGTACGACCCTGTATGAAAATATGTCTGCATTATTATAAACTTCTGGAAAAACCATAATTGTAGCTATTCGGGAAAGAAAATGTTACACAATACGTAATTTCTGATAATTATACATTCTACAGTGTGATTTTTAAATGTTATACATCAAAATAACCAATAAATGAGTATAAAGTTTCTAAATTATCTCAATTAAAAAACATTATTAAAAAAAGAAGAATCCATAACACAGTTTAGATTGAAAATCCAATCATATAATTCCTATAGAGAAAAATGCTGAACATTAAATTAGGGTAAGTTATCTAGTGAAATATTATCAATAAAAAAAGGAAATAAAGAAGAGATTTTACTCAAAAGGTAATATAACTTCGTAGAAATTATATAAATAGAATATTAGATAGAAA
Organism: Diorhabda carinulata; assembly: GCF_026250575.1. Lineage (NCBI taxonomy): Eukaryota > Metazoa > Arthropoda > Insecta > Coleoptera > Chrysomelidae > Diorhabda > Diorhabda carinulata. The sequence goes on along the minus strand of NC_079469.1, from coordinate 13,594,337 downwards.
AAGTAGTAGAAACAGTGTTACTTAATAATAAAGTGTATTAAAATCCCAATAAAGTAATAATGAAATGACACAATTATAATCGGGTAAATTATCTAGGTAGATATTATTCATAAAACAAGAAGAATAAAGTAAAAATTTTATACAAAAGGTAATATAACTCCGTAGAAAGTGAATAATAAAATCGAAACATAGTGAAAATAGTATTAATTAATAACAAAGTGAAATAAAAGTTGACTGAAATATAAAAGTGACATAATAAGATACGAGTATATTATCTATAGAAATAAAATTTATAAAAAAGAAGAAGAATACATTTCGACAGTTTGTTATAAATAAGTTTAAAAATGGTATTATATTTGAATTGTTAAACAGTTAATTTAATAATAATAAAATGAAAACAACAAACAACGTTAACGTGGATAATTACAGAAAATTAGTTCAAACCTATATCGATTTGGTAAGTAGAAAACGAAGATAAACGTAATTGAGGAATAGTTTTAATTTTAGGTCTCTTTTGTTAGAAAATTAGTTTTATACAACAAAAGAGACCTAAAATAAAAACTATACATTAACTAAAACACACAAAAAAGGTCTAAGAAGTTAAAAATTCATATTTTGTGATGAAATTTCAGCATGTGTATAGTACGGCGTTATTTTGGGCCGACAAAGTAGTAGCATTAACCTCAAATCCGAAAGATATATATTGTTTAGCTCAATGTATGTACCTTTTAAAGCAGTATCATAGGGCTACGCATCTATTAAAATCGAAAAATTTAGATAAGGTAATTAATTACCTGATATATGTAATTAATTATAGTTTGTTTATAATATTGGTTTTGTTGTAGACTAACCTACAATGTACGTATTTGACGGCACGTTGTTTGTACGAGGCGAACGAACTAGTAGAAGCCCTAAAAGTCGTTAATAATATAGATAATGTTAGTTCAGTATCGAAGGATGGTTTTTCATCACCTTTCAATAATTCCACCCCGGTTGTATTCGAAAATAGCCCGAAAAACGTGAGTAATGAACAATTAATTTTCGTTATTGTGATGCGTGTTTTTTTATTCAGCAAGCTTATTCGGCCTTTTTGCTTCTGAAGGGGAAAATTTTGGAGGGTATGGATAATAGGGGCCTAGCGGCGGACTGTTATAAACAAGCTTTGTACATGGACGTTTATTGTTACGAAGCTTTCGATTCTTTGATAAAATATCAGATGTTAACCCATCTAGAGGGTGAGTAAATATTTCTATTATCCACTTGTCATATTTTTTTTTTCAAAATTATTGTTAAATTTATTATGCTTTGTCATTTGTTGTTCTTCCTACCTAGTTCATTTTACGTTATTTTTTTCACTTATAATACGTTTTATATTACGGGGGTTAAACTAAAAGATCTATTTTTTCCATTTTTTCGATTAATAATATATTTTACAGTGGGTGTACAAAATGTTTTATTCTGCTTTTTTGTTATTCACGATTTTAATTGAAGTATTACGGGGACTCAACGAAAAATTCTTATTTTCGTTTAATACCATATTTATATATGTTATTTATAGTATACAGTGGGTGTCCGAAAAGTTTTTTTCAATATTTCATATTTTTTGGAAATTAAATATACACTTTGTATTCGGATGGTATACAAAAAGTTTTCTTTATTATTTGCCATCATTTACGCACGTTTTGTGTTACAGGGGACGTACATGAAGTTCTTATTTATTTTGTTATTCAAATCAAATATAAATTTTATATTACAGGAGGTATGTCAAAATGTATTTCTTGTTGATTTTTATATTTTTTATGAATGAAACGTACATTTCATGTTACGGGGGTAATTAAATAGTTTGTTTCATATTTCAAATTTTCTTGGATTAAAACTTACATTTTGTATTACCGGGGGTGGTTGAAGAGTTTTTTCATGATTCTCATTGTTTTTTAATTAGTTCACAAAAAAACATTCTTTTTATGTTACGGGGGGTTGTTGAAAAGTTTTTTCGCGATTTTCATTGTTTTTCAGGAGGAAACGTGAAAAGTTATTTCTTGTTTATTTTCTTCTATTTTTTTATGAATAATACACACATTTAGCATTACAGGGGGTATGTAAAAAATTCGTAATATCGTCGATTTTATCACATTTTTTATAAAAAAAATCGAAATATGTAGTACGGGGGGGTATTCAAAAAGTTGTTTTACATATTTCGTTGTTTTTCAATATTTCTATTAAAACACGTACAATTTGTATTACGGGAGGTACTTAAAGAGTTCGTCATCCGTTTTTCGTTGTTTTTTCTATTTTTCCCTATAAAAGAATTCATTTAACATTACAGGGGGTGTTTATAAAGTTCTATCTCGTAATTTCGTTTATTCAACACATTTTTCATAAAAAACCGAATTCTGTGTTACGGGGGGTATTCAAATAGATTTTTCACGTTATTTTTTAGTACGGGGGGTAGGTGAAAAGTCATTATACGTCGATAGAACGCGTTTAATATTAGATTGTACGTTTATTTTAGAAGAAGAATTATTAAAATCCCTCCCGATATGCGAACAATGTTCACCGGAATCGGCGGAAATTTTATACGTTTTGTACGGATCGAAATTGAAAAAATACCATACGCACACGAACAAACCGTCTACATTCGACGACAAATCCATCGACATAACGAATAATCCGCATCCTTCAACTGTTCGAACGCCTTCGATCGTAATAACGTCGAGCGTTCTAAAAAACAACGACAAAAATACGAAAAAAACCGACGAAAACGATCAGATGCACGTCGACGACAATTCGGCGTCGATAAAATTGAAGAACAGCCTGGATTTGCGCGTAGCCGAAGCGGAAAGGCTCTACTACAATTGCGATTATCGTTCTTGCAGCGCCTTAACCGAAAATATATTGAAAATCGATCCCTACCACGACGGTTGTTTGCCTATACACATATCCTGCCAGGTGGAATTGAAACAAAGCAACAGTGAGTCAAAGGACGCGAAAAAAAAACGGATTTTTTTCGAAATTTTTTTTTTTTACAGAATTGTTTTCGTTGGCGCACAATCTCGTCGATCTATATCCGAATTTGGCCATTTCCTGGTTCGCCGTTGGATGTTATTACTACATTATAGGTAATATCGTCGTTATTTCACTCATTTCTTTGCAACTCGATTTTTAGCGTTTTTCTTTGATCTTTTACATTTGCTCAATCGATTTTTGGCGTTTTTCTTTGATCTTTTATCTTTGCTCAATCGATTTTATCGATCTTTTGCCACTGATCAATCGATTTCGTCGATCTTATACGTTTGCTCAATCGATTTCTAGTCTTTTTACCTTTGCCCAATCGATTTTAAGCGTTTTCTTCGATCTTTTACTTTTTCTAAATCGATTTGGTACGATTTAATCGATCTTTTCTCTCTGATCAATCGAATTTTATCGTTTATCGTCGATTTTTTACCTCTGCTCAATCGATTTTTGGCGTTTTCTTCGATCTTTTACCTTTGTCCATTCGATTTAATCGATCGGTTCTCTCTGCTCAATCGATTTCGTAAATCTTTTACCTCTGATCAATCGATTTCTAGCGATTTTACCTTTACCCAATCGATTTTAAAGGTTTTCTTCGGTCTTTTACTGTTTCTAAATCGATTTGGTACGATTTAATCGATCGTTTCACTCTGTTCAATTGATTTTGTTCATATTTTACCTCGATCAATCGATTTCATCTAACTTATATGTTTGCTAAATCGATTTCTAGCGATTTTACCTTTACCCAATCGATTTTAAACGTTTTCCTCGGTCTTTTACTGTTTCTAAATCGATTTGGTACTATTTAATTGATTGTTTCACTCTGATCCATCGATTTTTAGCGTTTCTCGACTATCTTTTACCTCTACTCAATCGATTTTCAGTATTTTTACCTCTGCCCAATCGATTTTGTACGGTTTTCGATTGTATCGATTACAATCGAACACCTACTAATCGAAAGATTATGTTTTTTCGATTATTTCGTCGCTATTGTATCAATTCTTCTTCGTGTTAATCTTCTAGTTCCTATTCCGGCTGTTTATCTTCCATCTGCTTCGTCTTTCAAGCCTCTTATCATATATTCTTCTTATATCTTCTTTTTGTTATCTATCTGTTCTATTTTCCATGTCTTTATGTCTATTTCTTATCTATCTGCTTCGTTTTTTCGTCTCCAACCGCTCCAGTTCATCATCTTCCTTGTTCTGTTCTCCAATCTGCTCTATCTTTATTTCCTACATCTCTTAGTCTCTTATCTGCTGCACTTCCTTTTTCCACTACTTTCCAATGCTTTTCTACTATCTGCTCTGCATTTTTACTGTCTTTTAAAGTTTTTCTACTATCTTCTAAAGCTTTCCTTCTATTTAGTTTGGATTTCCACTATATTCTAAAGTTTTTTACTATTCGCTCTGCTTTTCTACTATCTTCTAAAAATTTTCTACTATCTGCTTTGCATTTCTACTATCTGCTCTGCATTTTCACGATATTTTAAGGTTTTTCTACTATCTTCAAAAGGTTTTCTACTATCTGCTAATGCATTCTACTATCTTCTTCGTTTTTTTTTTTCGTCTTGTATGTCGTTTTTATGCGTTCTAACTGATTTTTCATCAGGAAAAAGTGATTTCGCTAGAAGATATTTGGCGAAAGCGACTTGTCTGGATAGATTATTCGGTCCGGCTTGGTTGGCTTACGGACATTCCTTCGCGATCGAAAACGAACACGATCAAGCGATGGCGGCTTATTTCAAGGCGTCTCAATTGATGAAAGGGTGAGCGAAATCGAAGGATTTCCGTCATAGAACGTTTTGACGATGCGTACGTTTTTAGGTGTCACCTGCCATTGTTGTATATCGGATTGGAATGCGGTTTGACGAACAACGTCCGATTGGCCGATAAATTTTTTCAGCAGGCTCAAAATATAGCGCCCGACGATCCGTTTATAATGCACGAGAAGGGGGTGATTGCGTTTCAAAATTTGGAGTGAGTATATTTGGTGTTTTTCATGTTGTTAGTGATGTTATTTTGGTCGAATTAGTCAAAAATGTCTTTTCTCAGTGTAATTTGGCGAAAATTGACTCTTCTTGGTGTATTCTGATCAAAAGTTGGATTTTATTAGTGCAATTTGGTCGAAAATCGAGTTTTCTTTGTGTAATTTAGTCAAAAATGTGTTTACTCAGTGTAATTTAGTGAAAAATGTGTTTTCTCAGTGTAATTTGGTCGAAAATTGACTTTTCTTAGTGTTTTGTGATCAAAAGTTGGATTTTATTAGTGCAATTTGGTCTAAAATTGACTTTTCTTAGTGTATTGTGATCAAAAGTTGGATTTTATTAGTGCAACTTAGTCGAAAGTTGAGTTTTCATAGTGTAATTTAGTCAAAAATGTGTTTACTCAGTGTAATTTAGTAAAAAATGTGTTTTCTCAGTGTAATTTGGTCGAAAATTGACTTTTCTTAGTGTTTTGTGATCAAAAGTTGGATTTTATTAGTGCAATTTGGTCTAAAATTGACTTTTCTTAGTGTATTGTGATCAAAAGTTGGATTTTATTAGTGCAACTTAGTCGAAAGTTGAGTTTTCATAGTGTAATTTAGTCAAAAATGTGTTTTTTCAGTGTAATTTGGTCGAAAATATACTTTTCTTAGTGTATTGTGATCAAAAGTTGGATTTAATTAGTGCAATTTGGTCGAAAGTTGAGTTTTCTTTGTGTAATTTAGTCAAAAATGTGTTTTCTTAGTGTAATTTGGTCGAAAATTGACTCTTCTTGGTGTATTCTGATCAAAAGTTGGATTTTATTAGTGCAATTTAGTCGAAAGTTGAGTTTTCATAGTGTAATTTAGTAAAAAATGTGTTTTCTCTGTGTAATTTAGTAAAAAATGTGTTTTCTCAGTGTAATTTGGTCGAAAATTGACTTTTCTTATTGTATTGTGATCAAAAGTTGAATTTTATTAGTGCAATTTGGTCTAAAATTGACTTTTCTTAGTGTATTGTGATCAAAAGTTGAATTTTATTAGTGCAATTTGGTCTAAAATTGACTTTTCTTAGTGTATTGTGATCAAAAGTTGGATTTTATTAGTGCAACTTAGTCGTAAGTTGAGTTTTCATAGTGTAATTTAGTCAAAAATGTGTTTACTCAGTGTAATTTAGTCAAAAATGTGTTTTCTTAGTGTAATTTGGTCGAAAGTTGAGTTTTCTTAGTGTAATTTAGTCAAAAATGTGTTTTCTTAGTGTAATTTGGTCGAAAATTGACTCTTCTTGGTGTATTCTGATCAAAAGTTGGATTTTATTAGTGCAATTTCGTCGAAAGTCGAGTTTTCTTAGTATAACTTACTCAAAAATGTGTTTTCTTAGTGTAACTAGAGCAAAATCGGTATTTTCAATGTAATTTGATCACAAATAGACATTTTTTTATAGCATTTTAATCAAAAATTGTTTTTCTTGGCGCATTTTGTTATAAAATTCGCATTTTTCAACAAATTATAGTCAAAAATTCTTAAAACAACTTTTCTTAGTCTTTCTTAATGTCATTTGGGTAAAATTTATTAGTTCGGTCAAAAATGGTAATTTTTTTATGTAACTGTGTCAAAAATCGTCATTTTTTCGACGAACTATAGTAAAAAATTGTGTTTTCTAGTGTACATTACACTAAAAAAATCATTTTCTCAAAATTTGGCCTTTTCCAACAAAATATGTTCAAAAATTTGTTTTTAGTGCCATTTCTTCGAAAAAAAAGAACTTTTTTTAGTCTTTTTTCAGTGCAATTTGATTAAAATTTATTTTCTTTGTGAAATTTAGTAAAAAATTGTCTTTTTTGGTTCAACTTTGGCAAAAATCGGATATTTCAACGAACTATGTTCAAAAATTTGTATTTTAGTGTCATTTCTTAATGAGAAAACGAATTTTCACATTTTTTTAGTGTCATTTTATTAAAATTCATTTTCTCGGTTAAGTTTGGTCAAAAATCGTCATTTTTTGGTATCATTTTCTCAAAATTTGACTTTTCCAACGAACCATGGTCAGAAATTGAATTTTTTAGTGTCACTTTATAAGCATTTATTTTCTTGGTGCATTTTAATTTTTACCAATTCGCCTCCCGCCTCACCCACTCGATTTCCAACAGTAACACACTCGTCCCGCCGATTTTCAGCTACGAAACTGCCGAAATACAATTCCGAAAGGCACTAGAAAGAGTACGACGTATCAGAAAAGGTATAATACTCCAAAGGTGGAGCCCGCTGTTGAATAATTTGGGCCACACATGTAGGAAATTGCAAAAATACGAAGAATCCCTCGATTTCCACAACCAGGTGATATCGATACGATTTTTAATCGATTATCATTCGAATGAAATCGAAATAATACGTTTTTCAGGCCCTCCTACTACATCCCCAATCGGCAGGTACGTTTGCCGCCATAGCTTACGTCAACGTCCTCATGGAAAATTACGAGGAAGCCGTCGAATGGTTCCACAAAGCTCTAGGTTTGAAAAGGGACGACGCATTCAGTACCACCATGTTGAATTACGTCATCGATAAGTTAACCGAAGACAAACTTCCGTATCCGGGTAAGTGATCACGTGATTATTTCGTATATTTCAAAGTGTTACGAGTGTATTTCGAAAAGTTTTACTCTATTAAGTGCATAATTAATTCTCGATTATTATACCGGGGTCGGACTAAATATTCGTGTGAGATTTCGAAGTTTTAGAGCAAGTGAATGACGTGGTGAAAAGTGACACTGCGACCATTATAAAAAAGGAAAACGACGAAAAGGAGGATACCGAGTCATGGGAAAGTGATGAAAAACCGACATAACATCCGGTAGTTCATTTGTACCGAAAGGAAAATTCGTTTCCAAGTCATCTGATCGATTAAAAGTGACTAGAACGATGATTATCGAGTGTCGACGGTCGATTTTCCTTTTTTTGGAAAGTAAATATTCGAAATTAATCTTGATATATACGAGGGGGAATCGATATTATAGTCTATCTCGACTTTGGAGCGACGAATCGCTAAAAAAAGACGAAGATTCGGAAGATTATCGATGAAAAATCACCGGGAAGTGAATCGAAGTGCTAGAAAATCGATATTTTGTGATATAAAGTCCGGTAGTTCATTTGTACCGATCGATAAAATGAACCGATGTGTATAAAAATGTTTCTCTTACAGATTGTCCCGACGAAATACCGAAATTCAACATAGAACCGAAAATATCGGATTCGACTGTCAGCGAAAGTATGGCGGAATCGTCGAATTCCGTTATACCGAGCGTTAATAACGAAATGTCCGACATGAGTATGAGCATAGAGGTCGATATGGTCGACGCTAGTGATATAGTTAAAGAATGATTGTTAATTTTCATTTCATATTCTGATTAATTTGTGTTAATAGACATTGTGTTTCATTCGATTTTCATTTTTTTTTTTTCATTTATTTTCGAAAACAACCCGAAAAAACAAGCCGCGATTTTCCAAATCTACAAACTCCCGAGTCAAAATTGAGTCTTCTAAGACTATAAAATCCAAATTACGTTGCTCTAACATGTTTTTTCAGTGTATGAGTCGAAAGTGACTCAAAAGTAGATCATTTTGACTCGATCTACAAGCCCCCGAGTCAAAATTGACTTTTCCAAGACTCTAAAATCGAAATTACGTTGCTCTAACATGTTTTCCCAGTGTATAAATCGAAATTGACTCAAAAGTAGATCGTTTTGACTCGATCTACAAGCCCCCGAGTCAAAATTGAGTCTTCTAAGACTCTAAAATCCAAATTACGTTGTTTTAACATGTTTTTCCAGTGTATGAATCGAAAGTGACTCAAAAGTAGATCGTCTTGACTCGATCTACAAGCCCCTGAGTCAAAACTGGGTCTTCTAAGACTTTAAAATCGAAATTACATTGCGGTAACATGTTTTCCCAGTGTATGAGTCAAAATTGACTCAAAATTAGATCGTTTTTACTCGATCTACAAGCCCCCGAGTCAAAATTGAGTCTTCCAAGACTCTAAAATCCAAATTACGTTGCTCTAACATGTTTTCCCAGTGTATGAATCGAAATTGACTCAAAAGTAGATCGTTTTGACTCGATCTACAAGCCCCCGAGTCAAAATTGACTCTTCCAAGACTCTAAAATCCAAATTACGTTGCTCTAACATGTTTTCCCAGTGTATGAATCGAAATTGACTCAAAAGTAGATCGTTTTGACTCGATCTACAAGCCCCCGAGTCAAAATTGACTCTTCCAAGACTCTAAAATCCAAAGTACGTTGCTCTAACATGTTTTTCCAGTGTATGAATTGAAATTGACTCAAAAGTAGATCGTTTTGACTCGATCTACAAGCCCTCGACTCAAAATTGACTCTTCCAAGACTCTAAAATCCAAATTACGTTGCTCTAACATGTTTTCCCAGTGTATGTGTCAAAATTGACTCAAAATTAGATCGTTTTTACTCGATCTACAAACCCCCGAGTCAAAATTGAGTCTTCTAAGACTCTAAAATCTAAATTACGTTGTTTTAACATGTTTTTCCAGTGTATGAATCGAAAGTGACTCAAAAGTAGATCGTTTTGACTCGATCTACAAGCCCCCGAGTCAAAATTGACTTTTCCAAGACTCTAAAATCCAAATTACGTTGCTCTAACATGTTTTCCCAGTGTATGTGTCAAAATTGACTCAAAATTAGATCGTTTTTACTCGATCTACAAGCCCCCGAGTCAAAATTGACTCTTCCAAGACTCTAAAATCCAAATTACGTTGCTCTAACATGTTTTCCCAGTGTATGTGTCAAAATTGACTCAAAATTAGATCGTTTTTACTCGATCTACAAACCCCCGAGTCAAAATTGAGTCTTCTAAGACTCTAAAATCCAAATTACGTTGCTCTAACATGTTTTCCCAGTGTATGAGTCGAAAGTGACTCGAAAGTAGATCGTTTTGACTCAATCTACAAGCCCCCGAGTCAAAATTGAGTCTTCTAAGACTCTAAAATCCAAATTACGTTGCTCTAACATGTTTTCCCAGTGTATGAATCGAAATTGATTCAAAAGTAGATCGTTTTGACTCGATCTACAAGCCCCCGAGTCAAAATTGAGTCTTCCAAGACTCTAAAATCCAAAGTACGTTGCTCTAACATGTTTTTCCAGTGTATGAATCGAAACTGACTCAAAAGTAGAACGTTTTGACTTCTAAGACGCACTAGTCCAATTTAGTTCACTCTAATACTGAAATTGACTCGAAAAGCTGTGAAAATATAATTGCAAAAGTCAATAATATAAAATGATATAAAAAATTTAAAAAAAAAAACAAAATAACGTGTTTGATTAATGTTGTTCTCGCCGTTACGTATCACGAAATTGTACAAAATCCAAAATTTAATAAAAATCAAAACTACCATCTACTTTTTCCAAAATATCGTTTTTTGGACTTCTGTTTGTTTACGAGTTGGTTTATTGTTTTTTTTTCGACGGTTTTTTTAATGCATTGTTGAACTCGCTTCTGCTTGAAAGAAACCATGTGCGTCCCCCTCCTCTCCTCGTCGAATCGAACCAATAACTTCTCCAAATATTTTTCTAATTCTGGGGCATTTCTTTTCAAATTGTTTTGCTATGAAATTCTTCAAGTGTTGTGCCAATGAAATTCGTTGATGGTTGCGATTTTTTAAGTGTATGGGTGGAGATTTCGAAGCGATATTTTTTATCGAAAATTAATCATGCCGTCTTTGCAAAAGGTAAGTGGAAAAATATATAAAGTGTGTCCTCGAAAAAAAAAAAAGATCGGGAAAGTCGTATTTTTACAAAAATTTTGTTACTTTATTTTTTGTTTCCATTTATAGACATTTTTTTTAAACTTCATGGAATACCGTATATATTAGTTGATTTTTGATATACAGGATGTCCTTATAAAAATTTCTATCTAAAATTGTTTTTATACATTCTAAAAACCCCATAAATCGACTAAATCATAATATTTTTTCCATAAAACATCATAACGTTAATGAAATTTTCGATAAACGATGAGAATTTTTTATTATACAGTATGTCCCTATTGAAAATCGATCTAATATTGTTTCTATTCAGTCTTAAACACCATAAAACGACGTATTCATAGTTTTTTCCCATAAAACACCAAAATACTGTTCAATTTTTCGATTAACGATTAAAATTCCCTATTATACAGGTTGTCCTAATGGGAAATCAATCTAATATTGTTTCTATACATTTTAAAAACCCCATCCACCGATTAAATCATAATATTTTTTCCATAAAACACTATAACGTTAATCAAATTTTTGATAAACGATGAAAATTTTTTTTATTATACAGTATGTCCCTATTGAAAATCGATCTAATATTGTTTCTATTCAGTCTTAAACACCATAAAACGACGTATTCATAGTTTTTTCGTATAAAACACCACAATACTGTTCAATTTTTCGATCAACGATTAAAATTCCCTATTATACAGGTTGTCCTAATGGGAAATCAATCTAATATTGTTTCTATACATTTTAAAAACGCCATCCACCGATTAAATCATAATATTTTTTCCATAAAACACTATAACGTTAATCAAATTTTTGATAAACGATGAAAATTTTTTTTATTATACAGTATGTCCCTATTAAAAATCGATCTAATATTGTTTCTATTCAGTCTTAAACACCATAAAACGACGTATTCATAGTTTTTTCGTATAAAACACCACAATACTGTTCAATTTTTCGATCAACGATTAAAATTCCCTATTATACAGGTTGTCCTAATGGGAAATCAATCTAATATTGTTTCTATACATTTTAAAAACGCCATCCACCGATTAAATCATAATATTTTTTCCATAAAACACTATAACGTTAATCAAATTTTTGATAAACGATGAAAATTTTTTTTATTATACAGTATGTCCCTATTGAAAATCGATTTAATATTGTTTCTATTCAGTCTTAAACACCATAAAACGACGTATTCATAGTTTTTTCCCATAAAACACCAAAATACTGTTCAATTTTTCGATCAACGATTAAAATTCCCTATTATACAGGTTGTCCTAATGGGAAATCAATCTAATATTGTTTCTATACATTTTAAAAACCCCATCCACCGATTAAATCATAATATTTTTCCCATAAAACACCATAACGTTAATCAAATTTTCGATAAACGATGAGAATTTTTTATTATACAGTATGTCCCTATTGAAAATCGATCCGATATTGTTTCTATTCATTCTAAAACCCCATAAAACGACGTATTCATAGTTTTTTCCCGTAAAACACCACAATACTGTTCAATTTTTCTATCAACGATTAAAATTTTCTATTATACAGGTTGTCCTAATGGGAATTTAATCTAATATTGTTTCTATACATTCTAAAAACACCATAGATCGCCTAATTCATAGTATTTTTTCCACAAAACACCATTACGTTAATCAAGTTTTCAATAAACGATATGAATTTTTTATTATACAGTATGTCCCTATTGAAAATCGATCTAATATTGTTTCTATTAGTTCTAAAACCCCATAAAACGACGAATTCATAATTTTTTTTATAAAACAACATAATTTTAATAAATTTTTCAATCGATGATTATAATATTTATTATACAGAATGTCCCATGAGACGTTGTCACTATTCCAAAATTTCCATTAAATTTCCATGAACAATAACAAATTTGACAAATACGAGGATGATTAAATTTTTTCTTTTATTTCAAAGGTGTTTCTTTTTTCATTTAATTTATGTACAAGTCGATCTAAAAATTACGTTTTTGCGAGTATTTATATAAAAATCGTTCCGCGATCAACAACCGTGTTAATTAGTTGAAAAATTACGTTTCAAAGTGTAAATAAACCATACGTTCTATACAGTACATCGCGATTATGAATCACTCCTCCATTACGGGTTATTTAACAATAATACGCTCCACAAAATTTCATTAAGATACACTCCAAATCGAGCACAAGATTTTTTATAACGACTACGATCAATTAATTCCATTATTTCTGTATACAAACTGTATAAAACGAATTTGAAAAAAACTACGGGACGTCCTGTTTACACATTAAAAATAAAAGTTTTCATTTCTCTTTTCGTTCAATTTTAAACGGACATTCTGTATATTTCGTGGTTTCGTCTTCTAGATTTACGGTCCGCATCTATATACAGATTGTCCCGATCACGGGTACGCCGATATTCTTCAAAAACATTCCATAAATTCGTTATTGGACGAACGGAATATTTTTCCGGAAAATAAAGGTGAGTACGACGGAAATTGTCCAAAAAAATAATTTTTTTTTCACGTGGTAAAATTTTATTTTATTGATACCCGCCGCTGTCAACGACCTCTTTATTAACTGGGTTGTATTAACGATAATTTTTTTTATATATATCTGAATCACCTCAACCGAAACATGCCATCTTTTAAATTTCTAAATACCTTTAATTAATCAACAATTTGCGTAATTATTATTTTTTATGAAATAATCCGTATTATTTTTAAGTAATAAGGTGTTACAATACCATTATGCTTTCGAGAAAATTATACTTATTCAAAAAAAACTTTTATTTATAATTAACTACCATGTTAAACTCCAATGAGTCGTCAAAAACGTATAAAAAAAAGAAGAATTGTGTCTGCAATTTTAGAACTTATAATTAACCACACAAACGAACGTACTCGAATTTTCTTCTCTCGCATGACGTCATTTCCTAATATCTATTGTTAATTTACTCAAATTTAGACACACCCTGTATAATAATAAGGTCGTGAAAGTAGATTGCTGTTTAAATTGTATTCAAAAAGTACAACGTGTTTTTTTTAAAAAAAATTACGATTTATATAACTTAAAACCTTTGCCTACGCCTATGGAGATCAATTTAAAGGTTAAAATCATCGAAAACTTATAAAAAAGAAGACGTATCTTATTCGCACTTGCAAGTTTTCCACACAAACGAACGTACTTTTTCTATTTTTTAATCTCTTTCTATTTTTAATTCACGTAAATATAGACACACCCCGTATTACTAGAGGTTCGTTAAAGGATTTTGCTCTTTGAGTAGAATACAAAAAGTTCATTAACGCGTTTGATTTGAATAAAAATTACAATTTATGTAACTTAAACCCTTTGCCTACGCCTATGGAGATCAATTTCAAGGTTAGAATCATCGAAAACTTATAAAAACGAAGACGTATCTTATTCGTACTTTCAAAACTGTTATGGTTTTCCATACAAACGAACGTACTTTGCCTATTTTTTAATCTCTCACATTACGTCATTTCCTATAAACAAGTTTTAATTCACGTAAATATAGACACGCCCCCGTATTACAAGTTAAATTAGAATGCACTTTTAGTAGTATACAAAAAGTACATTCACGAGATTGTTTTATTAAAAAGATGAATAATTACAAATTATATAACTCAAACTCTTGCCTATATAATATTTTTTCATAAATTCTATTTGTACAATACACAAACGAACGTACTTTTATTACGCCATATGTAATTCCAGATAATTAAGGATATTTTTTATACTTAATACATACATAACTTTAAATTATTTGATAATTGATGAATTCAAAGATAAATAATTTTTTATAAATAAAATTTTGTCGACGCCTATGGAATTCAACTATATTAATCGTGTATGTATAAAAAAGAAGAACACACTTTACATCGAATGATTATGTATTATACACAAACGAACGTATTTTTACCTCGCAATACGTCATATCAGACAATTTAGAATAGTTTTTATATTCAATATTCACATAAATGTATTAATTATTTCAATACTGTTGAATTTAAAGGTGAAAAAATCATTTTTTATAAATTAAATCTTTTCAACGCCTATGGAATTCAGTTAGATTAATTAAACTTATAAAAAAGAAGAACATATTACTCTACTACAAATTATACAAACGAACGTACTTTTCCGTACTATTACGTCATTCCAGACAATTCAAAATGGTTTTTATTCATAATATTAATAAAAATGCATTTAACGATTCAATATTCACAAATCCAGACACCCAATATATGTTAAATTCGTATAAAATACGAGTAGAACACAAAAAAAGTTCTTTTACGAGTTTTTTTCCCCAATAAATACCAACAATAACACAAAAACGAAGTTGGCTTGTGCGTTTTTTTCGAACAAGTTCCTCCCAACCTGTCAAAAATATTTTAACAAACGATCACCGTTCATTATTGTTCTCGTCTATTCGGTTTGAATGTGCTTAAATAGTTTGACTTAACTTTTTAAACGTTTAACCCGGAGTTTTAAGAAGTTTTAATTTCGATAATTATTCTTCACGTGCAATAGGCGATACGATGTCTTCCATATCGGATTTATTTGGTTTGAATTCGCCGAGAGGTTTGTTAAATTTCGGTAACAATAATTCCGATTTGTGCTCATGTACGCCGACTACTTCAGCTAATTTTTCGGTAAGTTTTTTTATTATTTTTCTATCTATTATATTAAATAGTAACAAATTGTATTATTATCGATTGTATTGTATCATTTGCCAACTTTAACGATATAAATTTAGAATTAATTTCGCCATTTTCAATCTGAATATGTCTTATACGATGTTTAGCTTTTATTTACTAGACGTATTAGGATTTTTGCCAAATTTAATCTCGTATTTAATCTGATATAATAATATAAATTCGAATTTTTTTACGAACAAAATCCAGTGGCGTACTACTAGATAAAAATTTAAAAAAAAATTATTGATAAATTGAGGTTATGTTTGCGTCTGTTGGTACCTCACGTAATTTTATTCCAGTTGGATTTGGATGATACGAAATTTACGTCGAGTCAAATGAATTATACGGGGGTTATATCGACTCCGAAGTCGTATCAAAGAAATTTATCTTTAGGAAGTGCTGGTACTTCCCCTTGCACGCCCCCAGCTAATTTCCTAGCGGCTAGGAGCTTGAGGAGTACTTCGTTGAGGTAGTACCTCCTAATTAGCTCGAAAAAAATATATATGTATAAAAGACAGTTTTTTTAGCGATAGTTGTGGTAGTAACAGCCCCAACGTGTTGGAGCATTTGAATTACTCGAGGAGTAATTCCCCGGAATCGGAATTGAGCGGAATTTCCAGTCCGGATGCCGGTTTCAGCGATCTATTCGTAAGTGATCGTTGGATTGGTTGTTTTTACCGGTTTTTCAATGTTTTCCTTTTATTTTTTTCCGGTAGAATTCGTTGAATATTAGCGATAACCTATCGAGGAATTTATTTTCCAACGATTTGGATGTCGTTAATCTTCAACAGCTGCAAGCCATTCAAGCTTTGAAATGTCTCCAACAACCAAACAGTTCGACGTTACTCAGTTCGTTGTTGCCGCCGGCCTGTTCGCACAACAACATGCAGGTGAGGGAGTGAAAAATCAAACCGATCGGCCGATTTGGTTATTCCATTCTTCTTTTTTTTTCTTGTAGCAAATAATGGATAAATGGAACGGCAGTACGTCGCCTTTGCTCAATTTTCTTCCTGAAAATTTGCAGCTCGATCGCGCGGCTCGTTTTCATCGATCTGCTGCTTGTGAGTACCGATAATTTTCGTATTTTTACCTTTACTAACTTTACAGGTTTGGTTCTACTTCGGTTTTTGTGGTTTTCGGCTTTATTTGTCATTTTTTTTACGTGTTTTTCACTATCGGGAAAATTTTTTACTCGATTGCCTGTGATTCGATCGGTTTTATCGCGTTTTGGGTCCAGGTGCTTTTAACTTCCTTTGAATACTTCTAATGTATCGTATCGATGTTTTTTGATGGTTCAAAATCCGTTTTTGGCTCAAAAATCGATCATCTAACATCAGGAATCGATTATAGAAGCAGCGAATTCATTTACCATGAGTTTTTATGGAAACCACGTGGAAAATCGATGGTTTCCTCGGATTTTCTTTGTTCCAAAACCCTCGAACAACTTCCTGTTGCTTATTTTACCATTTTGACTTTTTTCCCTCGAAAAATCTAGAAATTCACGATACCAAGTGCTTTCAGCTTATTTTCTAAGCCTACAAAGTCACGTGTTGATGTTTTCTGATTGTCCGAAATCGTTTTTGACACAAAAATCGATCATCCAACATCAGGAATCGATTATAGAAGCAACAAATTCACTTACCACGATGATTACCATGAGTTTTTATGGAAAATCGATGGTTTCCTCGGATTTTCTTCGTTCTAAAACCCTCGAACAACTTCCTGTGGCTAATTTTTCCATTTTTGACTTTTTTTGATACAAAAATCCATCATTCAACATCAGGAATCGATAATGTTCGGAGCAAATTCACTTACCACGATGATTACCATGGGTTTTCATGGAAACTACGTGAAAAATCGATGGTTTTCTCGAATTTTCTTTGTTCTAAAACCCTCGAACAACTTCCTGTGGCTAATTTTTCCATTTTTGACTTTTTTTGATACAAAAATCCATTATTCAACATCAGGAATCGATAATGTTCGGAGCAAATTCACTTACCACGATGATTACCATGGGTTTTCATGGAAACTACGTGAAAAATCGATGGTTTTCTCGGATTTTCTTTGTTCTAAAACCCTCAAACATCTTCCTGTGGCTAATTTTTCCATTTTTGACTTTTTTTTTATACAAAAATCGATCATTCAACATCAGGAATCGATAATGTTCGGAGCAAATTCACTTACCACGATGATTACCATGGGTTTTCATGGAAACTACGTGAAAAATCGGTGGTTTTCTCGAATTTTCTTTGTTCTAAAACCCTCGAACTACTTCCTGTGGCTAATTTTTCCATTTTTGACTTTTTTTTTATATAAAAATCGATCATTCAACATCAGGAATCGATAATGTTCGGAGCAAATTCACTTACCACGATGATTACCATGGGTTTTTATGGAAACTACGTGGAAAATCGATGGTTTCCTTGCTTACGCTTCGTCCTAAAACAGATTCCCGTGTCCCATTTTTTGATCTTCTCCTTTTTTTATTCGAAAAATTGGATTTCATGACTGTTTCATTTGAAAAATAATACCTTGTGTTAATTTTTCCATTTTGAATTCCACTTCACCACAAAATTCTTCTATTTTACCACGAAAACTCATTTTCCAAATTTTTTCCGAAACTATTGTATGAAATTTTCATCGATCGCCCCCTCGAAACTATCTATCGTTGATCTAAAATAACTTCCAGCTCTGTACGACGCCACTTGTACGTGGAGCGGCGTTTTACCGCCCCGTTCGAACGTCAAACCGATCGGTTATTCGAGCAAAGTATTTCTCGGCGGCGTCCCTTGGGATATAACCGAACAAATGTTGATCCAAACATTCAAACCGTTCGGTCCAATACGAGTCGAATGGCCCGGCAAAGATAAAGCCGCCTCCCAACCAAAGGGATACGTCTACGTCATATTCGAGTCCGAGAAGAACGTCAAGGCTCTATTGCAAACTTGTACCAACGACTACGCCAACGGCGGTAACTGGTACTACACCATAAGTTCCAAAAGAATGAAGGCTAAAGAGGTTAGTTTATTGGACGGGGAAACGACGTCGCGTTCTCTAACGTCGTTTCGGTTTCAGGTCCAAGTCATACCGTGGATAATAAACGATTCCAATTACACCAAATCGACTTCGCAAAAATTGGATCCCAGCAAAACCGTTTTCGTCGGCGCCCTGCACGGGATGCTCAACGCCGAAGGCTTGGCCAAGATCATGAACGATCTGTTCGACGGCGTCGTTTACGCCGGTAGGAAAAAATCGATTTAATCGATCGTATTATCGAATTAATCGTTGGATTTTTATAGGTATCGATACCGATAAATATAAGTATCCCATCGGTTCCGGTCGCGTCACTTTCAACAATCAAATTTCTTATACCAAAGCCGTCGCCGCCGCCTTCATCGAAATCAAAACCGCCAAGTTTACGAAAAAGGTGAGTCTCTCAATTTTTTTTTTAATTTTTTGACATTTTTCTGCGTTTTTTTTTTTACAAAATATTGTTCAGTCTCGTCGAAACGCTCCGGAGATTTAAGAACGTTCGAAATGTGTCTAGGCTACGATATACCGCAGGTCAACTCTTCGCAGGACGTCTAGGTACATCAAAAACATCATTTGTAAGCTTTAGTGGTCATGGTAATGTGTCTAAAAGGACTTGGTGCTTGAGGAATATCTTTAGGAAGCTTTCCAGATCTTGGTGGAGATCCAAGTGGTTCGTACGAGGTCTAGTTAGTTGTCGTGATCGTGGTGGAGCATTTAAATAGCCTTGGTACTTGAAGAACGAGAAAAAAGGTCTTTTGGGAAGTTTTCAGCTCTTGATGGAACTTTTCAGTTCTTTGCAGGGGTCTAGGTACATCAAAAACATCATTTGTAAGCTTTAGTGGTCATGGTAATGTGTCTAAATAGACTTGGTGCTTTAAGAATGTCTTTAGAAGGTTTAGTTAGTTGTCGTAATCGTGGTGGGGCATTTAAATAGTCTTGGTACTTGAAGAACGAGAAAAAAGGTCTTTTGGGAAGTTTTCAGCTCTTGGTAGAACTTTTCAATTCTTTGCAGGGGTCTAGGTACATCAAAAACATCATTTGTAAGCTTTAGTGGTCATGGTAATGTGTCTAAAAGGACTTGGTGCTTGAGGAATATCTTTAGGAAGCTTTCCAGATCTTGGTGGAGATCCAAGTGGTTCGTACGAGGTCTAGTTAGTTGTCGTGATCGTGGTGGAGCATTTAAATAGCCTTGGTACTTGAAGAACGAGAAAAAAGGTCTTTTAGGTACTTTTTGGCCCCTTGTTTACTTGAAGAATGTCTTTTGAGAGCTTCCCAGGTCTCTGCGAAGGACCTGAAAGGATTTGGTGCAGAAAGCCAATGGTCGTTTCGGAGCTTCTCGTCCATTCGATTTGATTTCGTTTTCGGTAATTCTCCACGATAATTTCAAAATTTATTTCAAGGTGCAAGTCGATCCATACTTGGAGGATTCGCTCTGTTCGATCTGTCAAGTCCAACAGGGTCCGTACTTTTGCCGAGACATGAACTGCTTCAGATACTTTTGCCGCACCTGTTGGCAATGGCAACACAACAACGAATTGCGTCATCACAAACCGTTGATGAGGAATTCGAAGAATAATCAAGTGGTCGGTCTCGGGAATAACGGCGCCGGCGCGGTAATGCCTTCGACGTCGTCGTCGTCGTCGTCATCGTCATCGGGTCTGTTCGCCGTACAAAAAGTATAAAAGATTCGCGATTTATCGTTACGCTGTATCGAGCGTATCAATTATATTATTACCATTATTATTAATCATAATATTTCTAATTCTTGTTATTGTCGGTTTCGAAAAAAAATTTTTTTAGGTTAAGTTCATAAGGCTTCGATTTGAAACGTTACTCCTCTTTCCCCCAACTATTAGTTGACTGCGCGTAAAGTATCGAAATTTCGGCGATTCGATATTAATTTTGACGGCGCCGTGTGAAGCGGGCTCTTTATTTTATCCTATTACAAACGAATCGGGCCGTTTTTTTTTTCTATATTTGAAAATCTGGAAAAAATCGCGTCGTTCCGTACTTTACGCGCACCCTGTATTACGATTTAATTTCTTCCGATTAATTCTGATACGAATGCCGGAGCGAAATTTATCGATGCGACGACGAAACGTACGAGAGCGATAGAAAAAATTTTTTTATACGGTGTATGAAAAAAAGTGGATCGAATTTTCAAACAAATTAAATTTCGTAAAAAATTTGTCGGTTCATGTAAATAAAATTTCGATATTTTCCTTTTGTTAGAATTGATCGGAAGATTTATATATTTTTTTTGTTTTTGTTTTTTTTTTCTAAAATTTATAATCCGATAATTTTGAGGGGGGGAGTATGTGAAGAGTACGTTTCCGAAAACTTTTCACGTGATCTGATAATTGTTTGGATTTCGACTTTGCCGAATCGAATCGTTACTACGAATACTACTTTTATCGTCATTCGGCGTATTGTTTTTGTGAAATCGTTAATTATCATACATTTCATGTTTTCGTCATTAAATTTATCGAAAAGATATATTCGTTCAAATCGTTCCGTCATTATTTCGGCGTTTTTTATTCATTTAAAATTTGTACAAAGTGTTAATTAACATTCGGCGGCGTTCGTAATATAGTTTTATTTTTGACGAAGGAGATTTCTAGGACTTTTTACGGTTTGCCGAATAATTTTAGTACGATTCGTCAATATTCCCCAATTTTTTTACGTGTGACGAATAAATTCGTTAGCGTTTATAGTCAAACATTGTACTATTTGCCGAATAATGAGTTTTCCGAGTAAATTTTCGATTTTTCCGAATAATTTTCTATCTTTCATCCAACTCTTTATTATATATTATTATTATTAAACCGTCCAAGGTTAGTTTGACGGATAATTTTTCGATGTTTCTGCTAGTTCACGACAATTCAATATCGGTAGACACGACACTTTGCCGAATAGTTTTCCGAACATTCCTCAACTGTCTTCTGTTTTGCCGAATAATTTTTTGGATAATTTGCCAAATTTCACGAACATTCGGCGAAATTCTTCAACGGTACATATTTGAAATTTCGACGTTTGCCGAATTAGTTCTAGATAATCCGACTAGTTTTCAACAATTCGAAATCGCTTAGACACTTTGCCGAATAGTTCGGCAACAATCGTACATATTTTCGGAAAACATTTCGCGATTTTACCGAACAGTTTTTTGAAAATTCGACGAATTATCGTCATTTCTCAACCGTTTCATTCGACTTATATCATTTTATACACTACGCCGAATAGTTTTACGAATATTCGGCGACATTGTTCCACAGTGCATATTTGAAATTTCGCGTTTTGCCGAATACGTTTTCGATAATCCGAAGAGTTTGCAACATTTCGAAATCCTTTGACACTATGCCGAATAATTCGGCAACAGTTGTACATATTTTCTGAAAACATTTCGGGGTTTTGCCGAATAATTTTTTGATAATTCGACGAATTATCGTCAATTCTAAACCGTTCCATTCGACTTATATTATTTTATTCACCACGCCGAATAGTATTACGAATATTCGGCGATATTTTTCAACGGTACCTTTATGAAATTTCGCGGTTTGCTGAATACTTTTTCGATATTTCCACTAATTATAGACATTCTTAAACCCCTCATTCAACTCTCGTCCAACATATAACAGTTTGCCGAATTATTATATAAACATTCGGCGAAGTTTTATAAATTTTTCATTTTCGTCCGTCTTATAACATATTCGTCAAATTTCCATAATATCCGTCGAATATAATTTAAAAATAACATCGGAAGCGTACTTTTCGTTTCACCCCCGTAACAATAATCATGAAATTTTTTTTAAAATATTGTAACAAGTCCAAGATATTTTTATGGATTATAGAACTTCGTTTTTTTCTCTCTTTCTCGACTGATTGATCAAAATAACATCGGGACACTTTTCTCGTCGTCCCTATATATATATGTGTGAAATTTTATTTGAAATTTTCAAAAGAAAATGAAAAAAATTTAAGAGTTCCCGTATTTTAGCAATAACAAAACGTTTTATATGAAAAAAAAGTTTGGATTTGTCGGTGTTTAACATTATTATTAGTGTAGTTTTAAGTGTTGATCATAATAATAATTAATATATTTAAACTAAAAAAAAAAATATTTTTTAATCGTTAAATTTTCGCGTTTTTCGGGTTTTCTTAATATTTTTTTTTATATAAATTTTTAAGATATTTGCGTTTACAGTTGACGTAAACTGTATAATTGATATTGATATGAGACTGCTCTAATCGGCGATGATTCGGCTATGAACAAGGTCACTACGATTTCGGTTATAATTCCCCCTTACCTCCTACCCATATGTATGAATATGAAAAAAAATTGTTATTGTTCAAAAAGTTTATTATTAAAAGTGTGATTCATATCGCTAAATCGAGTTTTCTCTTATTAGAAAAAAAAAATAATAATTTTCTCGGTGGTGGTTGACTTTTTAAAAGCACGCTGTATGTTTATTGTTTTAGTTTAGAATGTTACGTTTTTATTTTTCATGTTTTTATTGTCGTTCGTGAACGATTCATTCAATTTTTAGTGAGAAACAGTTTGATTTCATTTTTTTTTTAATTTGGTGTTGGTGTTTTTTTTTTGAATGTTTGATGGAGTATAACAAAATTCGAACCGCCAAAAATTGAAACTGGAGGGTTTTTTTCGGACTTTTTTTAACCTTCTCGCTCAATCGAACCATCATTTCGATTTATTTCTGTATGTTTTTAATTCTCTTTCTGAACTTTGTCTTGTTCTTGTTCCATTGGAACATCTTTCCGACTTATTTTTGTATGTTCCCTCTTTGCCAGTTGTTCTAGTTTTCTTAATTCTTTTTCTGATCTTTTGATACGTTCTAGTTCGACTAGAACATAATTTGAACTTATTTTTTTATGTTCTCTCCTTCCCAGTTCTTGTTTTGGACTTTTTTTATGTTCTAGTTCTACTGGAATATTTTTTGGACCTATTTTTGTGGTTTCTAGTTTTCTCAATTCATTTTCTAGACCCTTGATACGTTCTAGTTCGCCTAGAAATATTTGGGACTTATTTTTTTATGTTCTCTCTTTCCCAGTTCTTGTTTTGGACTTTTTTTATGTTCTAGTTCTACTGGAACATATTTAGGACTTATTTTTTCATGTTCTCTCTTTCCCAGTTGTTGTATTGGACTTTTTTTATGTTCTAGATCCACTGGAACATTTTTTGGACTTATTTTTGCGGTTTCTAATTTTGTCAATTCTTTTTCTGGACTTATGATACGTTCTAGTTCAACCCTAACATCTTTTGGACTTGGTACTATTTGTTTTGGTCGATATTTTGACTTCTGTTCCTTATTCTTTGGATCTCTTATGACATTCAGCTTCCCTGCTTTCTGTCCTTGTTCTTTTTTCTGTTTTTCTTTCTATACTCATTTTGTTTTCATTTGATTTTGAAAAAAAATTCTACTCCATCAAACACGTCAATGAGTCGTTTGCAAAAATCATTCATCGTCATTTCTATGCCGATATTTCGAATTCTTTTTTGGAAATAAATAAAATTTCGATATTTCGACATCACCCCGTATAACGGCGTCGTTGATGAAATTTATTTTGCAAACATCTCGGCAATTTAATGATAAATGTTCGAATAGTGTTTTATTTTGTTTTAGTCAGTTTTTATTACTAAAAAAAATGGGAATGGACACAATAAAATTTCATTTCTAAATATCCCTCGTATATGTATTCGATTTTATCTTCACTTTTCAAATTCTTTCGATCGTATTCTTCGACGATTATAATCGATCGTTATCGATTCTTTTTGTTGTTGCTTCGTCTTATATATTGTGTACATTCTCATCGGATAATTTTTAAAAAAATTTTATGCCATATTTCAAGATGCTTTTTTTAAAAAATGATACAAAAAAACGGTAGCTAGTTCCGAATAAAATGCTCGTTGTACCTTTAAATATGACATAACGGTGACATATGATAGCTTAATAGGGTCGAAACGTTTCCCGACTTTAGTACTGATACTTTTAAAATATCAATAAAGGCTTTAAAGTTGATCGAATTATTATTCGACGATAACGTTTTGACTTGGCCTCGTATATACGACGAAATCCTCACAAAATAATGGACATTTTGACTTCGTCTCGTACATAAACAACCAAACCCATCCAAAGTAAATGACGTTAACATTTTGATTTCGCCTCGTATACACGACGTAACCATTTTATTTTGAATCCTCCTTGTAAATATACACGTCTAACCCTCCAAAAGACGACAATATTTTGACTTTACGTCGTATATTAACGCACCAAACGTCCCAAAAATGTTTCCAAGCAATTTCGACTTCACCTCGTATATACAACTCCATAATGAAATTTATGGGGTTTGATATTTGGAATTTTCCTCGTATATACGTTAAACACAATTTGACTGCACCTCGTATTTTAAATCTCAAGTGACGTCATATTGGAATCCATAGACAAATGAAAAAAGGTGAGTGTATAATACAAAAAATGTAGGTTAAATCAAAACACGGATCATTTTTTTGATAAATTATATTACAAAATAGAATTCAACAATAAATTCAATTAACAATTACCATAAATAAATTACGAATTTGAATTATTTCAATTTTCGCTTGTAAAAAATTTGATATATCCCCAAAATTGACGAAACGGTGCCAATTAGACCCACGTGCCATACTTTCAATTTGGAGGACCACAGGAAACCTGGCGGTAGAGTGTTTACTGCGTGTACCAAGTCGAAACACAATCTAATAGCGGAAAGAATTTCATTTTTTTGTGCCAACAGTATCTTTTCGTAAGGGATACTAAAAAAACAGAATTTTAATTCTTAAATTGATTATGTTACTGAATTTTGTTACCTATTGGAGTGCGCAACACAATTTTTGTGTCTTTCTAAAACTGCGATATACCGCAAGGTTCTAAAACGAAAATTTCAATGTAAACTAGGAGAAACTGTAATAAAAAAATTACAACTCGAAAAATTGCCTTATATGTCAAATTTGAAATAGGCTCCTCGCGAAAACACGCCTAACCAACTTGTCAAATTTAAAATAGTTTTAAGTTTCTCAATAAAAATGGTGGTGAAATTCATTTGTATAGAATTATATCGTAGAAACACTTCAAATGTCGTTCTTCTGAAAGGTAAGTGACATATTTTATTAAAACTTTTTCGTAATATTCACCATAATATTATATAAAACCAACTTACTTAACAAGTGTTAAATATAAGGATAGCACCCAACAAATTGAACTGGCTGTATCCCATTTATTATTATCTACACCTGTGATGAGCTTGTGTTCTGCAAACCAAGACATCTTTTCAATGGGATAATATACCTGATCGATTATATTGGTCAGTATTCCTAATTGGGCCATAAATTTATCAGGTTCCTAAAATTTATTTCCCAATTTTTTTTATATAGAATGTCCCAATTTACATAACAGATTATATTTATCATTTGATTTTGAATTTGTCTTTTCAAAGCATTTTAATGGAAAATTTGTTGATTTAGTCACATTTTTCATAGGAACCAGCATAAGAATTACATAATTTATCATTATATCAGTTTCCTTATACAAATTGTCTTACATTTGTCATAAATTATATTGTTTTAAGAACTTGTTAGTCTTGAAACATTTTTAAAAATAATCGTATTTTTCACAGAAATCAGTAAAAACTACATATTACAATCTATTATTTTGTCAATTTTCTCATACAGAATGCCATGTTGTTTTTTTTCTAAATTCAAAGTTTTAGATAATGACTGATTGATTTAGTCACATTTTCTTTAAAAACTATTCGTTATTTCTCACAAAAATTCAGTACCAGAATCTAATTTGTAATTTTTTATATACAGAATGTCTCAAACTTGTGATAAATTGGGCTCTGTAGGATTTTTTAAGAATTTGTTATTTAAAAAACATTTTGATAAGAAATTACAAAATTTTCACAAAAACTAGATACCACAATTTATTATTTTATCATATTTTTTCATACACAATATCCTAAATTCGTAACAAATCATATTTTGTAATATTTTTAGAAAATTTGTTGTTTGCTCTTGGAAAATTGATAATACAATTATTTTTTTCACAAAAACCAGTATAAAATTTATTATAACATGATATATTATACACAGAATGTCTCATATTATTCAATTATTTGAAATAAAGTGAATACTTGATATAAATACA
The DNA here is from genome assembly GCF_026250575.1 of Diorhabda carinulata. Classification (NCBI taxonomy): domain Eukaryota; kingdom Metazoa; phylum Arthropoda; class Insecta; order Coleoptera; family Chrysomelidae; genus Diorhabda; species Diorhabda carinulata. The sequence goes on along the minus strand of NC_079469.1, from coordinate 13,567,615 downwards.
TAAAACTAATTTTTTAACCTAACTTTAATGCTTAAACTTACGTGTTTTCCACAACCATACTGAAGACTGTATTGGATCATGGGAAAATCGTCAAGCAATCGAAGGGTGGCCCTTGCTGCCGACATTTGCGAGCTGAATATAAAATATTTTTTAGCCAATCCATCATTATTCTGTACACCCCCTAAGAACTTGGTTACATAACTTAGAGTCCTCAAAATCTGCAAATAATTCATACAAATTGTAATATAAACTATGAACGAATGGAATTTTCATTTTTTTACCTTATCTCTACCTTTATACGTATCCAGAAGTGTACAAATTTCATCCAATACCTTAGACCACATGATTTTACTTAGTCATTATTCGTCATATCATATTGAAAAGAAATATATGGTATTTAAAGAGAAAAACATTTAACATTTACGTATATACACCATACTTAACCTATGAACACACGAAACATGAAAACATAGATAAATATATTTCCATACAGGTATAATTTGGTGAAATATATAGTGTGTAAATGTTATTTATTATATCGTATTCCAAATAGTCGTTCGCGAAAAAACTGCTGACGTTTTACTTTTGACTTATGTCATCTATCATTATTCTTATGTCATAAAAATGTGTGGTTACAAATTGTTTTAATAGAATTCTTTTATTAAAAAGTTAATATAAATAAAATGTAAATAAATATTAAATACTCGTCGAATAAAAATGTTTAAAATTACAAATGCATTTCTACGAGGCAATAGAAATAACGGTTTGGTAAGGTTAAATTTATTATCCTCGTCGTCGTCGCCTCAATTGAAAAAACCCAATACTACATCCGCGTTTTCGGAAAATGAAGATACCGAACAATCAAACAAACTTTCAAATAGATCAATGGTGGCAGCAGCTTTCGCATCTTTAAATTCAATGGAAAACAATTCGGGTATTAAAACCCCCCAAACTGACGTTAAACTTTCGAACGCTACCAATATCGAAGAACTGCTATCGATATCTGAAGGTACCGGAATATCCAGAAGATACGCGTTAAAAGTAAGTACGAGATTTTAATTAAATAAAAAACGAAATAGCTATCAGAATTTCAGGTCGTTTCGATATTATCCGATTGGTCGGCTACGGGTAAAGTGAACATATCCGACTTCGAATCGGATCCGAGATTCATTAAATTATGTCGGATTTTAACCAAATCAAATCAATTAACGAAAAATATTAAAAACGGTTCACGTAGCGAAGATTTATCCACTGTCCTAAGCGTCACGGCAGACGACGAAGCCGCAAAAATGGTCGCCAACATCACTTTAGCGCAAATGGTTAAAGTAAATCGATCCTTTTGTGGTTATTTAATCGATTTTTGAACAATTTTCTTTTAAGGTTATGTCAACTTTATCTCAAAAGAAACGCCGATCGACGTTGTTGTTACGATCGTTATCTTATAATATAACGAGAAGTACGGATCAATTGGATTTGAAACAGTGCAGCGACTTACTTTATTCGATGGCGACGTTGAATTTCATCGACGATAATTTGTTATCGAGGGTAGCGGGCGACGTTGCAGTCGAATTGGAAAAGCAGATCAAGAAGAGTTCGTTGATTGGTTCGATATTGACCAGTATGGGACTTTTGAAGTACAAAAATCCAGGTTTGTATTCGATTTTTGATGGAATTTGGTTGTTGATGGAATTGTTTCAGCTTTATTGGATAGTTTGAGCGAATGGATATTGAAAAATCAGAGTTTGTGTCGTCCACAAGATGTTTTTAGTTGGTTGATGACTTTGGCTGTATTAAATTATAAACCTCATAATTGGGAAAAGATGTTTCAGGTAAGGAGATAAGTTAACATTGGAAAATTGTATTTTTGTGATATAATTGTGATTTTAACCTAAAAAATTGACTCTGTAGATTGGTAATGATGGCAATAGGAAACAGTAGCAAAAGTAAACATTTACCCTGTATATGAGCAATTATATGATGTGAATTTGCGGTTTTATTGAATTTCAATCGATTTTCTAAAAGAAAATCGTCTACTTTGTATAAAAATGAATATTTTAAAGCATATATGAAAGTATTTTTAGATGTTATATGATTCAATAGTAGTTCAAATGTATCCGACAAGTTTTTCTACTTTATACAGGTTTTTTCTTTGGAATTTAACTTTTCTGAATCATTTTGATCAAGAAAATCTCAATAACAATATTTTATATGGAGTATATTAGATATAACGAAATATTTTTGAATTTGTAACAGAAACTTATATTCATCCTGTATATAGTTTCTTATAAGATGTGATTTCTTGTTTTATCATTTTTCTAAAAAGAAACGGTCGTTTTTATTTCATAGAAAAAGTATTTAACATACATACCAGAATACTTTCAGATGTTTTACAACTTAACAGTGATTCAAATAAAATTTTCTCTAATTTTTCGCATATTTTTTATATTTTGGAATATTTTAACGTTTCTGAATCGATTTTATCACTAAAAGTATGATTTTAATGTTTTATACGGGGGATAATAGAAAAGAAACGTTTTTATACGGGTGTAAAACAATTATTATCATTAGATTTTTATTTGTATAAATTTCGAAATTGGGCGTTAAAATTTAAAAAAAAAATGCGTTTCAGGTATTATCACCTCATATAACAATTTCGGAAGCGAGAAAACCATCGGTTTGGTTGGACATCGTTTGGTCTCTAGTTTTACTCGACCAAGCGACCGAAAATCAAATTTCCACCGTACTCGACGAGTCTTTTTTAAAACAATTAGGTAAATTTCACGCGTCCCCCCATATAACTTATCGTAAATAACCGATTTTTTTCTTCTTCCATTTCCCGCATCCAGAACCCGTCAACTTATCGACGAAATTGAAATTGATAAATGTCGATGCAGCGGCAGAATATCTCTTCAAAAAATACGAGGGTAATAGGATATCTTTGAATTCTATTATAAGAGATATAACTCTAGCTCCGGCTAGAGATAAAAACGAAATGGTAACAGCCGTTTTGGATACGTTAAAAAATTTGATAAGTTCGGATAAATTGGTAAAGACGCGCGTCGATACCGGATGCGGTTTTTTTATCGGTGAGTTTATCGGCGCGGTTGTTTCCGGTATAAAATTTTCTCATTATTTCAGATGCGGAGTTCGTTTTAGACAAAAATTGCACCCCCTTACCCTTCGAACAGGCTAAAATGAATAAAAACGCTACAAGGTTGGTTGGAAAGCTTTTGTCGAGCAATGTATAATGATTTTTATTTGGGTTTTTTGTTTGTTCTTTCTTTTAGAGTGGCTCTACTGATTTTCGATTATCACGATATGTGTAGAGGTAAAATATCCCCCACCGGTACTAATGATTTCGCTATACGATTATTAGATACGAGGGGATACAAAATTTTAACAGTACCGTTGACCGAATTTAAATCTAGGGATAAACTAGTGCATCGAGCGCAGTATTTGGAAGCCAAACTTAAAGAAATTGTTAATTGAATTGAAAAAAAAATGTTTATTAGTTGTGCTTAAATAAAAGTTTTCATAAATTTGTTGTTTTTTTCCCCAAACTTTGATTTTTCGATTGTCCTCGTATACACGTTAAACTATACCATAGACGTCATTTCTATCAATTATGTAATTTGTTATACACATATATTACGTCATTTGATGAACCGGGTGATAGATAAAAAATGAATCATTTGTAATATAGTGACGTCATTGGGAAAACAATAATTTGACGTTAAACCTGGCGATAGATACTAAGGTCTAACCATTCATAACGTGAAACGTCATCGACAATTCAGTATATTATGCAATCATCACACTTTAAAGTCATATGTGTTGTCTAACTTTACAAATTTTAAAATCAAATTTAACAATTTTTTACACCAAATATAGTAAAATTTTTTCGATTTGAAAAATTAAATAGGATTAACTAATTTATAGTTTTTGTTTTTAGTTAAAAAATAAATAATACAACTAGTTATGCAATACGCTTCATGGTGATGTTTGTTGCCGTACTTATATATATACACTTAACCTCACTTTTTTAAACTTATTGAGTGTTGTTTTTATCGTAAATTAAAATGGAAAATAACATTTTATGTGATTTAAATCTATCAGTACATCATGAAATTTATTTCGATGATGCAAACACCTCCGATAGTTTACGAAAATTACTGGTGCATTTGGTAAAAGCGTCTCCCGAAACGTGAGTAAAAATTTTTATTCCAAAGGCTCAAATAGATCTTTTTTTGTATATATTTCAGTTTATCCAATGAAAATATTTGTGCTTTAATTAACGATAAACTCGAATCGTACATAAATAAAAACGATGAAACTATTTACGATGATAAATTAAAAACTTTATTAACAAAATCTAATAACGTCGTAAGTTCTAATTTCAAATCGAAATTAGGTACTATAAATCCTAAATCGTTCATAAAACCTTTACCTTGTGCTACAGAATCGATAAGTTACTGCCCTGAGTCGGAAAATTTAAGTAAAACAGAACTAGAAGGGTTTTTGGATACTTTTAAGAATCGTTTAGTAACTAATCGAAACGTTAAACAAATTTTGTACCCCGAAAGAAAAACTACAACTACAGATATGAAAATAGGAAAAGAAACTAGTGGGGCATTCAAAACTGCTAGGGAAGAACTAGATTTACAAAATTTCAAAAAGTATGGTACTACAACTCAGATTACTAAAAGGAAATTAGGGCATAGAAGGAACGTTAATAGTAAATTCATATCGCCGTGTTTATCGCACAGGTACGATAATCCCATACATTTTTCTTGTATTTTTTTTATACGGATCTAATTGTAGTAATGAAGATGTAAAACAAGACGAAACGTCTATCGAAATAGACGATCGTTTAAAACACATAGAACCCAAAATGATCGAACTGATCCAATCTGAAATAATGGATAATGAAGCTACGCTACATTGGAACGACATAGCGGGTTTATCTTTCGCTAAAACGGCGATACAAGAAGCAGTAGTATGGCCGATGCTACGACCTGATATATTCACCGGTTTGAGGAGACCTCCTAAAGGGATATTACTGTTTGGTCCGCCCGGTACGGGGAAAACCCTAATAGGTGGGAATTTTCCAATAAAATTTCATTTTTTTTAATTTTTCGTTTTACAGGTAAATGCGTAGCTTCGCAAAGTAAATCGACGTTTTTCAGTATAAGCGCTTCGTCTTTAACGTCAAAATGGATCGGGGACGGGGAAAAGATGGTTAGGGCTCTGTTTACCGTCGCGCGAGTACATCAACCCTCGGTATATCATTAAATTTGATAAAAATTTTTATATGAATTCGATTTAAATTAAATTTCAGGTGATATTCATCGACGAGGTGGATTCTCTTTTATCCCAAAGGACGGATACGGAGCACGAAAGTTCGCGTAGGATCAAAACGGAGTTTTTGGTGCAATTGGACGGGGCCACTACGGAAACGGAAGAAAGGATCTTGGTTATTGGAGCTACCAATCGACCCCAAGAATTGGACGAAGCCGCACGTAGGAGATTCGTTAAACGGTTGTATATACCGCTACCGGAATACGAGGTGAGTTCGATAATTTAATAGAAATTTTAAACTTCTATTAATTTACATTGGCATTGGTTATTACGAGACGGATTCGATAATTTAATACCTAGGTTATTATTATTAATGAGTCTAGTTTTTTAATAACTTGAGTTTATCGAAAATACGAAGACGGTTAGATTATTATGGTTTTATAATCCAATTTCCATTGAATTTATAAGTTAATTTTCTCGTCACCCTCGTATATATATACAAGGCGAGCTCAATAATTTATTAATAAGACGAATACAAAGTTTTTCAGTAGTACAAATTAAAAATAAGAGGCCAGTTTGATAATTTGTTATTACATTGTATACTAGGTTTGAAATTAATTCGAAAATACAATGCCAATACAAGGCGAAATCAAATATTTATTTTTTAAATACGATGTTCAGTAAAAATTTTCGAAAATTTCATTGTTTGAAGGATACGAGGTTCAGATAGAAAGTTTCTTAATTTTTTTAGTACAAAATACGCGGTTTAGTAGAAAATTTCGTTAATTTCTTCAATAATGTATACGAGGAGATTTGAAAAAGTTTTATATGATTTCTTTATAAAAAACACGAGGTTTAGTTAAAAATTTCACGAGAATTTGAGGTCCAGTAAAAAACAAACAAATTTTTTTATAATATATACGAGTGGTTAAAAAAGTATTTACCGAAGTACGAAGCGAATTCGATAATTTCTCAAAATAGATACGAGGTTCGTTAAAAAAGTTATAAATTTCTTCGAAAACCAATTGAAAGGAGAGATACTAAAATTAAAAATTGTGTTTTCCTTTGGTTTTAATCGAAATATTCATTTCAGGCAAGATTGGAATTAATTAAAAAATTGATCGCAAACGAGAAACATCAATTGGACGATCGTCATTTGGAATCTGTAGCCAAACGATCCGAAGGATATTCCGGGGCGGATATAAAAAATCTTTGTTCGGAGGCTTCGCTCGGTCCGATACGTTCCATCGATATGAATATGATCGAACATATAGAAGCGAATCAAGTGCGTCCTCTGTTGATTGAGGATTTCGAAAAGGCGTTGAGTAGAGTTAAATCAAGCGTTTCCCCGGATGATTTGGAACAGTACCTGTCTTGGGACAAAATTTACGGTTCCGGATTTTAAAAAATAACGTTTTTTTTTGTCATTAAAATTAACTATCGACATGGAAAAATTACGAAAAAACGTTGTTTTGTTCATAAAAATTCGTGTTTTGTTTCTTATAAATTGAAATTTCGTTACTACCTTGTATATTTTTATGTAAGATTTTAAATAAAACAATGGCGTCTTACTAGAATTTTAAAGGGTGCGCCCTTTATGCCAGAGTGTCCAAACTGCATCAAAACTTTACATTATAGTGTGGGTACCGTCAAACAGATAACGCTGCATGCAATAATAAATAAAATAAAACAATGGCGTCTTATTAGAATTATATTGGGTGCGCCCTCTATGCCAGAGTGTCCGAACTAAATTAATAACTTTACTAATTTTTTCCTGTACAGTAGATTTGATATTATAGTGTGGGTATCGTTAAACAAGTGGCGCTGCATGTAATAATAAATAAAATAAAATTATACCTGGTAGGCCCTATTTACTACAGTGCCCAAACTACATAATTTATTTCTATTAATTTTTCACTGTCTAGTAGATAGCAATTTGGATATTACCGAACAGATGGCGTCAAAGTAAATGAATTAAATTTCACACTTACCTTATTCCTTATAAGACAATTCGTAATAAAAATAAACGGGGCCTACAAAATTGAGATTTTAGAAGAAAAGAAAATTCTATCTGGCTATAAATATATTTTCAATTCTGTTTTTATATAAACTCACTAAAATCGCTAGAGAAAAAAGAAAATTCAAAAAAAAACACTTACATCGTACTTATCTATTCTAAAACTGTATTTTTCTTTACAATATAGTGCAACATTATTTTTTTCTACGACCCATACAATTTTTACAAGTTTTTACCCATTCGATTGCTTAATATACAACGTGCATCGAAAGTGAACAACAAATGTGAAAAATTACAAAAGAAAAATTTTAAAAACACTTTTTACACCTTGAAAAAGTCGATTTTTACTCGAATTCACCCATTGGAATTATATTTATTTGTATACGGATTCGTTTTAGGGAAAACCACGTCAAATGATGATATAAACGATTTAAAAAACCTAGGATCAAATTTTTAGGAATCAATCACTTTTTTGGATTGGAGTTTCCTTACAGAATTTTCGATTTTTAGAGAAAAAAACACATAATATGATGTTGGCTGTTGGCAATAAAGACACTTTTCGTCATAAAAAAGATTAAAAGACGAAAAACAACCTAGGATCGAGTTTTCAGGAATCAATTACTACTTTTGATTAAAAAAATTTGAATTTTCCATTGGCATTTCCGTTTATGGTGCCTAATTACTCTTCTTAATGGTTTTTTATGGGAAAAGCCATCTAAAACGATTACATTACAAGTAAAGGGGCATTTCCCACAATAGAAACGATTTTAAGGACTAAACACAACCTAGATTCAAATTTTCAGGGTTCAATCACTTCCTTCAATAAAAAAAATTTATTTTCGAGGCCTAATAAATACGAAAATAAGTTAAAATCAGATGCTTTCGATCGGAGAAATGATGAAAAATAACCTAAAAACGGAATTTTTTAATTAGGATTTGAAAATACAAGCATAACAACTTTAAACGGTTCCCAATATCAACTAACATCCGCTAATTTGAAATAAAAACGATCTGAATACAAAAAATTACATTTTTCAAGTTTTTTTTTCAAACGATATAGTTCTGTTATAAAAATATATGAAATCAACATCTTATCATATTACCCCTGTAGAATATTTTTGAGCAATAATGATAAGTGAAATTTCAAAATCTAAACGAAACTGTAACGACCAATTAACAAAAATTTTTCTAATAATTTTCAATTTTTATTAATATAAAAGGGAATAAATTGAATTACGGTACATTACGCCTACTTTTTAAATGGATATTAATCCACTGGTTAAACGTGAATGTTTTAGTAAAAATAATGTACAGGGTTGAAATAATATTTTCGAGTAAAAGTGGGGGGATCACATTTATTCCACACACACACACACACACACATACACGACATAAGATATTTGGTCCTTAATAGACAGAATTGGTTATATTTTCAAAGAAAATTTGTGAAAATTCAAAGTAACTAATAAGAGAGTCCTTTCAATCTTCATCCGCCGCATTTCTTCGTGCCAAACGTTCGGCACGAGAACTGCCACCAGACGTCGCGTCAGTATCTACAAAAATAAGTTTTATGGTAGGGGGACACAAAATTAGAAAAAAAATCCGTTTTATTAGCCAGATTTATATAACAGCGATTAAAAAAAAATAGATTTAATTTCGATTCAAAACCACCATGAGAGCTTTTAATGTGAATTGAGTCAACATAAACAGTACATTGCGCCTACTTTTTAAGCAATATAGTAATCCAGGAAATGTAAAATAATGTATAGGGTTGAAATAATGGTGTTAATTTGAATTTTTGGTAAAAAAATGCTGTAGATTAAGTAGCGCAGAAAATCGTTGAATTATTGCTAATTTTGCTATATTGATTCATGATAACGGTACATTACGACTACTTTTTAAATAAACCCACCACAAATATAAAAAACAAGGAATATTTTCATAAAAATTACCATAAAACAAATAACGTTGACATAATATCAATGAAAGGCTTCAATATTATGAGTTTTGGTTATTGTATTACAGTACATTATGCCTACTTTTATGGGGAAATTCACCACAAATATAAAAAAAAATGTATCAAAAATAACGAATATTTTAATGAAAATTACAGAGGATTGGAATTAAAGTAGTGAAAAACCCCAATATTTTGAAATTTGGTGAAAAAAAAATTAAAAAAACTGAATCAAACTCCAAATTTGTGAAAAATTAGTTTTTAAAGATATAAAAAATTTTCAATTTCTTTTAAAAACTCTCACAATAGCCTTCGATGGGAATAAGACATAACAGTACATTATGCCTACTTCCTTTTGAACAAATCCACCACGAATAACAAAAAACAAGAAAACACGTAAAAAATGGCGAATATTTTAATGAAAGTTACAATAAAATAATCAGAATTAAAACAATATCCCTGAAGAGCTCGGATTTTTCGAATTTTGTTGCAAAAATAATTAAATTGAAGGTAAATTATTAAAACAAAAACGGACATTCTAATGTATGAAAGTTTAATTTTTGTAAAAAATGCTGCCGGAATTATCCAAAAAGTACCTTACTCAATAAGGGTTCAATTCTTGGGAAAAAACCTGACAGAATTAAAAACAAAATCATTTTACTGATGAATTGATGAATAAGAACAGACTACGCCTACTTTTCGAGCGAATCCACTACAAATATCAAAAATAGCGAATATTCAAGACAAAATTATACAAAATCGAAACAATTTTCTTCATTTAGTAATTCACCTCCAATCAAAGGAAACTTTATGAGAAAAATAGAAAAAAATAAAATAAATCGTTCATACTACGATAAATAATTATATTAAATTTAATCAATCAATTAATTAATTAATAAAAAAAAATCCATTATATGACATATAATAATAATAATAATAATAATCTGTTTGTTCATCAACACTTTTTTTTAAATATTTGAATAACTCCTTCGTCCGTTTACCTACTTTTACTAGTACCAGGGGAACTTTTTTCTTCTTTACCGTTCGCCGATGAAGATTTAGCCGGTTGGGGTATAATCGTAATTTCGTCGTTGATCTTCAATGGTTTCAATTGATCGGCCGAAGATCCCGAAGAAGATTTCGTATTAGCTGTTGTTGTTGTCGTGCCCTTTTTGTCCATCACTCTTTTGGCGACTACGCTGTGGGCTGAGTATACGTGATTTTCGAATTGTTTGTACATACCGAACGTCGCCGTACACACTGTACATTTATAAGAAAGGTGAGCCGGTTTTAACGTCATACTGTGATCTCTGGCTACGTGATTCAATAATTTCCATTGGTATACCTAAAATTACGACAAATGTTAATGCGGCGTCATTTTTATTATTGGAATTTTTTAAATAAATCATCGCCATTTTTATCGTCCGAAATACTAAGTTCCAAATTTAGCTGTTATCGTTTATGAAATTTTGCGATTAAACTTCTTTTTCAATCCTCGTATGATAATTACCACGAAAACGTCGATTCATAGCAATCCCCGAAAATATGATCCGTTTATTTACTATATTTCGACCCATGTCATTTTTTTTACAATTTATTTGAATAATTTTTCGCTTATATCTCAAAAATGACTAATACGAACATTTTAAACGCAACCCGTATACATACATAGCAAAAACAATGCATAAATCATGTCATTTTCTTCATTTTTACAAGATACGACGATTCCGAGACGCCCATCATTTTTTTTCAAATTTTGAAATTTCACAACGTTTTTTATAACCCTCGTATATAAATTTCGTTTTTTTTTTAGATACAAAAGCGTTCCACTCAATATACTAACGACCTACATACAATTTTTTTGAATTCTTTGGAAATAATTTCAAAGATTTTGTTCATTTTTATAATTTTTTCAATTTTTTTTCAAACATCTTTATGTTTACAACTTTTTTTAACAATTCTTGTTTTAAATTTCAATTTCTTGTTAAGCAGAGCATACACGGTCAATAAAACTGACAGTAGGTATTGATAAAAGTACTGAAGGTGCCCTTCTTCAGTATTTTCTGTGATTACACGATCATTATTACTGAAAGTATTACTGATGTTCGTTTAATTCACACGGTCATTATTACTGTCAATATTATTCGTCAGTTCCCGCTTTCCATCCTTTAGTAGATAACTTAACATGGATAGAGCCTGTTTGGCAATAGTTATAGCTTCTGCTGTTGTAAAAAAAAGAAAAAAAAGAAGAATATGGGTTAAGGATTGGCTGTTGGAAAGAGACAGGTACACCCATTTAAACCTATTGAATGAAATAGTAGTTAAAAATCCTGCAGATTTCAAAAATTATTTTCGAATGAGTGAAACAACGTTTTTAACTTTATTGGACATGGTTTCACCTCATATTAAAAAGCAAGACACTAATATGAGACAAAGTATCAGTCCAAAAGAGCGACTCGCTGTTACTTTGCGATACCTGGCGACAGGAAGAAATTTTGCTGACCTCAAGTTCTCAGCATTGATTTCCCCAGCAGCAATTAGTTCAATGATAATTGAAACATGTGAAACTCTCATCTATGTGCTTCGAGATTATATCAAGGTAAGTTGAACAAAAAAATTCAATTAGTAAAATATTTTATTAGTATGTATAGGCATTTATACACTTTACAAAATTTTATTTTATTCAGAAAATGTATGATAGTAGTCCTTCAAGTTATTTTTTGATGAAATGCCGTTATCATCGATTGGATCATAATTGTTATTATTGTTTAAAATCATAATTTTTTGGGGGGAAGTGGTGGTGGTAGAAGGGACATGGACTGGACTAGGAAGGGTTCCGTTCAGTATTTGGGAAGGATTTGATGAATGGAGGCAGGAAGATTGCGGCTCGTTGATTTTAACGGAGTTGTGATGCAGATTCCCCATTGTAGCCTCAAATAAAATGTCGTTTATGGCCTTTTCGGCAAGTATTTTTTGGGACGCATCCAAATTTTGCAATTTTGTAGCCCAAACTTTCGCTAAGTTAAGATTGTAATCTCCTTCTTTTTCCTTGGTCAGGTACTCACACGCTAAATTCAGCAAATCTGATTGTTTATTACATTTTTTTTGTTTTTTGGATTTTCTGTTGTAATTTATTGAAGTCGAAGGCTGAGTGATAACATCGTCCTCTGGAATTATGTTTGTAGTTTCTTGAGCCTAAAAAATAAAACAAGAGTTAAAAAATTCCTCGATGTTCATATTTCATGCTTTAAAAATGATTGACATTCTTTGTAACTAATTACAGCAAATTTTTATTACTACTAATAATAACAATCTTATTATTATTTAAAAAATATTTTTTTTTTTACAGCTTCCCTTAACAGAAGAGGAATGGTTATTAACTGCAGCAGAATTCAGCAAGAACTGCCACTTTCCTACTTGTCTCGGAGCTCTTGATGGAAAGCATATCGCCATAAAAAAACCGGCTAATACCTCCTCTCTGTATTATAATTATAAAGGACACTTTAGCATTGTTTTAATGGCATTGGTCAATGCAAATAAGGAATTTATAATGGTGGATGTAGGAGCTAATGGTAGGATCTCCGACGGTGGGGTCCTCTTTTATACAAAATTTTGGGATTTGTTTCTAAAAAAGCAATTGCATATTCCACCTCCCACAAAGTTACCAGGTTCAGAGGATTATTTTCCTTACGTTTTTGTGGCAGATGAGGCCTTTGCTTTGCACTGCAACCTTATGAAACCATACCCTCAAAAAAAATGTACAAAGGAGCAAGATACTTTCAATAAACGACTGTCCACAGCTCGATGTGTAGTCGAAAATGCCTTTGGCATTCTCGCATCAAGATTTGGTGTGTTTCAAAAGCCAATAAATCTTGGTCCTGACAAAGCAACAAAAATTACACTAGCATGCTGCTATCTGCATAATTACTTAAAAAAGGAATCTCTAAACTTTAGTGCACAAAACGAAATTGAAAGCATAGATGTAGGGGCTAGTCTTCGTGAAGAACATAGTAGGAATGCAAGCGACGCAAAATCCACAAGGGATAAATATTGTACATATTTTAATCTTACATAATAATTTGTCATAATACTTTTGCAAATGTTAATTTTTTATTTCAAAAAATTTAATACTGAAATTTATGGTAAAAACCAAACAATCAAAATCATACCTGTTCCTCTTCCTCGTTTTCCACATCAATCGACGAGTGGGTTTCGAATGGCTGCTCGATTTTATCAAGAAATTGAAGAGCATAAAATACCCATGACGACGGAGTGTAAATGTCTTCGGTACCACATCCAGACCTTTAATAACATAATAAATTCATTTCATATTTTCTTTTTTATATAATTATTATAAAAACAACTATACCTAATGCCTAAATAAAATTTTACTAAGAAAATCAAAATGTTGGTATATATTCTCACCTTTTCGAAGATTCAATTTTCTTAAGTTCTTTTCGAAAATTTGATCTTAATGTATTTATTTTTTTCCTGACATCGGAAATTTCCGCGTTAGGTTTTATTTTTTTGTACAAAGGCAATAATTTATTTAAGGCTTCCATCCTTTTATTTTTTTTCATGTAATTTGGATCTGTGGAGCTCCACAATTCGGGCATGGATTCAAAAGTATGAATAAATAATTTAAGATCTTCGTCCATATTATCCTCCATCTGCAAATTATTTAACAAAATGTAAATGAAGTTATGATTAATATTTTCGTTATTAACCCTCCGAGTACCATGGGGTCCTTTTGGGACCCAACACTTTTACGAGAATTTAACTTTCTCTGCTGTATGACCTTTGTAAACTCCGTTTTAAAATATTGTTTCTTCAGAAAATACAAGAAAAAACAAGTTGCACCTTTTATTTATTTTTGGGCATAAGTTAAAAGATGAGTAAACTTGAAGGTAAAATTCATTATTAGCATTCAAAAACATGTGAAAGTACCAAGTTTCAACTTCCTATTCAATAACCCAAGATTTAAAATGGAAAAAAATATTTGGGGTCCAAAAAGGACCCCTGTGGTACTTGACTTTCATGAGGACCGTGGTACCCAGAGGGTTAAATTCACAGTATTTTAAAAATAATCTTGTACTTACTTTGGATGCACGAGTTTTTGCACAATTTAATAACTGAGGAAGATAAATTTATCGTAATTAAACTTAATTTAACTTAATTTAAATAACGTAATTTAACTTAAATTCGTAAGAAAATAAGCAGGCTTCACGTTTTCAGAGAAAATAAACGGCAACTCTACAAAAAGCAAACCAACGTCGAACTCCAAGATTTCATCAATTAGATGGCACGTGTTTTCACAACCTAAACCCGCCTCATTACTGAAGAATGAAGCAAACCCGGCCACACGGTCATTATTACTGTCAGTATCCCCACTACTCGGCGACCAGAACTGAGGAATGAATGGATTGAAGCATCAATCTTCAGTACCCTCTTCAGTACTTCAATACCTCGGATTACACGATCAGTATTACTGACAATATTTTTCGATACTGTCAGTATTATTGACCGTGTATGCTCTGCTTTAGTCTTTTTTCGTGTTTTGTTCATTTATGTTTTAGGTTCCTTCTAGTTTTTTGTATGTACATTTTTTGTTTGTTTTTACTTTTTACTTTAACAATTTATTGTTTGTTCAATAGTTTTACTTAATATTAACATACATTTCAAGACCCAATGGATAAAAAAACGCAAATTAGTTGTAGGTTTTCATTTCATTTTCAGGTACCTTTCTATAAAACGACGTTAACCTTTTAGTTTTTTGTTTTTTTTTTTGTATATTGTTTGCAAAATTAGTCTCACCCTTCCACAAACGGGACACCTTCCGGAATCCTTGCTCTTATTGGCAGCGTCCTGCATACTGGACGTAACCAATCCGTGCGAACCCAACAGATGCCTTTCCAAACCTTGATCGGTAAAGAACCTAAACTGACACTTTTGGCAATTCAACGGCGGCCTAAAAATGAGAAAAAAAAATAACTGATTAAAAATCAATACCCCCTTCGTAACTATCCGTTTTCCACATTACCTATTGTATATCATTTTCGGGTGTATCTTGATTTTGTGTATCCATTGCATGTGATTTCTGAGCTGCTCGAGATCCTTGATGTAACCGTCGCATATTTCGCATATTACGAAGGAATTTTTGGAGGTGGTGTCGCCAGGTTTGGCGCCCCCCGACGATACCGGGGTGACGGACGTCGTCGACGACGACGAGGACGTGTTGCGAGGTAGGGGCGTTATCGATATGCTCGGCTGTTGAGCGGGTTTTTTACTAGAAGATTGATTCTACAAAAAAATAAACTATCGATATATACACAAAAATATTTATACGGGGGTTAATTGAAAAGTTAGAAGAAAAAAAATGTTATCAAAAAAATAGAATATGAAGTAAGATTATCTTTTACCAAAATTTCAATAAACTTACAAAATATTCTACGGCGGGAAGGGTGGGGGAGGGGGTATATATGTATATCAAATTCGAGTAGTACATTTGAATTAAAAATTGTGAAAAATGATGTTATTCAAATGTAATACTTTTTGGGGACAAAAAAAAGAAAAAATATTAGTTGACAGGTACCTGAAGGGCCGACGATGTGCTAGAGGCGGAAGGTACGTTGGGGACAAAGACGTGGCCGGAATTACCAAGCCGACCGCTTATATCTTGTCCTCCCACCACCTAACACACAACATATATGAAAAATGTACAGAAAATGCGATTTTTTTGCATTGTTTTATTAAATTTTTGTTTATTTAAGGGATTTTTTTCGTGTATTCGTTTAGCTTGTTTTTTTTTAAATTTTCGCTTCTTTATTGATTTTTTTTCTTTATTAATTTGTTTACTTATTTTTTATTTTATTACTTCTTCATTTCAATAAAATTCTTTGAATGTTCAATAGTTTAATTCTATTGTTTGGTTTAATTTTTTGTTTGTTCGATAATTTTTTTATTGTTTTTCCATTTTTTTGATTATTTATCGATTTTCTCAGTTTGTTTATTAGTTTTTTTTTAATTTTTAAAATGAATTTTTTATTTTTAAAGTATGTTTATTGTTTATTTTTGTTTTTGTTTGTTTAATCACGAGTTATTACTAATTTTATTTATTTATGGTTATTTTTACATCTCATTTGTGCAATGTTTTTATTTATAATTTTTCTTTGCTTTTGCAGTGTTTTGATGTTTGTTTTTTTTTGCAATAAACAGGAAACTACAAAATTTTAAAATAAAAAAAATCGTTACCAGGTAAAATTAGGAAGGACAAAATATAAAAAAGATGAAATCTTTTTTGAAAATTCGACTAACCTGGAAAACTTGATTACCGCTGAGTTGGTAATTCGTCGGTACTAATACCGATCCACCGGACATGGTTTGTTGTTTGAATACCATTCCGGGCGGTCGTACCAACGCCCCCTGCGGTTTGATATTGACGTTACCGCCCAAAGTAGGTCGACCTCTACCCCTAAAATGATATAAAAAATATATATAAATAGTAAAAAATTACAATTTCGAATGGAATATTGTCTCACCTGTTGAGGGCGTTTTGGGCGCTCTGCAATTGCATCTTGGAAAGGAATTGGAATTGCGTATTCTTCGACAGAGCCTGGTAAGCCGCCGCCGTAGCGTTCAAACCTTGTTGTCGCATTTTAGGCACTCTCGGTATTTTCGCCGGCGGTTCCCAATCGACGGGCGGTTCTAAATTCCTTTCCGCTTTGAATTTTTTCATACACGTCACCAGGTGGCGCGACAATTTACCTTCGTAAACAAAAAAATTTCAAAATATTCGAATAAACATCAATAAAAACGGCTTAAAAGGAAAATAAAACGTCAATAGAAAGAAGACAATGTCAAAATGAACAAATAAATGTCAATAAAATGTTTATAAACAAATAAATGTCAACAGTAACTGTTAAAAAACGAATAAAAGTGAATGGAAACGACAATAAAAAATGATAAAGACGAAATGAACAAATAAACGTCAATAAAAATTGTTAAAAAGTAAATAAACGTCAATAAAAATTGTTAAAAAGTAAATAAACGTCAATTGACAAAATGTCATAAATCCATTCTTATAAGAATAAGTGTCAATAATAGCGAATTAAAAGGAAATAAACGTCAATTTACAGGGAAATGTGTCAACAGGACCATTCGTAAGTGAAAAAATGTCAATAAAAAAGTTCAAAAAGTAAATAAACGTCAATTAACAAAAAAATGTGTCGGGAAGAGAATTTGTCAACAAATAAATGTCGAAGGAAACATTTATGAACAAATAAATGTGAATAATAACGGTTGAATAGGAAATAAATGTCAATAAACAAAAAAACGTGTCACCGAGGCATTTGTGAATGAATAAATGTCAATGAAAACTGTTGAAAATCGAATAAATGTCAATGAAAACTATTGAAAATCGAATAAATGTCAATGAAAACTATTGAAAATCGAATAAATGTCAATGAAAACTATTGAAAATCGATTAAATGTCAATTGGTACAGTAATCAGTTGGTACCTTTTTGATTATCTTCGAAGGGACAATTTGGACACTGGTGGAATGCAGGCGCCCTCTCGAGATGACCCCTCACCGCGTGTTCTGCTTCCATATGGAAAAGGATATCGTGAGGACTACGGATTTCGTAAGGACAAAAATTACATTTGTAAACGAAATTTTTCATGTGCGGCGTTTCCAAATGATAGGACATCGCCAACGACGATTCCGTTTTGAAATTACAAAATTCGCATTTTTTCAACGGCGTTTTAAACGGTTCGTTATTCTCTTTGCTGTAAGCCAAATTTTTCACTAGAGATTTTATCGTTTTTTCCGTTTCCGGATTCGAACCACCTAAAAACAAAATCCAAATTTTACAATTAAAAAAAAGAAAAAATCGGTTCGCTCACCTTCTCGACTGTGTTTGCGTTTCTGTTGTTTCAATAGATCGGTTTGAACGTATTCTTGTACTAAATTGAATCCTATGTTTATGAAGAATTTTCCTAAAGGGCTATCGAAATAAGAGTAAGGCTTTTTGGCGTCGTCGAGGTCCTTTTTCGTTTCCGGTACGTAATTCGGGTCAGTTTTCGCCTACGAAACATAAAAACCTCAAATAGTATAACAAAATTGCTCGAAATAACCCACCAAATACTTCAAATAGGGAAAGAAATCATCGAAATAACGATAAAAATATGAAACATTGAAGTAAATCATCGATATTACAACGAAAAAGGTCAAGCAGTGAAGTAAACCATCGATATTACAACGAAAAAGGTCGAGTAGTGAAGTAAACCATCGATATTACAACGAAAAAGGTCGAGTAGTGAAGTAAACCATCGATATTACAACGAAAAAGGTCGAGTAGTGAAGTAAACCATCGATATTACAACGAAAAAGGTCGAGTAGTGAAGTAAACCATCGATATTACAACGAAAAAGGTCGAGTAGTGAAGTAAACCATCGATATAACAACGAAAAAAGGTCGAGTAGTGAAGTAAATCATCGAAATAATAACGAATAAGGTTGAATAGTGAAGAAAATCATTGAAATGACAACAAATCAAACAAAAAACATCAGAATTGAAAGACTTGGATCTTTCACGGTGAAAAGGATTAAAAAACGATAAAATTTGAGGTTATAAGTCTATATAATTAGAATTAAATTGGGAATTACCTCTTTCTTGAGATGTTCCTCGACGGCTTGCGTCTTATCGTCATCGTCGCTATCGTCGTCATCGTCCTCGTCGTCGTCCTTCTTCTGCTTCTTCTTCTTATCGCCATCTCCGTCCCGTTTCTTATCCTTCTCCTTGATTTGTTGTTCGATCTCCTTGACGAATTCCTTGAAATCCTTAACGGGCGGTTTTTCGTAAACGTACGGTACGATAAAAGATGGCGCTTCGACGACGAACATATCGTCCGTCAAACTCGGTAAGAGAGGATTCGTTTGGGCGGGAGTTATAGTCGCCGGCGACAATTTAGCCGATTGAGAGGCGGCGGTTAAAATCGGCGGCTGATTAACGGGTATAGGGGTGATAGTTGCTCGCATATTCGGCGGGTACATCCCTTGCGCGGGCAACGCCATCGGCAGTACGGTCTGATAAGAGGACGTCGCGTTCGATATGGGATTGTTCGCGTTGGAGGCGGCGGAATTTTTATTTACAGGTATCGGTCCCCGACCCGATAAAATAGAATTTGTATCTATTATAACTAAGGTAGGTTCTTTTTTAGTACCCTGAGGAATATTGTTACTGTTACAATTACTCTTGGTCGCTATTTCTACTAGTCTTTTGGTATCGTTAACGACTATTGGAGTTTTCTTTATCGTACTTTTCGATTTATCCGACGGTATCCTTTCGACTGTTATCGAATCGTTACACGCCAAAGGATCTTGAGGTAAAATTTCTTCTATGTCCGATTCTTCGGAAGCCGATGCCGCCGCCGCCGCCGCTGCGGCGGCCGCAACGGCCGTCGACGGTGTCGTCGGCATCGGTAAACGTTCCTCCACCCCCCTCATCATCATCATCATTTTTTCTTTTTCGTATTTTTTCACTTTCCCCGTATCTGTGTCTTCCTTATCGCTTTCCGCGTAACTTTTAGTTTTATTCAAATTCCTCGAACTCCTCCTGTATATAACAAAACTATTAATACGTAATCAATCGAGAACATACTATATATATATATATACATATATAGAAAAAAAATATAATCAGCTTACCTAAGGGAGGATTTTGATTCAGTTTTAACCTTCATTTAAATTATTTTTTAATAGAAAATTCGAAATTTTAACATTTTATTCTTAATAATCAATGTGACATTACTTTGACGTTTTGACATTTATGCAAATAAACTTTTTGATGTCTCATAGAGGAGGCCGTGACATTGACACAAATAAATTAGGTTATGTTATAAACGGCAATTTTTAATGTTCCTTTAAATACCAGTAATCGCTAAAAAACGACTCAAAACATAAAATCGTAGATATTTAGTATTAGAATCGATATTAAAATTAGATTATGTTTTTTTGGATAGTTGAAAATCAGGTTTGCATAAATAATACAGTCAAATATTAAAGTAGAAGAAACGAACAGCTAGAAAGAGTAGTCGCTAAAAAACGACTCAAATAGATAGTAGATATTTGTCAATTTTTTTTTGGGGTTGTGAAAATTAAGGTTAGAACATCAAAACATCAATAAAGAAATTATAAAAATAAACAGAGAATCAATAAAACTGCATTCATTAATTAATAAATATTTAGATAGAAATAAATGAAATACTGGAAAGTTTAGTCGCTAAAAACGTCCTAAGTAAACCGGAAGTATGCATTAAACGTGACAATTAAGGTTGTGTTTAAATTGGAGGTTATAAAAAGCAATTTTTAATGATAATTCAAAATTTACGTCAAAGAAGTCTTTGAATTGAAGTTTCACAAATTATTATTTATCAAAAACAAACTCAAATTGACATCAGATCATAACTAAGATAAGACGATTTTTATTGAGTTGGAAGAAATAATTTGAAATCTATACTAAATAATGACAACAAATAAAAAAAACGAATATTAAATACAGTAGTCGCAAAAAACGACTCGTAACAGTATAAAAAATGACAGTAAAACTGTCAATACACAATTTAAGGTTATAAACGTCAACTAAAACAGGTTACGTTCAATATATCTAAAGCCATGTTGTCAGCTGTATTATTTTGTAATATAAACATAATTATTCCATTTTATTTAACCAAAAAATCAATTATACAAATTAAAAAAGATGTAATTATGATAAAAAAATGGCGATACCTTGGAGTGACTGCTTCAAATGGTTTTTTCTCCTTAATTTTCTTCTCCGGCGTCTCCAAATCTATAACTTCTGACGTTCCGTTCTCTTTTGGTGCATCAACGATCACAACGTCGCCGTCTTCACCTCCCGAGTCGTTCAATTCGATCGGATCACCGATTTTGTTTGCTTCGTCATCGTCGTCATCCGAATCGATTTCGTGTATTTCGACAACTTTGTCTTTAACGAAATCCTCCTCGAATTTTTTTACAGACGTTTCTGATCCTTCAGTACTCTGTTTGCTATTCTCGTCGACTTGTCGACTGTTATCGTCATTCGTTTTATCATTTTCTTCAGTTATTTTTTCCGCCATTTCCTCGTCTTCAGTTTGTTCTTCACTGGCTTTTGTTTCTTGGCTACTATCATCAACCAATTCTTCAGATCGAACTTCGTTTTCCTCCGATTGACTCTCGTTAATTTCATGAACTTCCATCGGAGCTTCATCTTCGCCTACTGGCGAAGGATTGTTTTCTACGGGAATTCGTTCGACGTTATTAACGATTTCTTCTTCTCTATCTTCTTCTTCGTCGTCGTCGTCTTCTATTTCATCTTCGTTACTGTCTTCAGTTTCTTCTTTTTCTTTGGTATCACTGTTATCATCTGTGTCTATTGGTTCGAGAGGAACCGCGCTTTTTTTAACACTATCTTGACTAACTTGATTTTCCATATCTACATTATTCGATAAATCACCATTCATAATGATGTTACCTATAAGGAAAAACGTGAAAATAACGACAAATTCTGTTTTAACTAAAATTGGGATTAGTCACCTTCTTCTTTGGAATGAATGTCTTCAACCTCCCCCATTTCCACGATAGCTGCCATAGCCGATAGGTCAGATATCTACGACACAAAAAAAAACATATACAAATGAAAACCAAAAACACCGCGAATCGATAAATAGAAAAAAAAAACAATAGAAGAAAAAGCAACACACATATCAAAACACGTGTCATATTAATAGAAAACAACAAAAAACGCGTAAATACTGACAGAAATTGAATCATACGAATATATAAAAGACCTTATAAAAAAAGCAACTTTCGAACAATTGATAACTTATTTAGGTAACATTTCGAGGTAAAAATGAATCATTGTTATTATCAGTTGCTTTGATACCACAGAAGAGATGTGGTTAAGTTTTTTTTTAATAGAATTCCCAACAAATTGAATAGCTTCGATATAACACTCATTCCATAATATTTTTCATAAAAAACAAACGAATTTATAAGTTTTATAATTTAAACAGTTATGAATTGAACGAAAAATATCAATTTTAATGTTTATAACGATTTCTATGTAATCGAAAACATAACCTAGAATTGTTCTATTGGTAATAATTTGTTTTAATAATAATAAAAAGATTGACAGGCGTAAACAAATGACAAAAACGAAGCCTAATTTGAAACGAAAAGGCAAAGTGAAAATCCTATTGCTCCACCACTGGTTTGGACTGTGGGACTGTGTAGAGAAAAGATAACAAGATTTACCGTCCAACCAACGCCACTGGGGCACAAAAAAAAGTGTTACCCAATCAACACAAATAAATTGGGCGTATATTACATGTATATTAATAGTATTAGGTTAGGATTTTTACCTTGATTGGTTTAATTTTCTAAAATTCCCGCCATGGCACATGGGATTTCACTCGAAAGAAACAGAACATCTGCACCGCCAATAGAACTTTGATGTGACAATCGACAATAGTCGTAAATACCCGCGATATTTAAAACCATCGACACTTTATTTCGACACAATAAACAACACAACTCATCACAAATTATTTATTATAAATAATCGTGGTTATTATTAATTAAAAAACACCGTAGACGGTTAAACACACATCGCTAACCCCTAGCAAAGCAGCACTAAACTGCCAATATGGCGTCTAACGGTACGTCACGTGACCCGAAACAGTGACGTCGCTTTCTCTATCCCACAACGTCTTACGATTTTTTCGCAACGTAAGCTGTCGAATAAAATTTTATAACAATTGTGGAAATTTATCGATTTTAAAGAGAAAAATTATTTTTTTGTTATTGTTTCATTTTGGTTCCGGTTTTATATTAGAAAAAAACATTTTCGATTGGAATTTGCGTGATGATATAAAAAATTTGAAAAGAAAATTTTATTTAGATACGTTATTATTCGATCTAACCATCGTTTCGTATCTAAAATACATAGTGGAATGAAAGTTTTATTGGAAATTTTGGAAATAATAATGAAAATCCCATCGAGACGATGATTCAATAGGAATTTTTTTTTCTAAATGGGAGATACCGCACCCGGCAAAAAACTCGCAAGCGGACTTCCCTCTGTATTAAGAATGGTTGCGCCCGAACCTCATTTTGTTCATGATGTGTATATTATATACTCTGTATCTAATAACTTTTCCTCAACGCCTACTTTTGATGGTCTCAAACATTTCGTAGAAAAAAAATTAATATATTTATATACAAGGTGTTTTATTTTTTGTAGGTATATATAAAAAATACTTTTATACTGATCACATATTTTTTTTTCGATAACAATAAATACAGTGTCCGATAAAAAGTAGAGCTTTTAATACGATCCGTATTATGAAAATAATGCGTTTTGAAGGATTTTTTTACCCTATGTCTGAAAGAAAAAAATGAGAATTCGTATGAATACACTCGAGGAGTCGTTTTTAAAAACACAAATTAATTGAGCAAATAGAGTAAATTAACTGAAAACAAAATTGAAATCATTTAAAAATGGCCCGGTATGAATTTCGATATGAATATGATAAAAATCTGACATTTTTCGATCGTCCCTACGAGTTTATGCCCAACTAACCATCGTATTTATAAAGTTGGAAAATCAATACTCAGTTATCGGGTACCATCGCGTTACAGGTGGCCTGCGAAATTTTCGAATTAGTTTTAGAAATTGATTTTTCTTAATTGGTCATTTTAAACGATACGAGGGGCGTAAATAACGATCTGTATTATAAAAAAATATACTTACGTTTAATTAATCGTCGTTGTCTTCTTCGTCGAAAGATAAAAGCGTTTTATTTTTAATTTGTTTTCCTTTATTCAACGATTTAATTTTAGAAGAAGAAGAATTTTCGTCTTTAGTTTTTTTCGGCGGTTTAAATACGACAGGTTCACTTAAATCTGCCGGAGTTTCTTCTTTTTCTATAATAAAATCATTAACGTGATACAGAGTGTTCAATTGATAAGAAAACTACACAATTTAATAGAATATATTCAAAATTAGACGAAATTAGAAATGTTAGAAATCAACTCGAATTAATGAAACGTTTTGTGAATTATAGGGTGTCAAAGTTAAATAGTACAAACAACAAATAGAAAATGATAAGTTTGAAAAATTGATTAGTTCGAAGGGAAAGTCGTGAAAAGCGCCTGAAAACGCGTTAAAAACACCAAAAAGTTATTCGGAATACTACAATTAAAATTTCATACACCCTGTATACGTGAAAATGTTATTCTTCATACTTTTTATCTTAAAATCTACAATTCAGTATTGAATCACCTTGTATAGATCTGATATAAATGCATTTAAAAAATATATTGAGATGTATCTAAAATTTTTTATAAAAAAAAATCTCAAAAAATCCTAACGTAGATATACTTGAAAAAAAAATATATGTAAAGGTCATAAAACGCAATTTTATTAAATATGGCGGCTGAAGAAAATTTTATCTGCTAGCCAGGCTGAAGCAAAATACCGTTCCGTATAATAGACCAAACCATTTTCGTCAAAAAGGGGAGTAAGCACCTTTCCAAAGTCTTAACAACGAGCTCCAACGATCACGTGTCCAAAATATGCTATACCGCTCTGACGACGTGGTATCGCGTAAGCCCGTCTCGTTTTGATAGCCTATCCGACGTGGAGAAAAATTAATTACAAAATGGTGTAAGCGTTATATTTACAACAAAATATCGAGATCTATTATTTTTCCGATTCCTAACTAAATTAATCCTGTCGCGGGTTTATTTTTTACATGAAATAATTTTGAAAATAAATAAGTGATTCGAAAGTTTTGCGTTAAATTGAAATATGAAAAGTTGGCGGGTTTGTATTCGCGCTTTTCGATTACGATTGCGCATAACGATGATGGCCGAATTACGGCAATCTATTGAAACATAATTACATCGTTGCACGATCCTGTTTATAATCTGCGAAGCTAATGATTCGTTTTTTAATTGAAAATTTGTTCAATATAAATTTTTTAATTTGACATATATGACGTAACTTCGATAAAATTCGTCGATATAGTAATGCAAAAATCGAAAATGTGAAATATAAAACAAAATATAATTAATAGTATGGTTGTTATTGAACTTATTTATCTATCAATTAGTACACAATAAAACGATATAAAATGATTATTTTTACTGAAATTTAACCTATCGATGATCGATAAATTATAAATATTATAGAATTATAGATATTATCACTAATTTCCAATTAAATGAAAATCCAACATATTTAAAGATTTTTTTCACTGCAAAACTCGGCAACGTCGTAAATGTCGTCTAGCTGCTGACGAGATATTTTTCAACAATACTCACAAAAACAAATTTAAATACATATATAATGATATTTAAACGTCGTATTATCTAATATATTAAGTGAATGAGACACGTTAAAGTTAAATTTGAATCAAAATATCGACTTACGTTTCTTTAACCTCTCTTCTTCGAATTTGGCTTCTTCTACTGTTAGATCCCCCGTTTTCAGGACTACAACGGTAGGTTGTTCTTCTTCAGTATCTAATAAATCTTCTTCGGAAATATTTCCGTATCGTTCACGCTATAAATTACGTAAATTAACGAAAAAAAAATCCAACATACAGGGATATCCTAACCTACTTTAGTATCTACTGTAGGTCCTTCGATATATTCGGCCTCTTTTTTCAATTTTTTAAGAAAACTAGGTTCGTCTGGTTTTATATAAGCGACATGTCTCTTAGACATTGCTCATTTAAAATGATTTATTTCGAAATGAAAGTTTTCGAAAAAAAAAAACAAAACACAGAAGCTCTCCTTACACAGTGAGACCACTACAATAAACTGACTGCGAATTTTGAAACGCTTTTCCTTCACGCCGTACGCTGATGCCTCTCGCCCTTCTCGTTTATTTTCTGCTTCTATCCCTATTAATTTTTACTACTATGTCAGCCGTAGAAAATGTTTGGGACGATCTAAAAAATTTAGGAAAGTACTTAATGACCTCATAACAAATCGGGCAGAGAGACGAGAAAGAGAGAGATAGAGATTTATCTATAATTATTATGTAAATAATTTTTTTTTCAAATTATCGACGTTTTTTTTTTAAATAAATTTTAATACACCATCGCTCTAATACAATTTGTTTTATTTATACTAGTTTACTATAACTGTAATTTTTCTTCATTGAGAAATTATATTTCCGTTAAAGTAATAATCTCACCTCACACTGTATTTCGAAAATTACCTTATTCTAGAAGCAAAAATTGTCTAAATAATGTTTGTACATAACTATATACATATATTTTTTTGAAAACGAATTTATTTTTGTTTATAAAACTAAATATTAATTTTTTTCTCACATAGTAAGTGATTATTATACGCATAATCTATGTTAGAATATGCGATAAATAAATAAATATTATAATTACCAATTATCAATATGTATAATTGGTGTTAATATAATTTCTTTATTAATGAATATACGTTGCGTGCTACCATCTAGGAATGATATAAGATAGTAATATCGTATCGAAATGGATTACTACATTAAGTTTTGAATGTACATTATGGAATTATACATTTCATTATGTAGTTAATAGTAAAAAGTTGTTATAACATAATTAGTTACACTATTTTGCATACTTCATTGTTTCGATTTTGCTTAATATAAATCCGTTATGTATCTCTTTCTATAACATTATATTTGTATACCTCACTATTGTCAACCTTATATTTTAGATCTACTAATTATAGATTATGTATCTCTCTTTAACAAGTTATATTTTACATTTTCGTATATTTCACTCTATTACGCGTCCACTTTTTACGTGTAAAATTAATAATTCTAAAAATTATTCACATTTTTTGTTAGTAATTCAATAATTTCTATTTCAAAAACAATTATATTGATGACTTGTATTCAGTGCGATTTTCGAACTCTTTTTAACACATTATAATTGAATACTTCACTGTTTTGATTTTGCTCAATCTAAATCCGTTACGTATCTCTTTCTATCACATTATATTCATATGCCTCACTATTTTTATTCTTGTATTTCAGATCTATAAATTAACAATTTTGTATCTCTTTTTAACGAGTTATATTTTTGTATTTCTCACTCTATTAAGCATTCACTTTTTACGTGTACTATTTCGATTTGACGTTTTTGACTTTGACATTTTGTTATACACAAATTAATAATAATCTTTAAAAAATTGTCCACGTTTTTTGATATACAAATATCTATAGCTCCGTTTGCAATAATACATAATGGTAAATATTTTTCTATTGTAAATTTAGAATCAAATTTTTAGAAATGTCTTTTTAGGTAGATACATCGAAATTAGTGAGATACACGTCTCCGGTGAACCCCGCTGTGTTTCCGCATTTAACTCTAGTTTTATTGGGGATTGGTATATTTTTTACGGCTTGGTTTTTCGTATACGAAGTGACCAGTACGAAGAAAACGAGAAGTTTACGAAAAGAATTAATGGTGGCATTGGTAGCTTCAATTTTTTCGGGTTTCGGCATATTATTTTTACTATTATCGGTCGGTATATACGTTTAAGTGTCAAATATTTTTTCGTTTTATAAATGTTTTGTTTTAATACATCGTTTTAACATTATTTTTTGGGTTTCATTTGAAAGGTGATTTTTTTTTTAAATAAAACAACATTAGTAACTAGATTTTTCTATTCACAAACAAAATCGTTATAATATTGTAAAAAATAATTTAAAAAGTGCGATTTTACATCAATTTATCATTGTTAGTAGTAAACGGTACAGGTTGTCCTCCGATTATTATAGAAGGACCGACATAATATCGAACTAATAGACTAGATCCTCTCTTCAATTGATTCCTGTTGGATAAATCGCCCCAACAATCGATCCAATTCTTGTAGTGAGGCATATACGGGGGTGAACCAGCGGTTAAACCACTGTCAGTTACCGCCATGCAGTTCGATATAACTTGAAACGGATAAGTTATGGTCGTCGATAAAAACTGAAAGGAAAATTTTATTAGAAAAGTACGTAATCGACGGGGAATTATATTTACCGTCATGGTTGGTGAGGTATAAACTTTCAATTCCTTCTCGTCTATAACATATCTATTTATGATGTATGTTAAACCGCTGGCCAATAATACCGACAATATATCACCGATAAGTCTCGGTATTAAGCCGCTAAAAAAACCTAATAGTCCGTTTTCGCGGTAAATCTCTTGAACTGAACTGAATATACCCCTAAAAATCATATTTTTACAATTCCATCAATTATTATAGCAAAAGCAAAAATTAGGGTTAATCTTCGGTTTATTCCACCAAAAAAATAAAAACATTAAAAAAACTTTTATTGGTATAACACTATTTTATTAATAAATAATTGTACTTAC
The DNA here is from genome assembly GCF_026250575.1 of Diorhabda carinulata. NCBI lineage: Eukaryota > Metazoa > Arthropoda > Insecta > Coleoptera > Chrysomelidae > Diorhabda > Diorhabda carinulata. Next base: position 13,538,909 of record NC_079469.1, on the reverse strand, counting down.
GCGTATTTAGTTTCTTTTCCAATAAACTGAGCCATCATTCTAACCGTAATCACGTGAAAAGGTTGACTAACGACTATAGCAACCGAATGCGTCATTACTTCACATTTAAGGGCTCTTATAAAATTTTTTCTCCTAAAATAATAACAAAACATGACAATAATAAATATTTTATAGAGTAAATCAAAACTGACTGTTGTTCATCTGTTGGTTCTTCATCTAAATCTTCTTGTTCTACAGGGGGTTGGAAATAATCCGTAAGTCTTTGTGTAGCGATGGCGCTCATTAAATTTCCACATACTTTCGGTGCTAATCCGTTGTAACAACCAACGAACCCGTCGACAGATTTAATATGTTTTACTACAAAAAAAAACTATTTAAACGGGAAATTTACATGTTATAATTTATTACCATATTCAAAAATGTTTGGTAATTTAAGAGCGTGTTTTCCGAATAGGGTTTTTGTAGCTTTTGGTGGAATCGGTTCGTAGCCGATCTAAAATGTCAAAATTAAGGATGATATACGATGGAAAAAATATGAAAACTAACCTGTATTAATACTTTCGCGTATTCGAATGGATGGGATACTGTATTTATTATAATTCTCAGCGCGTAATTAGACCAACGGTTATCTTTATGTTTTGACATTATAAGAATTATAATTAATTTTTCGAAAAATTTTAGGGCACAAGACAGGTGTATGCACTAAACTGTCAAAAAAATCGCGGCTACTCAATATACATTCATACACGCACTTCGATCACGAGGTTTTAACATATAATTTATATATCGAATACTTATGATAGCATTTTAATAAATTCTAGCACCGTTATGTAATAATAAATAGATAATAAATATTTTAACTACACACGATTTATTATAAATTGATTTATTATGGAACGGTAACTAGGGTTATAGATATATTCGTACCTTGGTAACACTGTTTTTCTTCTTTTACACAATTCTAACTTGTGAATGTCAATTTTTAAAAAAGGAGAAGAACATTTAGTTCCCGATTGTACCGTATATAGAAACATAATTTAAAATAATATTAATTGATTATTTCTTTTATAATCGTATATATAAGGCATTTTATTATAACAATATGATAGATTATTATCTTATAGCAACTATTTGTATAATTATTATAATTTTATACATTATTTTTTGAATTTAGCGCTTCGCATCTGTCATCGCGTCGAATTTCAACAAGTGCTTTGTGAATTTGGAATGGCGGATCGTTTGTACCATTCTACGGAATTATTTTCATTAATAGGTTATTACGAATAACATACGTTTTTTATTATTTAATCAAAGTGAAATTTGTGATATGATATTTAGAATTAATGGATTTGTGTTTGTGATTCGTGAACATTTATATATCAATTTTAAATGAACCCAAACTAAAACTTGTAAAACAATAACTCTAAAGTAAGTATTTTTTTATTAATCTGTTTTATTCTTTGAAATTTTATTTTATATCATTATATAATATACGTTTTTATATGTGTTATTGAGTATTTTAAAGTAATTTATATTGTTTGACAGAAACTAATTTTTACGTATATTGTTATTTAAATTTTTTTATTATATCATTGTTGTTATTTCGAAATAATTGCATTTTACAGATAATTATACTATCATGTTCTGGAAACATAATACTTCTACCCAAATTGAGGCTCTGTTAGCCAAAGAGGTATGTATATTAAAATAACATTAATTTATTTGTATATTTGAATATTTATTTCTAATAGGATGTTACTATACAAGAAATTATGGATTCTGAAGATATAATTAACGAATGTAGACTACAAAATAAAATGCTTATAGAATTGTAAGTAAGCGTTTTATATAATAATATACGATTCATTTGATATTTTTTATAAATTGTTTTGTAGTCTACAAAAAACCGAAATTATGGAAGAACTAATCTCTTTGATAACGAAAGAACCTTCTGTTGAAATCGAAGAGAGGAGTAGATTTAAATATCCGAATATAGCATGCGAATTACTTACTTGTGATGTACCCGCTTTAAACGAAAAATTGGCTAGTGATAAAGTACTTTTGGATAAGTTGTATACATTCTTGGAGTCCGATCTACCAGTTAATCCACTATTAGCTTCGTATTTTAGTAAAGTTATGGGTGCCCTTATAGCTAAGAAGACTGAGCAGGTTTGTGATATTATTTCATATTTATTAACCGCTTATTTTATCGCTTTTTTATTTAATTTCTTTTATATATTTTGTTGGAATTCAGATTCACTGACTGCTCCAAAAAACAAAAAACTATTCAGTATCACTTGTTTCATATGTCGATTTATCTTCACGGTACATTTGAACTACTCCACTAAAATAATCGATTAAAATCTTTTTTATTATAAAACTTGTGATACTGGATAGTTTGCTTCGGCTTTTATATGAATAGTTAGATTTATTATTAGATATTATTGATTTATAATACGAATTTTTCTTCGTTTCTTTTTGCTACGAACACAAAAAAATGTTTATATGGTGGTGAATTTGGTATTCCTACGGAAACAGAACTGGCTATCGTATCAGTTCACGTGCTTACAGGTCCTAGATTTTTTAAAAGCTAAAGACACCTTCATATCGTTACTGCTCAAACACTTAGGCACTTCCGCCATCATGGATCTCATGCTCAAATTGATGACGCAAGTCGAAGGTATTGAAATGAATCAGAATATATTGAATGTGAGTGTAAATACTGTAATTAACTTTTGGTTTTATGGATAGTTTTCCTATTTTCAGTGGTTAGACAGTCAAAATATCATACAATCTTTGATATCTCTTCTGAATCCTAAAGTAGATAAAGAGAGGCATTATAACGTTGCTCAATTGTTGTGTGATTTCATTAGGATAGCTAGAGATAATCAGAAGAACGCCGTCGAGAGAGTCGATCCGGATCCTTTGCTTAACACTTTGGAATCGTAAGTATATTTCACTCAAATTGAGTTTTGCATCAAGTAGTTCAAATGATCGTACCTCAAAAATTTCTCCTGAGCTTAAATAAACGATTCAAATAACATAGTAGTTTAAATGACTCATACAAAAGTGTGTGGGTAATCCAAATGACGAATTTGAGTTTCTAAGTGATATAATTAACCAAAAATAAAAAAAAATATCGTTTCACATGATCTGATCTAAAAATATTCTCTTAAATTAGTTTAAATGATTCTACCAGATGTTTTTGAGCTCAATAATTTTTTCTACTTGTCTTAGTAGTTCATATAACTTGAAACAAAACTTTCTAATGATATTAGAACGTAATTTCTAATGATTCACCTAAAAATTTGTGGATAATCGGAATGGCTGAATTTCATAGTAGTTCAAATGACCCAACCTATTCAATACTACCAATGATCTAGAACATAATTTCTTCCGCGAGTAGCTCAAATGTTCCATCCAAAAGATTATCGATTTCATATGGTAATTGTCGCAGTAGTTCAAATGACCTGAACCGAAACTTCTGATTGATTTTAAAAACAGAATTTATTTTTAGTTCAAATGTCACGAATTTTGTTTTTTATATCGTTCCAGTTCCGAAACGATATCGCTTCTATTGGATTACATTTTATCGGGCGAGGAGAAAAGTGAAAGCGCAATAGTCGGCGGTATCCAAGTGATCATATCACTTTTGGATTTCAATCAATCAAACGCTTCGAAATTCAGTTCGACACAAAATTTGTATGGGACGAATATCAACGAAGAAATTTGCGATAATGAACAAAAACAAAGGAGCATATCGAATACGACAAGAGTGATGAAGGATCGAATCAAACAGTTTCATGATTTGCTCGTAGATCCTCCGAAGGTGATATTATCGAAATCGTCTCAGTTATATCGATTTTTTGATTTTCCTTTTTTTTTTTTTCATTTCTTGTAGCAAATTCCCGTATCGACTACCGTTGGTATATTGGATCCCCCTTTGGGTAATATCCGTTTGCAAGTAACGAAATTATTCTCTGCTTTGATATCTACTAATAATCAAGAATTGTTGAAGGAAATCGAAATGAACGAAACGTTGTCCCTGTTGCTGGATCTGTTTTTTAAATATCAGTGGAACAATTTTTTGCATACTCAGGTCGAAAATTGCCTTATGGGAGCTTTGAAAATTCATTCGTCCGACGATAACGACGAAACTTCTAATGCCTTAAGTAAACACGTGAGTAATTTTTGATTTTATTCATATGGGACGTACTTATCATTAATATCGCGATTTGTTGTTACATTTCGATTTGTTGATCTTTTTTTTATTTTTTATACAGAAATATTTTCCATAAAATCTACTAATTCGAGACATTTAATTGGGACATATAGTATACTTAATATTAAATTTTTCAATGTTTTGTTGAAAAATTACTATTACTACTAATTTGGAATTTAAAACAATTTCATATTGTTGAATTTTAAATTTTGTAATTTTTTTTTCAAAATATTTATGAGATACATTTAATTGGGACATTCAGTATAATGAATTTTTAATTTTACATTTTTTCTCCAAATATTCGTCAAATACATCTTTCCACTTATTCCTTCTTACTTGAGACAGCCAGTATAATAAATTTCATATTTTTCCTTGCAGTTGTTATCTAAATGTAGAGTTATCGAAAGAATAATAAACGCTTGGAAAGAGAACGACGAACAACAGTAAGTTAAACCCAATTACCTCCCTCCCCCCCAATTTTTTTCAATTATCTCTCTTATTATTTCATCAGATCCCAATTACACGGTATCCGTAAAGGATACATGGGTCATCTGATAAGTATAATGAATAAAATCGTAACGTTATGTAACAATTCATTGGGACATTATCTCAAAGATAATCTACCGGAAGTCGCTAAGTCTTTAGACGAATTCAAGGAAACCACATTGGAGGAAACGAATAAAATACAAGAAACTTTATTAGTAAGTTTTTTTTAATATTTTTTTTTTCGTTTTTTAAGGGGAATTTTCTTTTTAGGGGGGTGCGCATCCTAATAGTTCGGTGGATAATAACGACGATTACGGCGACATCCCTTTTCCTCAATCGAGCGCCTTACAACAACAGGTACTAATTTTTTTTTTCAATTGTTTCCCCCTGTATTTATACTACAGTTATTTCAGATGTTCTTCCAGTATCAGATACAGAATTCGACGTCACAATTTATAGAAGGTTACAGCGGTTTCAGCGACGACGCTTTCAATCTCGGAAACGATACGCTCCAGTAAGTTTTTCTTTCAAATTTTCCACTTGAAAATTTCTTTAAATAATTCACAGCGTGATCTATTGTTTTTTAATAGAACTACGAGATTTTACATTACAGTTTCCTATAACATCGACGTTTATATTTCTTTGATTAAGATCATAGCTTATAGATGGCGTTCGATTAAAATAAATGTCGATAATCAATAGTATTCAGAAGTTATTACAATGAATAAGTTTATTTCTATATACGAGGGTTAATAAAAAGTTACGAGAATCGTACAATGAAATTTTATTTTCATTATTCTCAATTTCAGTAAAGATACGAGGGGCGATATAAAGATTCTACAAATATATTATCGGTTTTTCCCAATTTAATTTACGATATACGGGTTATTATCGAAAAGTGTGTTGAATTTTTTGTTGTTTCGTAATATTTAGATCGATCGAACCGAGGGTGGAAATGAATTTCGATTTATCGGAAGGGGATATGGTTCAACAACAGGAAATATTCAAACAGGTTTGCGCCCAAAGTATAAATACTTTGGACGACGCCGACGATCAAATATTCGACGACAGGGAACACACTTTTCAAACTGTCATAGAAAAAAACGACAGAAACGAAGCGGCGTATAGCAGCGATAGCGACGAAGAACTACCGACCGGAAACGACGATAATAACATGGAAATCGATCGTGAGTACGATAAATAAATCGAAATTAATCGTTTTACATACGATTTTTTTTGTTTTTTTCGTAGCTTGGACTTCGCCGAAAATCGCCGTCGAAGAAACGACGTCGGATTCGACGTCGTTTGGAGGCAGTGATCCTTGGAAGGCGGCCGGTCAAAGCGAAGATACCGTCGGAGGTTGGGCGGATTTCAGTTCGGTTCGATTCGATGTTAATACACCGGAAACGAACGAAGAGGAAAAGAAAATTGAGGTGGAGGAGAATAAAGTGGAGAGTGTGGATTGTAACGTTAAAAGTGCGGCGGGAGATCGAGCGGCTAATTTGATCGAAGATATCGAAAAGATGGTAGAGCAGAGCGTTATAGTCGAACCGTCCAAGTGAGTATTTCTTCTTTTATTTTTTTTTATTTGTTTATTCGTATTCGTAACTGATTTTTTTTGTGGGGTGGATTTTAGAAGCGTAGCCGGCGATAGTAGCGATTCGCAGCTCGAGGATGATAAAGAGAAAAAAGTTTGAGCGCATCACATATCGAAACGGATTTTTTTTGCTTTCCAAAAAAACGGAAATAAAAAATTAGTATTAAAATATTTTTTAAATTGATAATAACGATTAAAATGTAAAACAAATTTAGAACAAAAACGTGGGCCTGCACCAGAAAAAAAAAAATAAAATAATTGTTTAAAAAAAATTTTGAAAATTTCAAATTTCATTTTTTTTTTTTTTTGGTGAATTAGGCTCAATTAAATGCTATTTTTTGTTGTACTTATTTATTTGTTTTTCAGTATCGAATATCTTTTTTCGAACGTCGAAAAACCGGAAAATTTTATTTTTTTTCTAAAGCCATTCGTACACCAACCGGCGCCGCTAATGGTCCGTTATAGTGGAAATTATCATTTAATAGTTTCACAAAATATTTAAATCCATTTTTTTCTTCGCTTATCTGTTTTTTATATATGTATAAAGCCTTTCGTACAGTATCCGGCGCGGCCACGGTTCGCAAATAACAAATATCTCTTTAAATAGTTTGAAAAAATACTTAAAACCGAATAAAGCCCTTCTTACACTAACCGGTGTCGCGACGGTTAGCTAACACAATTTTTAAAAGGTAGAAAATCCATCGGGGCCGAATAAGGTCGTTTGTGTGGCCGAACAAATTTATTTTTTCAAGTTATTCAATTGAAATACGGATTAACCGCGTCGCTCGAAATTCCATTTCGTCATATTTGTGATAAACGTGATTATAAATACATCAATAAAAAGAATTGCTTTTACGTATCATATTTAATCGTATTACTTTATCGCGTGCCTCTGTAATAAATTTAATCGATAAAAAATTCGTTTATTTCGAAATTATTTCCCATTCGAACGAGAAACCGTCAATTAAATTGTCGAATCGATAAATCGCGGCTTCGGAATGAAACGAAACTTTCGTATCACCCTCGTATCGAATGAAATACGGTTGCAATAAAACGTCGGTCGGGGTGCAGATAATAATTACGTGTCCGGGGTAGTTTTACACTGAAAAAAAAAATGAAGTTCGGGAATCGATGTCGGTCGAGGTGTATGGACCGTGGTGCGATGAGTTATTGAAAAATTTCGATTTTTCTCGACGGAAAATTTTCTCAGATTTGTATTATAGATATATACGTTTGAATAGTGGATGAATTATATATATTATTAAAAAATGGCTCGTTCTTAATATTCTATTTCTCATTATATACAGTGCCTAGGTAATTAATTATACATATATATATAAAAGATCACATTATTGTTATTTGAAGATTTGCGTTTATTTAATTACCAAATTTGTTTTGTTGTTTTCCACTTATTTGGTATAGCGAGAGGAAATTCACGAAAAAAGTGATTTTCTTACTATACTAGGTATAAATTTCTTAATACTGTAGAAATAAAATATCGTTTTATCTATTTGTTTGAATTATTAAACCTAAAACCCCGAGAAAACCAGAAAAAGTTTATATGTGGATATTTTTTGAAAGTGCCATCTGTTCGACAATATCCAAACTTTCCGTTCAAATTTATTATGCAGCGGATTTTAGAACGTAATTTGGACACTCTGGCATAGAGGGCGTGTCCGGTATTAATCTAATAGTCCTCCATTGCTGAATTTTCTTTTTTATTCAACGCAGAGTCATCAGTTCGATAATACCCAAACTTTTTCTTCCAAATTACTGTGCAGTGAAATATTAGTGGGGTTTACGGTGTACTTTGTACCCTCTGGCATAGAGGGCGAGTCCGTTATTATTCAAATAGTCCTCCATTGTTATACTTCATTTTTAATACACGCAGCGCCATCTGCTCGATAATACCCAAACTGTTTTCTTCAATAAACTGCACATTGAGTTAAATAATAGAATTTATATTGTAGTTTAGACATTCTGCCTTAGATGGCGTACTTAGTATTAATCTATTATTTCATTTTATATTTTTTAAATGCAACCCGCACTACACTTAATGGTTGGGAAAATAAACACTTTTACATAAAAAATTTATTTATTAAGTATAAAGTAAATTAACTACACTACATTAAAGTTTTTATAGGGAGCTTTGGTGAAAGCCATCTAAAAATATTATTCCCTTATTTTAAGGGAGATTTTACGTGGGCATAAGATAACTAACTGAAAAAATATAACAAAAAGTAACTTTTTTCATTTTCGAGACACAGTTTGCAAAATAATGTTTTTACGTAGAGCAGTATATAAATATTATAAATTAATGTTGTAGTATAGATGGAATGGGGTTAAAAAGGTTTAAATATTAATTGCCGGTGAAAAAAAAAAGGGAAAGAAAATAAAGTATGAATCCACGGGGGATGTGAGATAGTTTCAGTGGTCGATAGGAAAAAAATGAGAATTTTTAAATTTAAAAAATGACCAAAAATTTAACTTCTATAATAATTATAAAAAATTATACTAAATGGTAAAGAATATAAGTAACAAATTACTTAATATTAATTTTAAATACGTACAGGGTGATGCGGCTTTCTCTCGATCATTTAGTATGTTATCAATATTACGAGGGTGTTTCAAATATATGTCGATCGATTTATTTATAATTTTGTTAAATGTGGAAATATCGAAGAAAAAGCCGCGGAAAAATTTTTAAAATATTAATAAATACCAAAAAAATATATATAAAATACTACTCGGTACATATACATATAAATTGGATAACAAAAATCACAGAAAAAAGGTTAAAACTCGATTTTTTTTTTATCTAAAATCACAGAAAAAATGATTTTCCAGTTTTTATAAATCGCCCCCTGAAAATTGATAAATTTCTTTCTAATTTTGCTTTCAAATGCCAATTCGATAAAATATTTCTTCGAAAGGAATATATATACAGGATGATACAAAATTTTATAAAAAAAAAATCACATTTTTTTAGCGAATTTTCCCATTTTCACGCAGTCGAATTCAACGATAAATCCGTCGTAGTTTCGATTAGAATCGATGAGGCGTTTATGGAAGAAACCGACGTCGAATTATACAAAGTATCATTATTCAATAAAGCATTACTCGAATACATTTCGATTATATCTTCGATGGCAGATTTAGAGCCGAAAATGAGCGCCATAACGGCCACTACAACTACAACGATATTTTTATAAATTTTCCAATTGAATTTTCCGAATCCCTTATCCCAAAACGTCAACATTTCGATGACGATCGGTACCGCCAGACCTAATATCGAAAAACAAAAAGCCCCGATCAAAGAAACGAACGGCACGATCGTCGGTACCGCTATCGCTAACGTAACGCAAAGAAACGTCATTACGGTACGCATTACGTAATTGGCGAGTTGTTGTCGTTTAGCGTAACGATCTTTGATGAAATTCCACATGATGTCGATGCACACGTAAAATTGCAGCCCGAACGTACAAAACACCGCTCCCCCCACTAATATATTGACGGCTTGAGCGGCGCTGAAACAAATTTTCACACTTACGAGGGTTATAAAACAAATAAATGTTTACTTACTAAGCGTTTTTCGGGAGATTTAACGTAACCGCGCCTGCGACGTTATCGCCGAATGCCAAATACCCGAAGAATCCTATCAAGATATATACGAGGGTAACTCCGCTCATACCTTGATTCAAAACACCGCATAATCCTACGAAAGATTGCGGGGATCCCATGTTGTTTTCCAACGGCATTATCTATAGACGAAAAAATGGAAAAATATTTTTTTATCCGACGAAATTTCGTTGATGTATCAACTTACCACGCCGATAGCTTCGATGGCGAATATGGTGATGCTGAAAAATATCGGCATGGTACTGATCGGGGCTACCATCGGTACGGAATTTATTTCTTTCAAATTTATGACCAAATAATAGAAAGTTATGCCTAAACTGACGGCCATGAAACCGTTCGCGGCCATCGAAAACGGCGCCAGGTATTTCAAATTCGGTACGTATACCAAAAATATTAACGGCACCAATAAAATCGCTATAGTTTTTCGAACTTCTATTTCGTAACCTATGTAATGGTTGACGACGTAGTTGAAATTGTTCGCCATTATCACAGTGTAACAACTACACGTCATAAAATACGTTACAAGAAGACCGATTTGTATTATTTGTCTGCAATTGAAATAAAACAATTATTAACACCCTGGTAAATCAAGAATAATCGTTCGACCATCAAAATAAGCGTTAGCATGCAGAGGAAAAGGTCCTATATCAGGACTTTAACAAAAAAATGAACATCTTTGTTAGAAACGTAACAACACCTGATAAATATATGAAAAAAAAATATTTTCGTGTCGGTTATAAATACGAGACGATTCACTAAATAGTCTACAACATTTTTTTTTCAAATATACGGGAGCTAGTCGAGAAATAGAGCGAACAATCTGTATTTGTTTTGTTGTTTCAAAATTAATTACGATTATCCCTCGTATTTCGTTGTTGTTACTCTTCTGAGTAAATCTAGTGAAAAAATTAACAAAATCTTGATACAAAAATCAATTTCGGTATATTTCATGTCGAATAAGTTTTCCATTCTCTTCGATATTGTATATCAAAAACAATCGGTACGACCCCGGTATAAAAGAATATCGATTTCATGAAAATTTACAATGAATTTAGGCTTTTGTCGATGTTTTTACTCTCATTTCGATGTTGTAAGTTTTTCTTTTCGGTCAATTCGAATGTCTATTGAAAACAATTTGCACGACCCCGGTATAAAAGAATATCGATTTCATGAAAATTTAGAACGAATTTAGGCTTTTATCGATGTTTTTACTCTCATTTCGATGTTGTAAGTTTTCCTTTTTGATCAATTCGAATGTCTATTGAAAACAATTTGCATGACCCCGGTATAAAAGAATATCGATTTCATGAAAATTTACAATGAATTTAGGCTTTTGTCGATGTTTTTACTCTCATTTCGATGTTGTAAGTTTTTCTTTTCGGTCAATTCGAATGTCTATTGAAAACAATTTGCACGACCCCGGTATAAAAGAATATCGATTTCATGAAAATTTAGAACGAATTTAGGCTTTTGTCGATGTTTTTACTCTCATTTCGATGTTGTAAGTTTTCCTTTTTGATCAATTCGAATGTCTATTGAAAACAATTTGCATGACCCCGGTATAAAAGAATATCGATTTCATGAAAATTTACAATGAATTTAGGCTTTTGTCGATGTTTTTACTCTCATTTGGATGTTGTAAGTTTTTCTTTTCGGTCAATTCGAATGTCTATTGAAAACAATTTGCACGACCCCGGTATAAAAGAATATCGATTTCATGAAAATTTAGAACGAATTTAGGCTTTTGTCGATGTTTTTACTCTCATTTCGATGTTGTAAGTTTTCCTTTTTGGTCAATTCGAATGTCTATTGAAATCAATTTGTACGACCCCGGTATAAAAGAATCTCGATTTCATGAAAATTTAGAACGAATTTAGGCTTTTATCGATGTTTTTACTCTCATTTCGATGTTGTAAGTTTTCCTTTTTGATCAATTCGAATGTCTATTGAAAACAATTTGCATGACCCCGGTATAAAAGAATATCGATTTCATGAAAATTTACAATGAATTTAGGCTTTTGTCGATGTTTTTACTCTCATTTCGATGTTGTAAGTTTTTCTTTTCGGTCAATTCGAATGTCTATTGAAAACAATTTGCACGACCCCGGTATAAAAGAATATCGATTTCATGAAAATTTAGAACGAATTTAGGCTTTTGTCGATGTTTTTACTCTCATTTCGATGTTGTAAGTTTTCCTTTTTGATCAATTCGAATGTCTATTGAAAACAATTTGCATGACCCCGGTATAAAAGAATATCGATTTCATGAAAATTTACAATGAATTTAGGCTTTTGTCGATGTTTTTACTCTCATTTGGATGTTGTAAGTTTTTCTTTTCGGTCAATTCGAATGTCTATTGAAAACAATTTGCACGACCCCGGTATAAAAGAATATCGATTTCATGAAAATTTAGAACGAATTTAGGCTTTTATCGATGTTTTTACTCTCATTTCGATGTTGTAAGTTTTCTTTTTTGGTCAATTCGAATGTCTATTGAAAACAATTTGCACGACCCCGGTATAAAAGAATATCGATTTCATGAAAATTCACAATGAATTTAGGCTTTTATCGATGTTTTTACTCTCATTTCGATGTTGTAAGTTTTCCTTTTTGGTCAATTCGAATGTCTATTGAAAACAATTTGCACGACCCCGGTATAAAAGAATATCGATTTCATGAAAATTTACAATGAATTTAGGCTTTTGTCGATGTTTTTACTCTCATTTCGATGTTGTAAGTTTTCCTTTTTGATCAATTCGAATGTCTATTGAAAACAATTTGCACGACCCCGGTATAAAAGAATATCGATTTCATGAAAATTTACAATGAATTTAGGCTTTTATCGATGTTTTTACTCTCATTTCGATGTTGTAAGTTTTCCTTTTTGATCAATTCGAATGTCTATTGAAAACAATTTGCACGACCCCGGTATAAAAGAATATCGATTTCATGAAAATTTACAATGAATTTAGGCTTTTGTCGATGTTTTTACTCTCATTTCGATGTTGTAAGTTTTTCTTTTCGGTCAATTCGAATGTCTATTGAAAACAATTTGCACGACCCCGGTATAAAAGAATATCGATTTCATGAAAATTTAGAACGAATTTAGGCTTATATCGATGTTTTTATTCTCATTTCGATGTTGTAAGTTTTCCTTTTCGGTCAATTCGAATGTCTATTGAAAACAATTTGCACGACCCCGGTATAAAAGAATATCGATTTCATGAAAATTTACAATGAATTTAGGCTTTTGTCGATGTTTTTACTCTCATTTCGATGTTGTAAGTTTTTCTTTTCGGTCAATTCGAATGTCTATTGAAAACAATTTGCACGACCCCGGTATAAAAGAACATCGATTTCATGAAAATTTAGAACGAATTTAGGCTTTTATCGATGTTTTTACTCTCATTTCGATGTTGTAAGTTTTCTTTTTCGGTCAATTCGAATGTCTATTGAAAACAATTTGCACGACCCCGGTATAAAAGAATATCGATTTCATGAAAATTTAGAACGAATTTAGGCTTTTGTCGATGTTTTTACTCTCATTTCGATGTTGTAAGTTTTCCTTTTTGGTCAATTCGAATGTCTATTGAAATCAATTTGTACGACCCCGGTATAAAAGAATCTCGATTTCATGAAAATTTAGAACGAATTAAGGCTTTTGTCGATGTTTTTACTCTCATTTCGATGTTGTAAGTTTTCTTTTTTGGTCAATTCGAATGTCTATTGAAAACAATTTGCACGACCCCGGTATAAAAGAATATCGATTTCATGAAAATTTACAATGAATTTAGGCTTTTGTCGATGTTTTTACTCTCATTTCGATGTTGTAAGTTTTCCTTTTTGATCAATTCGAATGTCTATTGAAAACAATTTGCACGACCCCGGTATAAAAGAATATCGATTTCATGAAAATTTACAATGAATTTAGGCTTTTGTCGATGTTTTTACTCTCATTTCGATGTTGTAAGTTTTCCTTTTCGGTCAATTCGAATGTCTATTGAAATCAATTTGTACCACCCCGGTATAAAAGAATATCGATTTCATGAAAATTTAGAACGAATTTAGGCTTTTGTCGATGTTTTTACTCTCATTTCGATGTTGTAAGTTTTCCTTTTTGATCAATTCGAATGTCTATTGAAAACAATTTGCACGACCCCGGTATAAAAGAATATCGATTTCATGAAAATTTACAATGAATTTAGGCTTTTGTCGATGTTTTTACTCTCATTTGGATGTTGTAAGTTTTTCTTTTCGGTCAATTCGAATGTCTATTGAAAACAATTTGCACGACCCCGGTATAAAAGAATATCGATTTCATGAAAATTTAGAACGAATTTAGGCTTTTATCGATGTTTTTACTCTCATTTCGATGTTGTAAGTTTTCCTTTTTGGTCAATTCGAATGTCTATTGAAATCAATTTGTACGACCCTGGTATTAGAGATATATAACGAATTTAGTAACACCCCGGTATACGAAAAAAATCGAATTTATAAAAAATATAAAAAAAAAGTTGAATATAAACATATTTTCAATGCGGTTTTATTATACGGGGGATATAATGAAAATTATATTTACCTAGCGTAAGGCGCGAATTTTTTACCCCATGCAGGACCTCTTAGACAGGATTCTTCTGCCACGTCCCCGAAACTCATTTGGGTGCGTCTCGTTTTTTTATATAATTCGTGAGCACTCGTAACCTAAAAACGTTTTGAGACATTTCCAAAAGACATAATCAAGGAACGTATAAAAATGTACTACCGGGGGTATTGAAAAAGTAATTATTTTAAACGTAAATTGATTCAATTTTCGATTGATTGAAGTGTTTGGTGGTTAACTTACCAAAATATATGAACAATGTGTACAAATGACCGATACTACGATCGTTAAAAAAATCCCCATGCCTAAACCGGAAGCTTTAAAAGCCGCCGGCATGGATAATATTCCGGTTCCTAAGGAAGCTTTTAAAAGATGAGTGAGAGTATCGCAATTACTAAAAAAAAATTAACAATATGACGCATTGACCTAATCGTATCGATATTTAAACTTACGATACAGGGTGAGCAAGTTGTCTGGCTTTGAACGGATCGAAAACCGCGTGATTTGATTCCACATCACCCGTAGAAGAAAGTTTATATCTAAAATAATTACAAAAATAGTAAAAGAAATTCGATTTTTCGTTAATTTCATTCTTACTTTGTTATTCCGTTAGTATTAGAATTATCTTGCGGTAAAAAACTGTCTAATTCCGCTTCGGCGTTTTGAGATTTCGTAGACTAGAAATTAAAAAAAAAATCACGTTTTTTTTTTCGATAACTCAGTTCTATAATGAATTAATTAAGAAAGGTACCAAAAAGAAATCGGAATATGTCGATATGTAAGTACGAGGGTTGCCTGAAAAGTATTGTCTACCAAAAACAAACATTTTTTTAAATATCTCGTACATCCCTTGTAATTATATTGAAGTATTTTGTAGCAGGGTGTTATATGTCTTAAAAAGCGACGCGATCTCATAGGAATATAAAAAAAAACGAAAGATTAATTGTTAAAAATCGTTTCTGTATGATTCGAATTAATAATATTTACGTTTATTATCCAAAAATAAAACCGACCTAGAAAAAAAAACGTTTTTTTTTCGATAACTCAGTTCTATAATGAATTAATTGAGAAAGGTGATAAAAAGAAATCGGAAGATGTCGATATGTAAGTACGAGGGTTGCCTGAAAAGTATTGTCTACCAAAAACAAACATTTTTTTAAATATCTAGTACATCCCTCGTAATTATATTAAAGTATTTTGTAGCAGGGTGTTATATGTCTTAAAAAGCGACGCGATCTCATAGGAATATAAAAAAAAAAACGAAAGATTAATTGTTAAAAATCGTTTCTGAATGATTCGAATTAATAATATTTACGTTTATTATCCAAAAATAAAACCGACCTAGAAAAAAAACGTTTTTTTTTTCGATAACTCAGTTCTATAATGAATTAATTGAGAAAGGTGATAAAAAGAAATCGGAAGATGTCGATATGTAAGTACGAGGGTTGCCTGAAAAGTATTGTCTACCAAAAACAAACATTTTTTTAAATATCTCGTACATCCCTCGTAATTATATTAAAGTATTTCGTAACAGGGTGTTATATGTCTTAAAAAGAGACGCGATCTCATAGGAATATAAAAAAAACGAAAAATTAATGGTTAAAACTCGTTTCTGAATGATTCGAATTAATAATATTTACGTTGATCATCCAAAAATAAAACCGACCTTGAAAAAAACGTTTTTTTTTCGAATACAAACAATTATACGCGATTTCATTATCATATTTTTGAATAAACATAACTTACCATAGTGAATAATAAACGATGTGTGTTTTTGTTTGAAGAAGTATATATCTGTAACAAAGAAATCGTAGCAACAAAAAAACACAGATTAAATTATAACAAATAATTGTTGACTTCCCAATTTACATTTAACGAAGTTGATTCTTTAATAATAGCCAAGTTTCTTAAGTGGATTGATGTCGATTCCCGAAAGATTTCAAAACAACAATACAATGAAACAGGGTACAATAGATACATTAGAGGGAAAAGTTTACGTGAATCAGCACGAAAGATCGATAAAAACAGTTCTGAATAATTTATCCGACTAAAGAAATGAACAAAAGTAATGCAAGGCGTTTGATTAATATACAATACCTTCGATAGACTCAGATCCCAAAATGTTCATTCGCGACAACCCTCGTAGTAGCGTCGTATATGTTTTTTTTTTTAATATCAAATCATCATTTAAACCCGATTGTTATTATTTATAAATATTGCGCTCAAAACAGAAGTAATAATAATAATAATTGATTAACCTTGTCCATATTTATAAACTATTCTTTTGAAACGTATTTTTGGCAAACAAACACCCGCATAATATGTGAAATTTAAATAAATTGTTTTTGATACCCACATTATCGGATAATGTGGGTTTAAATTGAAACTGGAATATATCGAATCCGATCGATAACAATTTGAATTTTAAAAATACGTATTTTTAATAAACTTTTAGTATCGCCCTTGTATATTTAAACAATTAAAGTAGCCAAGTAATTTTGGAACGAGTTTTACGATCTAATTTCATTGGCTTTTAATCGTGTAAAATTTTATTGACTTTTCACATTTAGAAGAAAATTTTGGGAAACGTAATTGTCGACGACACGTTGATGTACGAGTGGCGCCAGTAGTAGATTAAATAAAAAAATCTTATCTGGTAGTTATTGTGATGGGATCACGAGGATCAGATAATTCTGTGTTTTAGTTTCTGACGTAATCTTTATACGAATAAAAAGTTGTGTTGCATTTTATTTAAATATTTACGCGATTTAAAAGTATTCTAAAAATAGATCACGTTTTTTCAATTGGATTATTCGTGCATCCTTTAAAGTGTCTATATACAGAGATAAGATAATTATATGACGCTCTATTTTGAACGGAAATACGAGAAAACTCGATTTGATATATGTTAATGATGAAAGTGAACTTTCAAGACCCCGTATAATGAAAATTAGCATATTTGTGAATTTGAAAATTTCGATAATCATAGAGGGATTCTTCCTAAAAACATAGAATTTTACCACGAAGCTCTATTTTTAACAGATTTAGAGATATAAAAAAAGTAAGAAGGGAATTCATTTATATAGTGATAAATCTAAAAAGTCAAATTCAAGACCCTGTATAAAGGATACCAGTACAGTTAGAAATTTGAAACAATCCACAATTATAAAGCAATTCCTGTTCAATCGATAGAGCTCTAATGGAGAACTATATTCCATTAGGTTTTGGAGATATGGAATAAGTTACGAGGGTGTATCATTGAAAAGTGAAAGCAAACTACAAGACCCTGTATAATGGAAACTAGTAAAGTTAGAAATTTGAAAAATTCCATAATTAAATATCAATTTCTGTTCAATCGATAGAACCCCAATGGAAATATATATTTCGTTAGGTTTTGGAGATATGGAATAAGTTACGAGGGTGTATCATTGAAAAGTGAAAGCAAACTACAAGACCCTGTATAATGGAAACTAGTAAAGTTAGAAATTTGAAAAATTCCATAATTACATATCAATTTCTGTTCAATCGATAGAACCCCAATGGAAATATATATTCCGTTAGGTTTTGAAGATATGGAATAAGTTACGAGGGTATATTATTGAAAAGTGAAAGCAAACTACAAGACCCTGTATAATGAACACCAGTAAAGTTAGAAATTTGAAACATTCCATAATTAAATATCAATTTCTGTTCAATCGATAGAACCCCAATGGAAATCTATATTTGGTTAGGTTTTGGAGTTATGGAATAAGTTACGAGGGTGTATCATTGAAAAGTGAAAGCAAACTACAAGCCCCTGTATAATGGACACCAGTAAAGTTAGAAATTTGAAAAATTCCATAATTAAATATCAATTTCTATTCAATCGATAGAACCCCAATGGAAATCTATATTTGGTTAGGTTTTGGAGTTATGGAATAAGTTACGAAGGTGTATTATTGAAAAGTGAAAGCAAACTACAAGCCCCTGTATAATGGACACCAGTAAAGTTAGAAATTTGAAACATTCCATAATTAAATATCAATTTCTGTTCAATCGATAGAACCCCAATGGAAATATATATTCCGTTAGGTTTTGGAGATATGGAATAAGTTACGAGGGTGTATCATTGAAAAGTGAAAGCAAACTACAAGAACCTGTATAATGGACACCAGTAAAGTTAGAAATTTGAAAAATTCCTCAATTAAATATCAATTTCTGTTCAATCGATAGAACCCCAATGGAAATATATATTTCGTTAGGTTTTGGAGATATCGAATAAGTTACGAGGGTGTATCATTGAAAAGTGAAAGCAAACTACAAGAACCTGTATAATGAACACCAGTAAAGTTAGAAATTTGAAAAATTCCTTAATTAAATATCAATTTCTGTTCAATCGATAGAACCCCAATGGAAATCTATATTTGGTTAGGTTTTGGAGTTATGGAATAAGTTACGAAGGTGTATCATTGAAAAGAGAAAGCAAACTACAAGCCCCTGTATAATGGACACCAGTAAAGTTAGAAATTTGAAAAATTCCATAATTAAATATCAATTTCTGTTCAATCGATAGAACCCCAATGGAAATCTATATTTGGTTAGGTTTTGGAGTTATGGAATGAGTTACGAAGGTGTATCATTGAAAAGTGAAAGCAAACTAAAAGGCCCTGTATAATGGACACCAGTAAAGTTAGAAATTTGAAAAATTCCATAATTAAATATCAATTTCTGTTCAATCGATAGAACCCCAAGAGAAATCTATATTTCGAAAGGTTTTGGAGATATCGAATAAGTTACGAGGGTGTATCATTGAAAAGTGAAAGCAAACTACAAGACCCTGTATAATGGAAACTAGTAAAGTTAGAAATTTGAAAAATTCCATAATTAAATATCAATTTCTGTTCAATCGATAGAACCCCAATAGAAATCTATATTTCGAAAGGTTTTGGAGATATCGAATAAGTTACGAGGGTGTATCATTGAAAAGTGAAAGCAAACTACAAGACCCTGTATAATGGAAACTAGTAAAGTTAGAAATTTGAAAAATTCCATAATTAAATATCAATTTCTGTTCAATCGATAGAACCCCAATGGAAATATATATTTCGTTAGGTTTTGGAGATATGGAATAAGTTACGAGGGTGTATCATTGAAAAGAGAAAGCAAACTACAAGCCCCTGTATAATGGACACCAGTAAAGTTAGAAATTTGAAAAATTCCATAATTAAATATCAATTTCTGTTCAATCGATAGAACCCCAATGGAAATCTATATTTGGTTAGGTTTTGGAGTTATGGAATAAGTTACGAGGGTGTATCATTGAAAAGTGAAAGCAAACTAAAAGGCCCTGTATAATGGACACCAGTAAAGTTAGAAATTTGAAAAATTCCATAATTAAATATCAATTTCTATTCAATCGATAGAACCCCAAGAGAAATCTATATTTCGAAAGGTTTTGGAGATATCGAATAAGTTACGAGGGTGTATCATTGAAAAGTGAAAGCAAACTACAAGACCCTGTATAATGGAAACTAGTAAAGTTAGAAATTTGAAAAATTCCATAATTAAATATCAATTTCTGTTCAATCGATAGAACCCCAATAGAAATCTATATTTCGAAAGGTTTTGGAGATATCGAATAAGTTACGAGGGTGTATCATTGAAAAGTGAAAGCAAACTACAAGACCCTGTATAATGGAAACTAGTAAAGTTA
Source organism: Diorhabda carinulata (assembly GCF_026250575.1). NCBI lineage: Eukaryota > Metazoa > Arthropoda > Insecta > Coleoptera > Chrysomelidae > Diorhabda > Diorhabda carinulata. Next base: position 13,518,672 of record NC_079469.1, on the reverse strand, counting down.
GAAATTTGAAAAATTCCATAATTAAATATCAATTTCTGTTCAATCGATAGAACCCCAATGGAAATATATATTTCGTTAGGTTTTGGAGATATGGAATAAGTTACGAGGGTGTATCATTGAAAAGTGAAAGCAAACTACAAGAACCTGTATAATGAACACCAGTAAAGTTAGAAATTTGAAAAATTCCTTAATTAAATATCAATTTCTGTTCAATCGATAGAACCCCAATGGAAATCTATATTTGGTTAGGTTTTGGAGTTATGGAATAAGTTACGAAGGTGTATCATTGAAAAGTGAAAGCAAACTACAAGCCCCTGTATAATGGACACCAGTAAAGTTAGAAATTTGAAAAATTCCATAATTAAATATCAATTTCTGTTCAATCGATAGAACCCCAATGGAAATCTATATTTGGTTAGGTTTTGGAGTTATGGAATAAGTTACGAGGGTGTATCATTGAAAAGTGAAAGCAAACTACAAGCCCCTGTATAATGGACACCAGTAAAGTTAGAAATTTGAAAAATTCCATAATTAAATATCAATTTCTGTTCAATCGATAGAACCCCAATGGAAATCTATATTTGGTTAGGTTTTGGAGTTATGGAATAAGTTACGAGGGTGTATCATTGAAAAGTGAAAGCAAACTACAAGCCCCTGTATAATGGACACCAGTAAAGTTAGAAATTTGAAAAATTCCATAATTAAATATCAATTTCTGTTCAACCGATAGAACCCCAATGGAAATCTATATTTGGTTAGGTTTTGGAGTTATGGAATAAGTTACGAAGGTGTATCATTGAAAAGTGAAAGCAAACTACAAGCCTCTGTATAATGGACACCAGTAAAGTTAGAAATTTGAAAAATTCCATAATTAAATATCAATTTCTGTTCAATCGATAGAACCCCAATGGAAATATATATTTCGTTAGGTTTTGGAGATATGGAATAAGTTACGAGGGTGTATCATTGAAAAGTGAAAGCAAACTACAAGAACCTGTATAATGAACACCAGTAAAGTTAGAAATTTGAAAAATTCCTTAATTAAATATCAATTTCTGTTCAATCGATAGAACCCCAATGGAAATCTATATTTGGTTAGGTTTTGGAGTTATGGAATAAGTTACGAAGGTGTATCATTGAAAAGTGAAAGCAAACTACAAGCCCCTGTATAATGGACACCAGTAAAGTTAGAAATTTGAAAAATTCCATAATTAAATATCAATTTCTGTTCAATCGATAGAACCCCAATGGAAATCTATATTTGGTTAGGTTTTGGAGTTATGGAATAAGTTACGAGGGTGTATCATTGAAAAGTGAAAGCAAACTACAAGCCCCTGTATAATGGACACCAGTAAAGTTAGAAATTTGAAAAATTCCATAATTAAATATCAATTTCTGTTCAATCGATAGAACCCCAATGGAAATCTATATTTGGTTAGGTTTTGGAGTTATGGAATAAGTTACGAGGGTGTATCATTGAAAAGTGAAAGCAAACTACAAGCCCCTGTATAATGGACACCAGTAAAGTTAGAAATTTGAAAAATTCCATAATTAAATATCAATTTCTGTTCAACCGATAGAACCCCAATGGAAATCTATATTTGGTTAGGTTTTGGAGTTATGGAATAAGTTACGAAGGTGTATCATTGAAAAGTGAAAGCAAACTACAAGACCCTCTATAATTGAAACTAGTATAGTTAAAAATTTAGACATTTCACATATTATAATAAATTAATAGAGCTAAAATATAAAGGTACAGTTTGTGAGATACAGGCAAATATATAGAAAAAGGAAAGTAAATTACAAGGTTTCGTATTTTTTCTGAAATTAGATAATTATTTTGGTGTATAAATCAAGAAACTACCCACTCGCATGTTTTATTATTGGTTATATGCAAAACAGAACGTCAATTTTCATTCAAAATAATAAATTATTATTGGAAAAATTGGATTTGCGTCATCAAGTGTGATAATTTTAATGAAGCGACGTCTGCCATTTCAATTTTTTTTTTATTCTAATCAACACGTTATTCAATTTACTGAATTTCATTACTATTATTGACATAATTTCCACGTAAAAAAATATATAAAAAAATTACAAAATCATTCCAATAAAATCGGTAATTCCCCGTAACTCCAACATACACTATAAAAGACATTTAAAAATAAACAATATCGTCATAATTTTTAGCTGACTAAGTTATCGATTAGATTAGTTACGGTGTTATTATTATCATCATCCAGTTATCAACTAACTTATTGTAGTTGCTTTCTAGATATAAAAATCGCTTAAAATAAAATATCGATAACGAAACCATGAAAAAAAATTACGTCATCCGCATAAGACCCATTCATCGTAAGGTTCATTTATTCAATGTCGTCGGAGGAAACGATGAAGGGGATTAATACGAAACGTACTATTTCATTTTTAAATCGAATAACGATTCTCTGAAAATAATTCGGTCTCGTTCGCGGTCAGCAGACTTTTAAAAATAAACACGCGCATAGTTTAAAATCGTATACAAAGTGAATGCACTTTTTTAAGGTTAATTAACACGAATTAAAAATTACCAACAATAGATTTTAAATTAATTTCGTATATTATAGAAAATTATTTTGTATCACCCTATATATATGAGACGAATATCTAAATTTAACTATAAGAAGAAGGGATGATGAAATTTTCACACATATATCATTTTTGTAATACCATAAACGTTACTTATAACCCTCGTATAATATTTTAATATTTATTTCAATCAGATTTCGTTGTATATCACCTCGTATCGATATATAAATGATTTGTTAGGTTATGTAGCTTACACGTGGTGGTTATACTACAATATGTTTTTAATTATAAGATGAATTTTTCGAAATGAATAAACTGTTTCAAAAAAATCGTTTGAAAATACACTAAAAACGTATCTACCGATGATATATGTATTTTAAAGTTGTTAAAAAAGTAATTTGTGCTAATACTTTTATTTTATTGAAAAAAATCGATTTTAAATTGAAAGAAAACTCACCTAAATTACGTATTTTTGAATAAATAAATATATATTATTGTGTTATCAAAAGCATAACTACACGATAACGAATATACACAAAACAATTTTGACTACAGTCTAACGTAAACTAATGTTCGTGAGTTACTAGTAACTTGACGCCGCCGATTCCCGCTTTAGAAGGTGTCGATTTATATCGACCCCCACCCGTTAGTTTCGTTAGTCCGGTAAAATATATCCGTTAAAAAAAATTTGTATTACATCGTAAAATTTTATATAAAAATTTTAATTATAGCAAAAAATATTTTTTTTAGATATTGTAGAGTTCGATTCGTTCATTTCTTCCGATTCAAATACAATATACTAAAAATCTATAAAGAAACGCAGTATGTAATCGCCTCTACTATATCGATTTTTTTCATATTTGTATTATTATATTAATTATTTACGTAATATATCATAAATACGAACGTAAAAAATAATTTTAAATCAATGCGTCTTACTGAAATGTTATTATTGCAAAATATAGGTTATCTGTATAATTCCAATCAGGTTTTTCCGATCTATTTTTAACGTTTATAATTAATTCAAAAAACCCCTGCTAATAAAGATCAATTTGTTCTTAATTAATTTCTATTACGTATATTCGATTCGTTTTCTTTCATACCGAAACAAATAAAAACTACCGGGGGAGTTTAAATAATAATATTTACCGATTATTTTTAAGCATTAAAAAAGTTAGTTCACAATCCTCCGTACTAATACTACGTTCATATGCGCAGCGTATTTCCGTTCATCCCTACTACCACAGGTAATGTGCATTATTTCATACATCGCATGATGCAATAGTTTCGAAAGTTACCAAAGCGGTTGGTAAGCATGATGAAATTCATCCCTCAATACTGTCAGATATTGACAGTTGTTAATTTGAATCGTTTCATTTCTAATTATTTTTTCCGATAATAATAATGTTTACCCTACCCCCTCGCCAACCGAAAGATTACTATATAGGGGATGTGGCGCGGACACTTAGATCGTCGTCTCAATTTACGGCTACAGACAGACCTAGAGTGACTCAAAGTAATTTAGCGAAATATTGCGTACCGATAGAGTATGCCGACGATGAGTTACCCGAAAAAAAACCCACAGTTATTCATCCGAAAATTTTGGAAAAAATGATGTTGAAAGAAAGGTAAATTTAAAAATTAGTTTTAATAACGTTTACGCCATCTGTTATCCAAGTGTCCAAGTTTACCACAAACGAATCTACGTTAATTCATATTCGTACTTACGGTTAATTCGTCGAGATGGCGCTCGAGAATATTCTTTAGACATAGTCGTTTCATATTTTTTATTTAAAGGGGGTTTATTAATTACGAAAATTTACAGTTTAAAACGGTTATTTAATGATAATTTTTTTGAGATATTCTTGGTTAACGCGACCCGGAAAAGAAGATTTTTATATTCACGAAATGTTTAACAAATACACGACGGATAGAGACAAAGGAATTTACGATCCTAGATATATGCATAAAGGTATTATATATAGTAGATAAATGATGTATATCAATTTCACGTGTAACATTTTGGATTTCGATCTTTATAGAAAAAATATTCAATCGATCGTACCAATTCGAATTGGACTGCATCGAAGAAGGTAGATTGGACAAATTGCGCGTTAAAAATGAAACGGAAAACGCGGAATTCGAAGGATCTTTCCAAAGATTAGTGAAAAAACAAATAGAAAAAGAAACTCCTCCGATTCCTATAGTGCCTTGTAAACCTCAACCGCCGAAATGGTGGCCCGTCGATTCGAAACCGGAAGAACCCGTAGTGGAAACGATAAATATAGCTCCGGTGTATACGAGATCGTCTGCTAGATGGATCCAAGAACCTAATTTAACGGCTTTCGTACAGGATAATCCGTGTCAAAGGAAAAAAGATATGTTACTGTAAGTTTTGTTGATCTTTAATTTTTCGATCACACCTCGTATATTTTTTTGTTCGATTTAGCGTTGGACAACCTTTTAAAACGGAAGCTTGTAATTGGTATTACGAAATTTACCCGCCGCCCGATATAAAACGCCAAATGAAAAAACTGAAATAAATTTTCGAGTGTCATTAAGACAAGTCAAAATTTTCGTTAGATTTTTATCATTAAATTTTTCGTTTGATATGGATAAGATAGCGACGGAAAATCTTTTTCTTTTGGAATTTCTAGTGGACAACGTTAATTTGGATCCGTCCTGCGATTGCGACGAAGTCGAAGGTGAAAAATGCGTGTCGTTTCAATTTTTAGATAACGCACCTTTGGATGTATGCGAAGCCGATTTTAACCCTCAAAGGTGAGACATTTCATATATAAAAATAATTTCTATATAATTTTTTTCTTATTTAGAAACTATATATCGAATTGTCCGAAAGATACCAACATAAAAAGTGGCAAATCGTGTTTATTTTCCCTATCACCTGAACAAGCCGAAGAAGCAATCAATAAGTTAGACATTTACGTTTCGATTTATAAGAAAATGCCTCCTGGTAGTTGGATACCGGAAAATGTAGAAATCGGTAGCGCTCTTATATCAATAGCTAATTTATTCGAGGAACTTATAAATTGCATAACAACTTCCACGGGGGAAGAAAGTGAGTAAAATATAACGTAAATATTTGAAAATTCGAATGGACTATAATTTTTTATGTTGTTAAAGGTACTTCTCCTACAGCGAAAACATTGAAAGATTCTTTCGATATCAGTACACCCGAAGGAGAAATATGCGGAAAAATAGGCGTTTATATAAGATTATCGTGTTTCGGAAAACTCATAGTGACACAATTTCAAATGAATTTGCAAGATAAATCAGTTTTATTTAAAGATAAAGAAGGAAAATCTTTATATAGGTACAAAAAAGGCGGAAAAGGTAAAGTAGAAATAAAAATTATAAAATACTAACCTTTTTTATACATCTCGTTTAGTAATAAAATAGCTCGAAGGATTCCACAACACATTAAATCGTAATTCAATAAAAATCAATAACACAAATAAGTAAACAATAAATCCGCCATATTAGATTTCACTTATTTTCTAATTTTACCACTAGGTTAAAAATTTGAAATAGATCGTTTTTATACTATAAACCGCTTTCAAATCAAATACTATCCAATATGTTATAATTTAAAGACTGATTTATCGATTTTTTTAATAAATATTCACTTAAAATTGTTTAAAACGGCAATAAATAAACACGAAACCGCCAAGTACCTAACTTCACTTGTCAAACATGATCACTGGATCGATTGTTTCTTTAAAAATATCGGCTACGTGGCATCGGTAACTGTTTACATATTATTTTAATAAATTTAACACGTCCCGGTGTATCAAATGCACGAAAAATATATTTTTTTAAGTAAAATTTTTTTGTTTACTACGTCTGGCAACAAAACCAACGTATTACAACGACTAACGTTATGCAACTGATGGTAATTGGTAATGGTGCGCCAATATGGCGGTTTAATCGGAATTATAGCTTAACACACACTACTTCATCGTACTTACGTTTAGTTAATTTTTTTTAGGTGGTAAAAACGGTGATAAATGTACACCTAAAACTAATAAAAACAACGGAAAACGTTATAACGATTCATGTCCTACTACTCCATGCGGCGGGGACGCTAGAGCTCCCGTTCGAAATAATTCAAACGGACAACCAACACCTGGCGATTGTCCCGTAACTTCTCCAACTTCAGCATCTCCTTTCGATAATACCGGAAAAGTATGCGTGGATAATTGTCCGTTAAAACCGTGTTTGATAGATCAAAATAACCCGGGTAAATATAATCATACGATTCATTATTTTACTATAGCGTACCGTACACTACAAATAATTCAATCGATTTTTTTAAGGAGTTGGTAATGCGACGATGGGTTTTAACGTAGCAGGAGGACAATATAATTACAACGGCGGTGGAATGGGTTTTAATCCAGCTCCAATGGGATTTCCCGGTATGGTTCCACAAGCTCCTTGTATGGAATGCGGTAATATTCCGAACGCTCCTTGTTTACCACCGACGCAGTACGGACCCTACGGTGGCGGTTTTAACGGAGTTTTGGGAAACCCGATGATGCGCGGTGGTACCGGTAGCATCGGTCAACCGTGTTCGGAATGTTCTCCTTGTCCTAACGCCGATGATTCATGCGCTTGCGCGAAATCAGATCCGGAAGGTAATTACCAAGAAATCGGCGCTTCGATGGGGGGAAATTCTTTAACGATAAGAGTACATAAAGATAATAAAATAGAACCGGCCGATGACGACGAATCTGGTAGTTGCATATGCAAAAACGCGAAAAACAACATGAATCTCAACATAGAACCCGGTATAAAGCAAGCCGGCAAAGAATTACCTTTCGCTTTTAGAATGGGTGGGTAGTGAAATAAAATTTTTCCTCGATTATAAAGTTAATTTTCGTTTATTTTTATATAGGTCAACAGGGTCAAGGTCAGACAGGTGGCGTTGTGGTAAATCCTCCGACTTGTACGGCCGCGAACGGAGCTAAAGTTACCGAATTTTCGGATCCTAATAAAGAATTGTTCGTATTGAGGATCGGGAAAAAAAGCGAAGGTGTAGATAAAAAACAAAATTTGGAATTGGAACTTTGTACGCCGAAAGGTCCGGAACGGAAACCGATACCGCAAAAAAAATCGACGGATACGCAATACGATCCCAACGATGCCGGTCCGGAAACGAAAGGTAAGGGGAAAGGTAAAGGAAAGGGTAAAGGGAAGGGTAAAGGAAAGAAGAAATGATTTGGTCGTGTCTTTTTTTTATTTCGTTTGAATTTGTATTATTTTTTGTTTTTGGTTAATAAAGAAGAAGAAAATTGTTTTTAAACGTTTTTATTAAGTCGTTTTATGACTGGATCAACACAATTGGAGTGTAAGAAATATTTACACGTTTTTTTTTTATTGCATGTATCACGTTCTAGTAACGGAACGAAAAAACTCACATTGTATATTAAGATGAGTAAAAATTTTTATAATCGACCCCGTATATTGCTAATGCCGAAACAAAAAAAAATCTATTTCACGGTTTTAGAAAAAAACGAAGTTAATAAATTTTTGAGAAGCCCTCGTATGTTTAAATTTTTGTCAGACCCTCGTATATATAATTTTTTTATCGCCTAACATTATTTTTTTTCTTGTATATATAAAGAGAACGATAGAATTTGATCAGCAATTTACAGGGTGTCTTAAAAAAATTTATTTTATATAATAATATCAAATTAATATCGTACTAGATTTTGTAGAGTTTGAAAAAAAAAATGTACACGACTATTTTTTGGCGTAAATACTATTTTTTTTTGTTTATTTACGACCGAAAAAAAAAATATTTTATAAAAAATTTTGCTATTTACAAAAAAATTACAACATTTATTAGAATTTTAAATTCAAACATTTACACGGTGATTTTAGGAAAAATTTATACAGCCAAAATTTGCAGTTCCAGCAAAAATTATCTAATCCGTAGAAAAATTGAAAAATAAAAACATAATTCTGTGAAAAAGAATCGAATTTATGATTTTTTTGTAATAAAATAAATATTGAGCGATGAACAATTTTTCGCTGAAAAAATTTCAAAAAAAATATATATATGGCACATAATTCTATTGGAAAAGGAAAATTTCGAGTTTCAAAATATATGTTATACTGTATATCCCAATTATATACGGTATATATTTCGAAAAAATAAATCAAAATAGAAACGGAATCTGTTAAATCTTATATTTAACTGTCATTTTGACGTTCAAAAACGTGGAATAAATAATCGAAAGTAACCACGAAATACGCAGTATTTTAATTGAAGACTTTTCTACACACCCTCGTATAAATCGATTTCATTTAATTATAGAGTATGACACAGAGATAGTATAATGAAAAATACCATTTTTTTCAAAAATAATTCGTAGTTTTTAGGAAAAAAAGTATAGTCGAGTTTTTTTCTAATTAAATGCGAAATTAATCGATTTTTTTTTCATAGAAAAAAAAAGTGGAATGTAAAGTGACGAAATCATTTATAAAAATATAAAACCAAATTTGATAAATAAAAAAAATAATATATCGATTTTTATATTGGAAAAAATATTTCGATCCCCCGGTATACAGAATATGTACATGAAAAAATCTACTAGAAAAAGCGAAAATATTGTTAGAAATTGGAATAAATTTAAAATTCGTACAACAAAAAGTTATTTGAAGCCGTCCCTGTCTAATAGAAAAAACGAAAACTCGAATCGCGATAAATGTAAATAAATTAGTGAGTAGTGCATTTAAAATAAGAATTAGTTGCGAAATAATGAAATATAAGACAAATATCGAGAAATTTCAATTTTAATCAATTTTTTTTATTTCAATCACCAAAAAAATACCTTTTTTGAAAAAATATTGAGAAATTAATGGTTTACCCTGATTTTTTATAATAAAAAATCGAAAAAAATAGTAATATTATCGTATAATATCACCAAAAAATTTAGTTTTACAAAATACTACCAAAAGATTATTTTTCCCGAATTGTTTATAATAAAAAATCGAAAAAAATAGCAAAAATGTTGAGAAAAATAAATTATTATATTTCTATACTTTCAATGGTCAAAAAATTTTATAAAAAAAATACTAATAAAAAACATTTTTCAATTAATGAGAAATTGTTCGAAAAAATAAAATAAAAAAAAATTGGTGAAAAACTGATCTAAGAAAATCGAAAAAAAAAAACGAATTTTTGATAATAAAAAATCGAAAAAAATTGCAAAAATGTTGAGAAAAATGAATTTAATTATTATTTTTCTATACTTTCAATGACCAAAAAATTTATTAAAAATATACTAATAAAAAAACGTTTTTTCACTTAATGACAAATTGTTCGAAAATATTTTGAAAAAAAATTGTTCAATTCTAATTTTTGATAAAGAAAAATCGGAAAAAAATAAAAAAAATTAGTGAAAAACTGATCTAAGAAAATCGAAAAAAAAAAACGAATTTTTGATAATAAAAAATCGAAAAAAATAGCAAAAATGTTGAGAAAAATGAATTTAATTATTATTTTTCTATACTTTCAATGACCAAAAAATTTTATTAAAAATATACTAATAAAAAAACGTTTTTTCACTTAAAGAGAAATTGTTCGAAAATATTTTGAAAAAAAATTGTTCAATTCTAATTTTTTATAAAGAAAAATCGGAAAAAAATAAAAAAAATTAGTGAAAAACTGATCTAAGAAAATCGAAAAAAAAAACGAATTTTTGATAATAAAAAATCGAAAAAAATAGCAAAAATGTTGAGAAAAATGAATTTAATTATTATTTTTCTATACTTTCAATGACCAAAAAATTTTATTAAAAATATACTAATAAAAAAACGTTTTTTCACTTAATGAGAAATTGTTCGAAAATATTTTGAAAAAAAATTGTTCAAGTCTAATTTTTGATAGAGAAAAATCGGAAAAAAATAAAAAAAATTGGTGAAAAACTGATCTAAGAAAATCGAAAAAAAAAACGAATTTTTGATAATAAAAAAAATTAAAAAAAAATAGCAAAAATGTAGAGAAAAATGAATTATTATATTTCTATACTTTCAATGACCAAAAATTTTTATTAAAAAACTACTAATAAAAAAACGTTTTCTTTATAAATTAAATGAGATATAAATTAATGAGAAATAATTCGAAAATATTTTGAAAAAAAATTGGTGAAAAACTGATTTAATATAATCGGAAAAAACCGAATTTTTGATAATAAAAAATCGGAAAAAATAGCAAAAAAATCGAGATTTTTTTGTTTGAATTTTAATCGTCAAAAAAATATTTTAATTTAAATAATTTCGAAAATATAAACAAAAATTATAAAAAAAAAATAATAGAATCACTCACCATTTATATGTATATAAATAAATATATTTATTTTTATTTCAAATCAACCGGACTATCAATACGAAAATTCTTAATTTGACCGTGTTCGACTAACGGCGTCGCCAATTCGTCGTTATCGATTTTAATTCGAATTTTATTGGCGTCCAAAAACGTACACGCCCCCCTGATCAAATCGCCGTTGTGCGGACTCGCAATCGGCGTATCCAACGGCGTGTACGGTACGTAAATCCTCAAAACGTCCGGCGACGGATTCCTCGGCGTTGCTCTAGGCGTCGAATGACTCGATACGGCCCTCTGCAGACTGCTCGTCGCTCCTATACCCGAACCGATCGAACTAGCTCCACCAACCGAATTATCCGACATGTTGCTATGCGTATCCAAGCTGTTTTCGTGCGCTTGCGATCGAGTTATAGTCGAAAACACCGATAAATCGGCGGTGGACGTTACGCTCGTATCGGCTAACGATCGTCGCGAGCCGGTATGTTCGCAATCTAATAGCGAACTGGCGTCGTCCATGCTCGGATCGAAGGAAAATTTCGAACCTGAAAAATTTTAATTCAGAAACAAAAAACTCCCGTATCTCATCGGTTTAGAATCATAGTTTAGCGTTTTCGAAAACGCACGATCCGTTTATCGAAATTTCACTTGATAACTTTCCTTCTACCCGTTACATATTTTATAGAAAACTATATTTTCCTCGGTTATTCGTCAATTGACATAACCTAAGATAAAGTGAACCTAACATAACCTTCGGAGAGGTGCTAATACTCTCGAGGGATAGGTTTTAACTTGAAATCCTATTCGACCGAACCCCCCCATATCGTAAAAGCCGAACCGGAAGTTAATCGATTTCCGATATGCGGAAGTTCGATAAATGGATTCTGCGAGCTCGAAAACGCTAAACTAACGTGTTTATTTTAGGATTCTGAGCCAGGTAGATACGGAAATGTAGCCGAAAATCTTTATAATAATTATTTTTTGAATATATGAGAAATTCGGCGTATTAAACACATTTATTTCCCCTTCCCTTTTATCTAATTCTCGTTTTTTGTATTATTTATAGACGTAAGAACAAAACAAAAAATGTGAGTGTGATAGGAATTAACGAGAAGTGGAAATTTTAGTATTTTTTTTTTGGAAAAAAGCGTTAAAAAAGTTAAATATACGTTTTTTTATAAGTTGAAAAGCTTTAGGGTGGTAACACCCGACTAGTGACAAAATTAATCAAACAAACAAATTTTTTTTTCAAGATAAAGTTGAATTTTTATGTCTCTAAGTAACTTTATGAGCCCCCCTTGACATGTTGCTCAAAGATAATTAAAAAAATATATATAAAAAGCATCATATTTCACCAACCCCCTATAATTATTAAAAATCGATGTTTGCAGCATAAAAAATTGGTTTAAATCGAAAATAATGATAAAAATAACATTTTTTACAGTTTTTTGTCTCCCCCCAGAATGTTTCTAACCAATTTTTTTTATTTCTTCAATTTCTTTTAACGATTTCCCCTCACAACCCATCAAATTAATGAAAATCGATTTTTTTAGTACAAAAAACTAGTTTAAATTGAAAATTATGATGAAAATAACATTTTTTATAGTTTTTTGTCGCCCCCCAGAATGTTTCTAACCAATTTTTTTTATTTCTTCAATTTCTTTCAACGATTTCCCCTCACAACCCATCAAATTAATGAAAATCGATTTTTTTAGTACAAAAAACTAGTTTAAATTGAAAATTATGATGAAAATAACATTTTTTATAGTTTTTTGTCGCCCCCCAGAATGTTTCTAACCAATTTTTTTTATTTCTTCAATTTCTTTCAACGATTTCCCTTCACAACCCATCAAATTAATGAAAATCGATTTTTTTAGTACAAAAAACTAGTTTAAATTGAAAATTATGATGAAAATAACATTTTTTATAGTTTTTAGTCGCCCCCCAGAATGTTTCTAACCAATTTTTTTTATTTCTTCAATTTCTTTTAACGATTTCCCCTCACAACCCCTCAAATTTCTGAAAATCGATTTTTCAAGTACAAAAAACTAGTTTAAATCGAAAATTATGATGAATATAACATTTTTTAGTTTTTTGTCGCCCCCCTCACAATGTTTCAAATCAATTTTTTTTATTTCGTCAATTTCTTTTAACGATTTCCTCTCACAACCCCTCAAATTACTGAAAATCGATTTTTTTAGTACAAAAAACTAGTTTAAATCGAAAATTATGATGGAAATAGCATTTTTCACAGATTTTTTTAGCCCCCCTCAATTTTCGTCGATTAAATTTTGTCACACGAATTAGAGTGAGATGTTAGAAAGATGGAAAAAAGCGACATGGATGCAATTTACATACATTTCGCATTTTTTGTTTTATTTATAAAATTTCAATACAAAAATTCTTTTTTACTAGAATATTTCGATTACAGAGAATAAAAATAATGTAAACGCATCCAAAGTGTTAGTAAAATGGCAACGCCGCAATCATTTTAACGAAAAAATTGACAATTTCTAAAAAAATTTTGATTTTCTGTTAGATAAACGAGACTTTTTTTACATAACTACGAAAAAATTTAATTTTTGCGAACTAATTTTGAACCTCCCTGTAAGTTAAAGTAAATAAATATAATTCCAGCGTTGCCGATATCCAAATAAAATGTATTCCTTACCGGTTTATTAACATTTCACCGAAAACAACATTTAACGAATCAATTAATTTTTATGATTAATAATTTTTTTTTCACGATTCCTCACGTTTTTCACAAAAATAAGGAGGGGGATTAGAAGGATGTGTTCAAACAAAGGGTTAAAAAAAACGAATTTCGAATGATACCGAATCATGCAAACCTACCAAAAGGCATTCGAATCCTCATAGAAGTCAAATTTCATATGCTGACCGGAGGCATGACTAAAATAACACATTCAATTTACAAACAAACCAAAAAAAAATGATAAAAAACATAAAAAAATGTGCGAATTCAAAAATCGAACTTTAATCGATTATAAATTCATTAATACATCAATTATGGAAAATATGAACGGACTATAACATCAATTAGGACAAGTATGAATAGCCTTTAATCCAATCGGTGTATGTATGAATGGACTTTAACTCGATCAGAAACTGCCTTTACTTCAATTAAGCAATGTATGAAAGGACTATACTCCAAATAAGAAATGTATGAACGGACTATACACTTATTAGGAAATAGACGAATTATACTAAAATTTTGGAATTTGTTGAAGTCGCACATTTTTTCATCGGTGATTTTTGAAAAAAAGAAATCTAGATATTGAAAAAATGAAATAAAAATATTAATTGGAAGCGATTAACAAGCGAGTAAAGGATATTAAAAAGATTTTTTTAAAACGAAAAAGGTGTTAAAATAATAGACCCGAATAAAAAATTAAATTAATAAAAAAAATATATATTACAAAATCTGGAAAGGGAAATATAAATAAAAAGTAAATATGTACAGGTAAGTACAATAAACACAATCAGTTCACATTAGGTTACGAGATTTTGATTAAATATAAATGAAAATGGCGCAGTCGACAGGATCGAAATTGTAAAAATTATTTTTACACAAATTATAATATGAAATGGCGCGATTATAGGGATAAACATGATTTGTAATTTGAAAAAATATCATATAATGAGAACTGATTGGTGGATTTTATCAACAAGTAAATTATATATGAAAAAGATAGGATTTTATACTTCAAACACCTAATCTAGTTTAAAATACGACCGAGAACGTGAAAAAATGTCTCAATATAAATTTTATCCCATATTTAATAAACTTTTGACAAAATTCGTAACTTGATATCGAAAAATGTTGAAAAAATTTATTAAAAAAAATGAAGGAAATAGAAATAGTAAATGGAAAAACATACCAAGGAACAAAATTAAACTTAGAAAGTGATTAAACGAATTTGTTTAGGTAAGTAAATGATGCAAAATTTCTCCATTCATTCCGATATTGTGTTAAAAATTAAATATTTATATATAGGGCCTTCCATTAGTACTCTGGAGCATTTGACAACAAAGAGACCCATTTTTGGAGGAAAAAAAACAAAATCGTCAAAGTGGGGAGGATACCAATCCACATGGTAACCTAAAGCTTTCGATACATTTAGTTATATCATCATGATGAAAAATTATCATCAACGGCCATATATTGAGATGGTGCTACGATTTGGTTTTATTTTTTTTTTTTTTGGGTTTTTGTAGGTCTAAGCGAGTGATCTACCAATTCCGGTATGCTCAAAGTTGTCATAATACAATCCTTTCATCAAATTTGCAAATTTTTCTTTTATTCCAATTTAAAATACTCTATGAAAGACCCTATATACATACTACTTACAAGGTGCTTCAACATTCAGTAACTCAAGTTTTGATTAAATGGAATCGAACAATAGCAATAAATCACATTAATAGGATTTAGAAAAATTTGACAAATAATACATGAGAATATTAAAAATAATAAGTATATCAAGAAATTTTCATTTATACAAAAACAATAGCTATGGAAGAGAAAGAAAAATGAATGTTTTGTTTTGTGTAGCAAAATTTCTAAATCAACATTAATTGTACACACTGTATGTGATCAAATACAACGGAATACGTGATTATTGAGTCATTAATGAAATTGAAAGTGATTCGAATAGGATAATTCGTTTTTATAATTACTTATAACCGATTATATATGTGGTACAAATGAACTACTACTATTTCTCAACAATTTTTGTACACACTTCATAATATAAGATTCAATTTCTCGATAAACTTAGAGCATTGGTCAATTCTACTATGAAAAAAGCTAGTTTCGGTCGATTTTATATACAGCATAAAAAAACTAACAAAAATCAATTTTTACATTAGTTTTTGTATACACTGTATATGTATATACGTAGAGAGGAAGAAGAAAATGGGAAAATTGTTTGATTTATTAAAGCCTGGTGCATTCGTCGACGCTACTATCGGAAAAACTAGTTTTGCTAATTAAAGAAATACTACTATCGCGGGTACTATTATTTTCCGTATCGGTACCTGTAAAACCAACAGAATCGGCAACCGACATCTGACAATCCATATCTTTATCAACGGCTTCTTTGGCTGCTTCGCTGGTCAACAAAACGATCTCGTTCATTTGTTTTTCTTTATCAGTAAATTGTTCCTTCCTTATACCGACTATTTCTTCAAAAGTAGATTCTTTAAATACCCCAAATGGACCTACTGGTAGTTCTTCTTTAGTAGGCGGACCGGGTATGTCCAATTTGTACCTCTTCAATTCCTCCATGGACGATTCCAAATGTCTGATAACTGAATCTTCGTCGTATTGAAAATCCTTGTAAATTTTCACCTGAAACATAACTTGAAAGTTATATAAAATAAATATTAATAATTATTATGTCACCTGTATATAATTTACTATGGAATCCATATCTGAGAGTTTCAATAATTGTCTCTTATGTAATTTGAGTATAGTATAAGCCATCGCAGTTATCACTTTCTCCCCATCTAATAGATAAATATCCCATATTCGAAGACATAAATTGAACGGTACCTAAATTGAAAGTTTCAAAGTTATTCCACACTTTACACAAACCCTATATGATAAATACATAAAAACAATGCTCAAACTAAACCTTTTGACCCGATTAATTGGCCAATTAAAATCTATTTATGTAGTTTACGCATAAAATGAAGCAATAAACAAAATACTTACTCGTTCAATGAAACAAACAAAAAACCATTTCAAGGAGTATAATATTGCGTCTAAGCCGTGTTTATCGAAATGTTTTTTAACCTTAGGTAATAATTTACTTAATATCTTATCGTGATGAGCTAAAAACCTGTTAAAAAAACCATAATTATATAATAATAACAGTAGTATGATAGTATTAATGTACCTAGTTAATTTTGGGAAACCTTCCTTGTACAAACCATGCATTGCATATTTAGGATTAGTTAACAATATGTGAACGGCCCAAAAAGCGTCTTCTTCGTCCATGTACATCAATAAAACACCAGCTAATCCGGACATACCTTGACAATACCCCACTTCGGAATTATACATAGCGTAGGCTGTTAAAACATTAAATAGAGATTGTTGTTTGATGCTGTAACGTTCGCGATAATGTAGATGTTCCCTAAATTGTCTATTAACGTCCGAATCGATTTGTCGGGCGTCGGTCGAGTGTTTTCTAGCTAATTTCATCATTTCGACGTATTTACCTTTATTCTGTTTTTTTAATTTATCTACCTGGAATTAATAATGACATAGGAACACAAATTTCTCGATCAAATATGATTACCTCTAATAATTTACACCAAGCTTCGGTTCTAAGGGAATTTGGTATACCTTTGTAAACTCTAGAATGTAATTTTTCTTTGCTCGTAGCGCTATCCCAATTTTTGAGCATTTTTAACCATTTCTTTTGGCGTTCTACTTCGATCTGAAGTCTTTTAGCTTCCTGCGGGTCCACTTTGGATGGCAGCCTCTTATCGTGTATGAATCCATACCTATCAGTTGTGTGGTATACTTCGAAACCGGGATCTTCCCATGGATCAATTTCGGCTCCTTCCCTACCCTGTTCATATCTTTTGAATATTTTTTCTCGCTCTTCGGCCGATCTTTTTAAAAGATCTTCTTCATTCATCCCATTTACAAATTTTCTAACTCTTAAGCACGCAACACAAACCTACATTCCAATATTTATTAACGTGTGTGTACATTTGGAACTTTCACCAAATCTAAAAGATCGTTAAGCGATAAATATCGTTTATAAATAAATAGAAATTTATTAACTAAATTAACAGTATGTGGTAAAAGTAAAATACAGATGACACCTGTCACGGGTAAAATTTCAAACGCCCCCGAAAAATTTTACTTCGTTTAACATTTTTGTTTGCTAGTGAAATTTCCAAAATTGGAATATAGTATATAAGATTTACCTGAAATATTCTATTTTCATTTATACACACATAAATATAAAAACAACACTTTACCCGCTGCGAATATTTAACAAACTACTCCATAGGAAACTCAAAACAAGCGACGTAATGTCAGCTGCCAATGTCAAAATTTATGGTACCAACGCGGCGGGGTAAAAAAACTAATAAAAAGAAATAAAGATATAGTAGTTATTACCAGTGCGAGTAAGATAAAATATATATTTGAAAAGATAAATTTACTAATAGTGAAATTTGTTTGTCGTATATTATTTAATGGTTATATTTACAACAAAGTTTCCTTACGAATTTTAATTTTTAAATATCGATTAATTATAAATAATATTAGTGATGGCAGGAGGATTTACTGAAACGGCATTCATTAAGAAATTAGCTGAATTAAATAATTCGTCGCAAAGTATACAGACTTTAAGTTTATGGTTAATCCATCATAGGAAACATTATAGTACTGTAGCGAAAATATGGATTAGAGAACTTATTAAAGGTAAATATATTCTTAGATTAAAAAGAAATTTAGTATTGTTACGTTTATTGTTGTATAGCCAAAGATTCGAAAAAATTGATCTTTATGTACCTCGCTAACGATGTAATACAAAACAGTAAAAAAAAGGGGCCGGAATACGGACAAGAATTCAGTTTACATTTGAAAAAAGCTTTCGAACATATGTCTAAATGCGATGAAAAAACTAAAAACAGTTTAGATAGATTATTAACTATATGGAACGACCGTGGTATATACGATAGTTTATTGATAACAGAATTTCAAAGAGCGTTAGGTAAGTTTTTTAATTTAATTTAATCAACTCAAATCGAAGTATTTTTATTTAGTTTTGGGATACGAACCGCCGAATAAAAAACCTAAAATAAGTGATAAGAAGAGGAGTCCTACTAGGGAGAGAAGGAAATCGGAGACTGAGAAAATTGTGGAGGTAATTAACGTAAAAATTCGATTACATCAAATTAATAGGAATTTTTTACAGCATTCGGATGGTTCGATTGAAACTCACATACAATTGAGTCCACGTACACCCGCGGGAGATCCACCGGAACCGGAAGAATTAATAAAAGCCATTCAAGATTTGGAAATTAATATAGCTTCGTCTGACGAAATCGTTAGGGAACGAATAGCAAAATTACCCAGGGAAGTATCTGAAGTATCTCTAATTTCGAAAATACAAGGTAATTATTTACAAAAAAAAAAATGTTAAATTTCTTAAATAACCCTTGTTTATTACAGATAAAGAAGCTGCGGAAAAATTAAGCGCCCAAGTCGGAGAAGCCGTTCATTTACTTAGCCAGTATAATCATAGATTATCATCTGAAATGGAACACAGGAAGAAAGTGTCCGTTATGATGAGAGATTATTTGCATTTGCAAGAGGAGTTGTTGGCTCAAGCTGAAAGAAACTTGGAAGTGAGTTTGTTTACTAATTCAATTTAAAGCGATTTTATTTGTTATTTTTATAGGAATATCAGGAGAAATTATTGAAGGTGTTTAATGTGAGAACGGAATTGCATAATCACATCAGGAATCTACCAGATTTGACTCAATTACCTAACGTTACGGATGGTTTAGCACCTCTACCTTCTGCTGAACATTTATTTATGCAGTAAATATTGTTGGTCAAGTTTTAGAGATGTTTATGTACGCGGGGTGTCGAGTTAAGCATGAATTTTGGTTTTTATTTCAGTGTCTCAAGTTTATTTATTTTTTTTTTATTGATCTTAAAAAGGATTTTAGTTATGTACAATTTATACTCGATCATCCGGCGTGTACTATTTTATCATTTGATTTAATGGTTAGATTTTGATGTAATATAGAAATTAATAAGTTTATTTCGCTTTTTATTTAGATTTCCATCAAATTCACTTCACTTTTTAGCCTACCATTGTTTACCAATCTTTTTTGTAAACACAGTATAATATAAGATGCAATTTCTCGAATATACATACATTAAGGTTAATTTAATAAACAATAGAGTTGAGAGGAAAAGAAAAATCAATAATCAAACGTGTTTTTTGTTTTGTATAACGAAATTTCAAATTCACCATTCATTGAACACACTGTATGAGTCGAAATACAATGTAATCTTGAATATTGAACAATTAATGAAATTAAAAATATGATAAATAATTTTTTTTACTTAGTTATGATCCATTATACACGGGGGTACAAATGAACTACTACTATTTATCAACAATTTTTGTCCACACTTTATAATATAAGATCCAATTTCTCAATTGTTCACTCGTTATGGCTGCTTTAATGAATAATAGAGAAGAGAGGAACAAAAAAATTATGAAATTATCTAGAATTCATCATAACCACCAATTCCAAGGATATAAAGGGAAAAAAACGAAATTAATATTTGAAATTAAATTATATTAAATCGATTAATAATATAAAGTTAATTAGGTGTTCCGCACCATTTTACTAAGAAAGATATAGCACTGGCAACGTTGGAATCTGGGGCCATTTTAGCGCCCATATTCAATTTGTTCCAAGCGTCTTTGTTAGCTTGAAGATTAGTTTTGGAAAAAGTAACGGCTTGTTTTCTCACCGGATAACCAGTTATCAAACACGCAGTTTCTCCAGGTTGAAGGCAGGATTCGTAAAGTTGTCTATCGTCGATAGGTAAAGCCTTTAAACAAAAAAACTGTCATAAATTGAATTGAAATTGTATATAAGTACCTGTTCGATTTTTTGATCCATACTAACTGCCAGCACCCATTCCTTAACGTTATCGTGTTCTTTTGGATCTTCCATTAGGTAAGGATGATGGGGTAAAGGTATATTCGATGGAAAATCTGTTTGTAGTAGATCGGAATGATCTACTAATTGTCCTTCATCTTCTTCTATGGCTTCGCAAAGGTCTAAATAGTGATTCAGGAATACGAATGCTTCCGAAAGTTTTCCTTCTTCTTTTAGATCTTTACCTATCGAAAAAAATTTAACTAAACACAAAGAAAATCGAAATACCAGCGATTAGAACACGAAAACTTAATTTAATTATTCAAATAAACAAGAAAGTTTTCAAAATAATCACTAAATTGAAAAAATAAAACAAAAGTCACGAGAAAAACCTCTAAGAAATTTGAATATAAACAATAACATTAAAACATAACCTCGTAACATCAAGGGTACGTTCCTTTAATATAAACATGACGTGAAAGTTGTTAGCGAATATTATAGATGAAAAACGCCTTTCACAACTTGAAGGTCATATGAAATGGAATATTTCACTTAAATCTAAGATAGATTTATTCGAATTTATTGACTATATGTAGGACAAACCGTAAAAAAGAAGAGAAAATTAATTCTGGATATTTTATTATGTAATAGGTTCGAGCTGCATAAAAAAGAAGATCAAGATTCGTACAAGGGTTAGTTAACAATTTCTATGTATACGAGGGTTGGTTAACAATAAGTGTATAAACGAAAAATTCATAGAGGCAATTATTTGAAAGTGTGTGTTTATACGAGGGATAATTAAAAACGGTGTTGTAAGCGTACCTGCTTCATAATAGGCTTTATCTGCGGGAATGATATCTGTATATCTCAATAGGGCCGTACTAATTTTAACGGCGATCGATTTTAACGAAGGTACTTGTTTGCAAGCGGTTCTTAGAGCGTAATAATGAGTTACCAAAAGTAAATGTCGGAAATGTACTTTCGTTTCGGCGTTTACGTTAACGGCATTTTCCAAATTTTCGTTCTAAAAAAATCATTATGTTCACTTATAAGGTCACGGTGAGCGTGATACAAAAAGAAAACTTACAATTTCGAATAAAATTTGTCGTAATTGTTCCCAAGTAGCGTAACTATCTGGATCCGACATAAAATTAGCTCCGAACATTTCGGTAGCGATGTGATTGTAAATATTGAAGTTTTGCGGTATTGCCGGAGCTCCGTGCGTGTAATATAATTGAAGGGCTTCGATAATTAGACGATCTTTTAATAATTTGGCGGCGTAAAGGGCGACGTATTTGTGTAAAATCGGATTACTGTGTGATTTGGCTTTTTCTATACATCTCGTCCACTGTCCTTGTTCGGCTAATAAATCCAACGCTCCGATTATATCTAAAATAAGTTATATTAAGATAATTGAGATTATAGTAAATAAAATAAAACCTTACCGATATCCGCCAATTGTTCGACGTCTCCTTTTTTTAATAATCTATCCTTGTATTTGGTTTCGACGTAATTTTCCAAAAACGGATCGAGTTCTTTGGCTATTTTCCTAGCTTTGTTCCATTCTTCGGCTATTATAAAAGAATCGATGGCTTCTTTCATCATTTCCATGCTGATGTACAATTGCGCCGCAACGTTATTTTCGCCGATTTCTATCAATCTAATTAAAAACAAATAGACATAACACCAAAAAAAAAAAAAAACACGAGATAAAAACTAACCTCGGACATAATATTTTGATAATTTCCAAAGCTTCGTCACCGAATAGAAATTTATTTACCATATCGGCTGCTCGTAACAGCGCTCTTTTAACTATAGACGGTTCCGTTATGTTCGTATTAACCTGAAAAATGTAAAAAAAATTATTAAAATTCCTTTCAATAACATTCAAATATGTAAACCTGTAATAAACAATCGACGGCTTGTTTATGTTGACCTGCCAACGCCCATTCGTTAGCTCTCGATAATAATGTCTCTATACTGACGTCCGTCATTTGATTGTGATGCGAACTACTATATTCCGATTGAAGATCCGGATAAAGATGCGGTAAATAATCTTTACAGACTCGCAAAGCGTCTATCCACATATCTTGAAATAAAATATTGGATTAAATCGTACCCGGACGTAATAGGACAATCGGTATATCAATTATTCAAACATTCAATCAATCATTACTCTTGAATAGTCAGTTATTCCTTTAGTCAGTACTCTTATTCAATTAATTGCTTATTTAATCAGTCATTGAGTTAATTAATCATTCAGTTGATGTTTATTCTTCCTTTTAGGTTAATTATAAATATATTCATAGTTAATACAAAATTAATTATAAAAATAAGTAACTAAAATTTATTAATTTCTACTTTTCTGTACATTATTTATGGTTATTATTAAATAGATGGCGTCGATTGTTTTTAAAATTAATGATAAAAATGGCTGACTATTTAAAAAACTAGTTTTGCCATCTATAAGCAGGACGCCAAACTGAGTATCTGAAATTTATAAATTCAGGCTTTTTCGTAAATTATTTAACGTAGTTTGGATATTATTCAATAGATGGCGTAGATTGTACTATTGTAATATTATTTGGTTATTTCTTCCCTGTTTGAGAATCGTTTTACTTATTTAAGTTATTATTTAATAATAAATAATCACTTAATCACTTGGTTAATCAAATATTGATCGAGTCATTCAGTTATTAACTTGAAAAATGAATTATTCATATAATTGGTCACCCAAACAACTTCGTTATTCGCTCATTTATTTTTTTATCAATTCACCCAGTCACTCAATTATCCATTTTCTCTTTATATTACCTTCGTTTTTATATTTGTGGACGATCATTTCCGGTAGTTGCGCCCTCAATAACAACACCTCGAATTCGGAATAGCGTTTATCTTTGAAACATTGTTCGGCTTGTGCCCTAAGTACTTCAGGTACAGCGTCCGGTTCGTATTTCTCGGCTATTTTTAAAGCGTTCATCCAATTTTGAGCGTGAACGTACATCAGGATAGCCTCTTTCGGTTTACCGGCTAAAATAAATTCGGATTCGGCTTCGTTATATTTACCGTCGTCTTCCAAAGCCATGGCGTGTTTCAAATGGACTTCTTTTACCTGAAATGACATCGTATACTATTTATATTTTTTTTATACGGATCAAATTGTTTACCTTGTCGGGTAGATTTTTGCATAATTGGAAAGCGAAATCGAATTGATAAGTTTCGCAAGCGTAGTTAATGCATTGCTCCAATATACCGTATTTGTTTAATAATTTTATTGCCGAATCGATATGGAGAGATCTGGCCCACAGAAAAGCCACTTGGTTAGCGGCGTGAGGACCGCCGTTTTGCTTAGCTACTCTATAAGCTTCTTCCCACATCCCCAAATTTCTGAAATTTAAAAATAAATCGACGTTTCGTCACGATATAACTCAATTTTTCTATTACGAACCTGTACATATTCATAGCGGCTTTCCATTCGTCGATGGCCAAAAAATGTATTTCCGCCGCTCTATATTTTCCTTGGTTTTCCAATTGTTGCCCCAAATGTAGATGAGTGGTTTGTAATAGATTCGGGTGATATTTTTCCACAAGTCTAATCTAAAATTATCGATAAATAACCGATAAACTAAAGTGATTAGAAACACTCAAAAAGCAATTACAAAGTTTTCCGACAAAAAAACCATTAAACTCACCATATTATCGTACTGCTCCACCTTTTTGTACATGGCGATAGCTAAATCTGGTGCTTTAACTGAAACGTACAATTTTTCAGCTTCCCTATATTTTCCGATTTCTTCTAAAGTTTCCGCGTGTTTAACGTACATATCGTAGACTTCTTCGTTATCTAAATATTTGGAAGCGATGACGTGCGCTTTTTCCCATTGACCGGCTTCGTTATACATTTCGACGGCTTCTTTGTACATACCGCATGCCGAATATAATTTTTCCGCCGTCGAATAATCCTACCAAAACAATATATATATATATATATATATATATATATATATATATATATATATATATATATATATATATATATATATATATATATATATATAAAGTTAATTATTATTTCAATTATGAATACTTTACTTTAATACTAGAGAAATGATTAGCGATAATTTCGTAATATTTTCTAACGGTATCGGCGTCGTCGATAACTTTTATGATGTGAACGGCTTTTTTCCATTGTCTAGCGGCTACTGCGGCGTTTAAAGCTTTAATGGTACATCCCGCTTCGATGTAATGACTAATGGCGGCGTCCATTTGTTTACTTTCGACTAAACTATCGCCCCATTCTTCTTCTAATCGTACCACTTTATCGGGACTTACCGTTCGAGCTAAATCTACCGCTTTGTTCCATATTTTTCCTGAAAAATTATCAGAAATATATCTGAAATCAATAATGAATATAATGTAATGTTAGTTGGTAAAAATGTTAGCGGTCGACTTCATGTACGTCATATGTCAGCTGTCTAAGTTGTCGTTGAAAATGATATGTGATGTAGCAAGCACATTTTTCTTTATATATTAATAAAATATTTAAACTATAAATACCTTTTCTGTAACATTCCATAGCTAGATCAGGTTTATCTAATTTTTCGTATATTTCGGCGGCGTATTCGTATAATTCTTGTTTGATTAAATTTTTCAAAACTATTCCTACAACATTATGATCGTTTAATAATTGAGGATATTTATTTAAAAGGTTCGGGACGCGAGTTAATTTATTAGATTTCAAATACATATTGAGAGATTCTTCGTATTTCCCTTCTTTTTCCAATACTAAACCGACTTTTTCGTATTGTCCGCTTTGCGTCAACAACGACATATGTTCTTCTTTTAATTCCTTCAAATTTTCGTAATTCCTCCGTTCGGCCAATCTAAAATAATCATTATAACATAAAAAATTTTTAAAATATTTGTTTTTTCACCTCAGCGCTTCGTCCCATCTATGTAACTTCTTATACATATCCAAAGCTTTTTCGATATCTCCTTGTTCCAAATAAATATTTTCCGCCGTATTTAAATCCCCGTATAAAATCGATAGTCGAGCCCAAATTTCCGGCGAATTATTCGGATTTTCTTCTAAACAATTATTTTTCGCTTCCTTCGCGGTTTCGTGTAAAAAATGAGCGGTAGCTACTTCGTTCAGAGCGGTACTACATCGTTCGGCTAGAGGTAAATTTTGTTGTTTCATCGCTATGGAATATAAAGTGTGCCACATCGCTTCTGCTTCGGTGGAATTTCGCATAGTTTCCAGAAAGAGTACGGCTCTGTTATAATCGTTATCGTTTATCGCGGTACCTAAAACGATTTATTTAAAGGAAAAATACACAAAATCGGGATAATTTGAACGTACCGAATTCGACGAGTCCTTCGTCTAATTCCAAATTGAACGTATTATTACCGTCTAGACAAATCGCTTCGGTTTTACCGTTATTTCTAACTATATCGATTACGTCGCCTTTTACCGTCATTACCGTCGGATTTTCTGGTAAATCGATGTTGTACCATATCGCTAAAGTATTATTAGCTTGAGCTACGGCCACGTCACTATTTTCTACCCATTGAACGAAATTAACGCCGGTAAAAATCGTTTGCTTCTGTTGGGAAATTACGTCTACTAGTATTAATCTTGAAAATATCGTCAAATTAATTAACACGAATAATAAATAATTATTTGAATACCTCTGTTTTTTATCTCGGAATAACAATTTATTTCCGATTTCGTTCAATTCCAACCAATCTATTTTCGAATCGTGACCGATTTGTCCCAATAAAACTCCGTTAACCAAATCGACGACGCATACGGTTTTTAAATCGAGTAAATAAGCTAATTTTTTATTATCCGTTGTCGAATTACGTTCGTTTAATCTAACGCTTATTAAATGGGGATTCGCGAATTCCGTTCTAACAGAACATAAAACGTCGTTATCGCCGTATTCGATTAAAGTTAATTCGCCGGAATTGAAAACCAAACAAACGTTCGAATTTTCGAAATAAAATTTCTCGTTGCGCCCCGTATTATTCCAGTGTACCTGAAAAGTGAAAATTTTGAATATAAATATTTATATTAGTGCGGTAACTTACTTCGCTCGTGAGATTTCTGATCAAATCTGCTACGAGTAACGTTTCTTCGGTCCTAGCTACCAAATAACAATCTTTACCCATTATTTTAACGTCGCCAATTTCACCGCCGTATCGAGATTTCAATATAACGTTACTTTCGTCCGCGTTCAAAGGTTTTATCAACACCTGATTAGGTCCCACGTATGTTATTTCGTATTTATCTTTCCAAACGGTTCTTTTTAGCACTTGAAAACGAATACTTTTCGTAACTAATAACCGATGGATTGATTGTGAAAATTACCTGATTCGAACAAGAACACTGCTCCGCAAAGGCCTCCGCAAGTAACTTTCGAACCGTCCCTTTTCCAAGCTAAAACAGTAATCGTATAGAAATTCGTCAGTTCTTTAGAAACGCTCTCTTCCCATATAGATTTTCTAGTATTCCATATATATAACCTCAAACGACTGAAACTTCCTATAACAACGGCCTGAAAATAATATAAAAATTAAATTTGTATTGAAAAATTCGGTTCAAATTTTTTACTTGACCGCTCGGACTGCAACAAGCTACGTTAAAATCGTGCTCACTGGTATCTTTAGTATAATCGAAAGTTTTTACCGATTTTCCATGATTATTTATTACGGAAACTCTTTTATCACAACCGGCCATAAATATATGACCTTGAGGCCAGGCTAAACCATAAGGAGGAACGGAATGCAAAGCTACACGTCCTTGAGCTTCGTCTTCCCCGTGATCGCTCGTTATAAAAAACCTACCAAATAATTTTTAAAACAATACATACATAATATAAAATTAATCGTTTATTTACCTAATGACGTTACCGTCAACGTGTCCCGATAAAAAACCAGTACCTTTAGAATTCGGTGCCAAAGAAACTACAAGACTATTCGAGGCAAAAAGACTTTGAGATTTATTGGTTTTAGTTTGTAGGGCTCGAACTTTACCGTCCACCAAACCACATATAATCGGTCCGGTTAATAACCAAATGATACAAGTAACCGGTGACGGTTGCGGAAATTTATTACAAATAGCCTGAAATAAATACGACCCGCAAGTAAATGTAAATTTTTTTTCAATATTTTAATTACCAACTTTTTTCTCGCCCCATTTATCGCCGATTTTATAAACGTATACTATACAATCACTTTGGGCTACGGCAATCTTTGTCGAATCGGGACTAAAAGCAATTCCCGTTATGATATAAGATTTTTTGCCGGCTTCTGGATCGTAAGGTTTCGTCGAGAATTTATCACGTTTGTCACCTTTTTCGTCGAAAAGTAATATCTGACGATCGCAAGTGGCTACGGCTAGTTTTTGATTATTCGGCGACCAACACAAACCAGCGATTTTGAAATCACTGTCCTACAAAAATATACATATATTATAGAATACGAAATCACTCCATATATGTCATTTAAAAATTTGATTCAATCATGAATGATGACAATTAAATACGTCACATTGAAATTACAATTAATAAAGGTATCAAAATAGATTATACGTTTATAAAATGAATTTACTTACTTGTGCTTCTAGAATATTTTGCAAAAACTTTAACTGCATCATTAAAATTAAACCATAACAATGACATTCATTATAATTTTGTTTTCATGGAGATGTTGCCATGGTAACCGATGGAAGCCATTTTTAAATTAGGTCACGCGAAGATTCACGATACTAGCTAATAGAGGGCGCACCAAGACTAATATGTTTCGATTTAAATAAAAATATTAAAGAGTGATTTAATAGAAAACATAATTGAAAAATGCTTAATACCATTTTTAAAGAGTTTAAATGAAGTAGTTCAAACGTACCAGTAATAATTGAGACTTCCTGTATAAAAGAATGTTTTTATAGATGAATTAATAATTCAGGAAAATGGAAAAACATTATATATAAACGGTTTTATTTATTCGATTATATTTAATAATCAAAATTGTATTCAAAGTAAGAAGAATCAAAAGTATGTACTCTAACGAAACCATCCTCTCCCCCTGAACTATAACTTTTACCATCTGGATGGAAAGCGACACTATTAATGGGACCAAAGTGACCTTTAACTCTTCCGAATTCTTCCTCGAAAACCAAATGGAAAAACCTAATAAAAGAAGGAACAGGTAAACCACGGTTTCTATAAGAACTTTAAGTAAAAAAACTGACCTGGAATCAAACTTTCCCACCCTTGTAGATGTAGTAGTTACATCCATAGCATCTTGTCCTCCCCCTAGTACTACGTGATCCAATATCGGACTTATAGATGCGGAATTGACGGGTCTTTCAGTTTTATAAGTTTTCAGTAGTAGTAAATCTTTGGCATCAAAAAGTTTAGCAGTGTGATCTTTAGATGCGGTTATAAACATTGTTTGATCTTTATTCCATTGCATATCGTTAATTAGAAGATCATGTTCTTTAACTTTATTTATTTGTTTACCAGTCTTAAAAAAAATAGTAATATAACATTATAAATTCAATTTAAATATGAAGATAACTTACTTTCAAGTCCCATTGTATGAGTTCTCCGTTTTCGTGACCAGTTATAATACTTTCATCCAAATTATCCCATAAAATCGATGATACTCTATGTCCTGATATGGGTATTCTCAAAATTGGTTGTTGACTACCAGTACTTTCATCTACGATTCTGGTATCGATAATAAATATCTCGCACGGTTGTCTCATAGCTTTATCGGTGGTATATACGGCCATATTAGCCGAATAACTGAACATACATGTTCGAACTGAAGAAGCCGACGGTATATTGCCAATTTCTTTACCGGTTTCGCAATCCCATATTTTGCAAGTATTGTCACCAGCACCGGACATAAATCTAGTGGACGTCCAATCGACGTCTATACACCAAACAGCTCCTTGATGACCGTTGAATGTACCTAATCGTTCACCGTTTAATGAATACCATACGTCGGGTTTATTACCTTTAGATGCCGAAAATAGAAGATCTCCTTCTCTGTTGTATTTGATTTGGGTGATGGCACGTTCGTGCCCTTGCAATATAATAGGTTTCTGAAACAAATAAATACTTGCAATGTGATTTTGAGGTTATACGCAATATGCTATCCCAAAAATATCATTTATACTAGCAAATTTTATATTAAACTTGGAACGTACCATTCTTATACAATATTTTAGATACTATGAGCTATATTTTGATTATTAACTACTTATTTATATTAATTTTTTAATTTCGATGTTATTTGCCTCATTTATTTTTCACATAAAAGAATTAAAAGATTTCTACTTTGTCCACATATGTCAAAGTCATTACTGTCATAACGTGAGGATCGTTTTTACATTAATCTAGAATAGCTCGGATCAATTCTGAAGAAATAATGTTATTTTAGTTTTATTTTAGAGATTTTACCGTTGTGGAATAAACAAAATCTATCAGGAAATTATATAAACTGTAAACCTGAACGGTTACTGCATCTGTAATACATGTACTTTATAAATTGTTATAATAGCTTCGGATCGGTTCCGGACCTAATACTGGAACAAATCAATAAGTTTTGATAGTTCAAATGTCCCTGTCAGTTGTCAAAATTTTGAAAATCTAATTCCGTAAATAAAAAATAATGGTAACTATGGAAAATAAGTTGAAAAAATACGAGAAAATCGAATTTCTTGGTGAAGGTCAGTTCGCAACAGTTTATAAAGCCAGAGATGTAGACACCGATAATATAGTGGCGGTAAAAAAGATTAAAATAGGAAGCCGACAGGAGGCTCAAGACGGTATAAATCGAACCGCTCTTAGAGAAATCAAATTATTACAAGAATTACACCATATTAATATAATAGGGCTTCTAGATGTATTCGGTCACATGTCTAACGTATCGCTGGTATTCGATTTTATGGATACGGATCTAGAAGTAGTTATTAAAGACAATACAATCATATTAACTACAGCTAATATTAAGTCGTATATATTACAAACTCTTCACGGCTTAGAATATCTTCATTTAAATTGGGTAGATATTAAAGAAATTTTGCTTATGCGTTATATATAATTAATAAATTAATCTTTCTAGGTTCTCCATAGAGATTTAAAACCGAATAATTTATTAGTTAATTCTAGCGGAGTTTTAAAAATAGGAGATTTTGGTTTAGCGAAATTGTATGGGTCTCCTAATAGGATAAATACTCATCAAGTAGTTACTAGGTGGTATCGAGCACCAGAACTTCTTTTTGGTGCTAAACAATACAGTACTTGTGTCGATATGTGGGCTGTGGGGTGTATCTTAGCGGAATTGTTACTTCGAGTACCGATATTTCCTGGCGAATCAGATATCGATCAGTTAACGAAAATTTTCGACGGTAAGTTAATTTTAATTAATTTCCAGTATGATTAAGATTGTTATTTTTCAGTATTTGGTAATCCGACCGAGGAAAATTGGCCGGGTATGAAAACGTTATCAGATTATATAGAATTTAAACCGTTCAATCAGATACCTTTGAAGATGATATTTACAGCTGCCGGTGATGATTTGTTGGATTTAATTCAGGGGTTGTTGGTTTTGAATCCGATTAAGAGAAAAAGTTGTACGGAATGTTTACAGATGCCGTTTTTTAGTAATAAACCAGCTCCTACGGTCGGTTCTAAGTTACCTCTACCTCAGAGCTTGAGGAAAACCAGAGATCCTGATAAACCGTCTTTAAAAAGGAAGTTAATGGATTCCGCGGAAGGCGGAAGCTTATCAAAACGATTATTTTTTTGATTAAATTTAAATGATTTTCATTTTGTATTTATACATTTTTTTTTATTAAATATACTTTTCCGGGGAAAAATTTGTTTTCTTACGAGGTTTGTTAAAACTCTGTTCAATTCAGGTTAATTTAATTATAAAATACTCGTATTGTTTCTATAGTAATAATTTGCTTTAATCATTATTCCAGTATATTTTATTCATTCTTAATAGAGTAATAATTAGTAAAAAATCATTAAAATTCCATTCAAATATTAGTATAAATATATATTCATGTACTTCGGCAACCATTTTTACTTTACGGTATATGATTGGTTGCCTAGTTCTTGAGGGTACGTCTAAATTTTTAATCACGATTTCCAAACTACTTATCGGATAAATATTTTTAATCGAGTAATAATTAGTATAAAGCATTCAATTCCATCTTAATCAATTATAATTCTATAGATGTTCATAGTTTCGGCAACTAGTTTTATACTACGGTGTATAATTGAATGCGTATCCTTGAGGGTACGACTGAATTGTTTTTATTGAATATACCTTTTAATGGGAAATTAGTATTAGTTTTCGTAAAGGGTTTTCCATAATACTTTTAAATTCAGGTCATTTCAACAAATCTCAACTGTTAAGGGTCTGGAATGTTTTATAAATCTTATTCAAATTATTATTTTCGAAACTACTTATTAGATCAGTATCAGTTATATGGTAATAATCTGCTTCAAACATTATTTCAATATACTCTATTCACTTGTACTAACAATAACTATATAGAATAATACATTCAAATCCATTAAAAAACGATAATTATTTAGACGTTCACGAAGATCGGCAACCAGTTTTACATTACTGTGTATAATTAGTTGCGTACTTTTGTGTACAATTTTCGAAGCTCCTTATTAGATCAGTGTTGTTTATAGAGTAATAATTTGCTTTAATCATTATTTGAAGATGTTTTATTTCCTTTCAATGGATTAACAGTAGTACGTAATAATTATTTAGATGTTCAAGTAATTCGGCAACCAATTTTACTTCACTAGTATAATTGATTGCCTATTGTTTAGGGTACGTCAGAATTTTGTTTGATTAATTATGTATATTTTCTAAGGGAAAATTTGATTGGTTTTCTCACAGGGTTTGTTGAAATTCAGTACAATTCAGGTTATTTTATTAATAATAAAATACATTAAATGAGTTTTTATATATATATATTTTGAAAATATTTACATATTATCAACTTTCACTAGTATCACTTTTATTTTCTAGACTAGCATCTTCATTTTTTTCCTTAGATTTACCTAACCAATCCGGTAATCCTAATATATCCGACAATCCGGATAAAACGTATTCGCTTTCGTTTTTATTAGAAGTACTTACATTGTGTATTACTTTCACTTGTTTATCGGGAAGTAAAGGAAAGTTTGAACCTTCTACTGTGACTGTACCGTTTTTGTTTTTGGCCAAATTACCGAAATTAGCAGGAATAAATCCGGTAACAGATACTCCGTTTACGTTCGTTTGATACGGTACCGGAATATTGGATAAATCGATGAAAGTATCGTTGGATTTCGGATCGAAAAATGACACGTCTATTTGTTCGTGACTACAAAAAAAATTTTGTCAAAACAGTTTCGGAACACACTGTATACGTATATTTATTAATTGACTTACGTTTTATTATCGAAATTTGTATCGTTTTCGGCGTCCGTTAAAATTCCTATTTCGTAAACGATGGTTTTTACAACGAATCTGTAAATAATAAGAATAAATTTATTATTATTATTTTTTTATTTGAAAAGAAACAGAATCTTACAGATCTGAAGAGTTATTGCTACCAGTTAAATTATCGGTTTCTCGAGAATTTTCTAACGCTTCAACAGAGTCAGGTTTATCAGTTTTAGGTAGAAACGTAAAATCGTCTTCTTTAGGTTGTAAGGGCACTGCGACTATAAAACCGATCAAATAAATTATCGCTAATGTTATTTTCAACATTTTGAACAAACTGCGCGTTTAAATTTCACTATTAGTCTTTTATATTACGTTTTGATTAGCGACTATGGTTTGATTTAATTCACACCGAATACGTAGGTACGTGTCAAATTTTTTTTTCGTTTCTTCAACGTGTAAATAATTATTTATTTGTAAGCGCCATTGTGTCATTATCCAAGAAAAAATTTAATAAAAGCTAACGTTATTTATCATGAGATAACATAAATTTACTCGGGGTTTACTTAATAATATATATTTGTTTACGTTGATTTACACTTTTATTTGGTTTTTTCTATATTAGTTATTGATTTTTGTAATTATAAATATCAGTACGCCGATATATGAATATTATTAATTATATAGGCGAAGTACAGGGTGATTTAAAACGTAGGAATGTTGTTAACGTACAGAATGTTGTGGAAATTATAGATATTTTCGTACATACATACAGGGCGTTTCAAATATATTGAGTAATTGGAATTTGTTTGCGTTGATTTACACTTTTATTTGGTTTTTTCTATATTAGTTATTGATTTTTGTAATTATAAATATCAGTACGCCGATATATGAATATTATTAATTATATAGGCGAAGTACAGGGTGATTCAAAACGTAGGAATGTTGTTAACGTACAGAATGTTGTGGAAATTATAGATATTTTCGTAACATACAGGGCGTTTCAAATATATTGAGTAATTGGAATTTGTTTGCGTTGATTTACACTTTTATTTGGTTTTTTCTATATTAGTTATTGATTTTTGTAATTATAAATATCAGTACGCCGATATATGAATATTATTAATTATATAGGCGAAGTACAGGGTGATTTAAAACGTAGGAATGTTGTTAACGTACAGAATGTTGTGGAAATTATAGATATTTTCGTACATACATACAGGGCGTTTAAAATATATTGAGTAATTGGAATTTGTTTGCGTTGATTTACACTTTTATTTGGTTTTTTCTATATTAGTTATTGATTTTTGTAATTATAAATATCAGTACGCCGATATATGAATATTATTAATTATATAGGTGAAGTACAGGGTGATTCAAAACGTAGGAATGTTGTTAACGTACAGAATGTTGTGGAAATTATAGATATTTTCGTAACATACAGGGCGTTTCAAATATATTGAGTAATTGGAATTTGTTTGCGTTGATTTACACTTTTATTTGGTTTTTTCTATATTAGTTATTGATTTTTGTAATTATAAATATCAGTACGCCGATATATGAATATTATTAATTATATAGGCGAAGTACAGGGTGATTCAAAACGTAGGAATGTTGTTAACGTACAGAATGTTGTGGAAATTATAGATATTTTCGTACATACATACAGGGCGTTTAAAATATATTGAGTAATTGGAATTTGTTTGCGTTGATTTACACTTTTATTTGGTTTTTTCTATATTAGTTATTGATTTTTGTAATTATAAATATCAGTACGCCGATATATGAATATTATTAATTATATAGGCGAAGTACAGGGTGATTCAAAACGTAGGAATGTTGTTAACGTACAGAATGTTGTGGAAATTATAGATATTTTCGTACATACATACAGGGCGTTTAAAATATATTGAGTAATTGGAATTTGTTTGCGTTGATTTACACTTTTATTTGGTTTTTTCTATATTAGTTATTGATTTTTGTAATTATAAATATCAGTACGCCGATATATGAATATTATTAATTATATAGGTGAAGTACAGGGTGATTCAAAACGTAGGAATGTTGTTAACGTACAGAATGTTGTGGAAATTATAGATATTTTCGTAACATACAGGGCGTTTCAAATATATTGAGTAATTGGAATTTGTTTGCGTTGATTTACACTTTTATTTGGTTTTTTCTATATTAGTTATTGATTTTTGTAATTATAAATATCAGTACGCCGATATATGAATATTATTAATTATATAGGCGAAGTACAGGGTGATTCAAAACGTAGGAATGTTGTTAACGTACAGAATGTTGTGGAAATTATAGATATTTTCGTAACATACAGGGCGTTTCAAATATATTGAGTAATTGGAATTTGTTTGCGTTGATTTACACTTTTATTTGGTTTTTTCTATATTGGTTATTGATTTTTGTAATTATAAATATCAGTACGCCGATATATGAATATTATTAATTATATAGGCGAAGTACAGGGTGATTTAAAACGTAGGAATGTTGTTAACGTACAGAATGTTGTGGAAATTATAGATATTTTCGTACATACATACAGGGCGTTTAAAATATATTGAGTAATTGGAATTTGTTTGCGTTGATTTACACTTTTATTTGGTTTTTTTTATATTAGTTATTGATTTTTGTAATTATAAATATCAGTACGCCGATATATGAATATTATTAATTATATAGGTGAAGTACAGGGTGATTCAAAACGTAGGAATGTTGTTAACGTACAGAATGTTGTGGAAATTATAGATATTTTCGTAACATACAGGGCGTTTCAAATATATTGAGTAATTGGAATTTGTTTGCGTTGATTTACACTTTTATTTGGTTTTTTCTATATTAGTTATTGATTTTTGTAATTATAAATATCAGTACGCCGATATATGAATATTATTAATTATATAGGTGAAGTACAGGGTGATTCAAAACGTAGGAATGTTGTTAACGTACAGAATGTTGTGGAAATTATAGATATTTTCGTAACATACAGGGCGTTTCAAATATATTGAGTAATTGGAATTTGTTTGCGTTGATTTACACTTTTATTTGGTTTTTTCTATATTAGTTATTGATTTTTGTAATTATAAATATCAGTACGCCGATATATGAATATTATTAATTATATAGGCGAAGTACAGGGTGATTCAAAACGTAGGAATGTTGTTAACGTACAGAATGTTGTGGAAATTATAGATATTTTCGTAACATACAGGGCGTTTCAAATATATTGAGTAATTGGAATTTGTTTGCGTTGATTTACACTTTTATTTGGTTTTTTCTATATTGGTTATTGATTTTTGTAATTATAAATATCAGTACGCCGATATATGAATATTATTAATTATATAGGCGAAGTACAGGGTGATTTAAAACGTAGGAATGTTGTTGACGTACAGAATGTTGTGGAAATTATAGATATTTTCGTACATACATACAGGGCGTTTAAAATATATTGAGTAATTGGAATTATAATGTATTTTGTTATACGTGGGATGCATTTAATTTTACTATTTTGATAAAAATGATAAAATACAAGTACTACTTCAGATCTAACCTTCCATATAAATATATAGATATAAATCGATCGAATTTAGTTTTCTCTCTCTCTATTAAAAAAAAAAAATAAAAAAATTCGTTGTTATCTTATCGTCATTATTTCTTTTGCGATTTGTATGGTGTTGGCAACAAAAAATGCGAAAATGTCGTCGACTAGTTTATTTGTTGGTGTATGAATCGAAGCCAAATTGTTATTACATACATATACATACACCTACACGTACGCAGGTGTTGTTTTCTTCTAATGAAGTGCTTTTTTGAGTGATTTTGTTTGTTATGTGTTGTCAATCTAACGCCAAAGGAATTTTTATTGCGATATGGACAATCGTAAGTTATTTGATAATTAAAAACTGACGATTTTAAAATTTAATTCAAGAAATTAGACAGGGCCGTACTCACGTATATAATAAATTTAAATAATCTACTTGGAATTGAATATTTTTTTGTTTATTCACATTATGAATGTAAATAATCATATTCATAGGTATGTACTAATTGTTTTAATAAATATACGTGAAAAAAAATATTATTTTTTCGAACAATGTGCGTTAATTTTAGATACAAACAAGTTTTCACATCGTATTCGTCTTGGGAGGATATTACATCTGCCAATTTAAACCCGCTCATTATTTGGTATTCGTCTTGTACATCACGTATTTTTACGGTGAGTGTTTATAAACAAAAACGCTTCAAAATTGATTGGATTCCAAAATCGTTTTTCAGATTACGATAAATGCGGTTCGCTGTCGGTATCACCGGAAAACTATTCGTTTCCGAAAACGTTAAAAGGTGAATCGAAACTAGCAGATCTTCGAAGAAATTCAACGGAAAACGAAGACGATTTGTATAAGATAATAGATACGATTATGGAACAAGCGAATTTTCCGAGACAAACTTACCCTTATTTCAGGACGCGAACGTACATTTTCTTGTATGCCGTACACGATTGTTGTTGGATAATGAGTTCTTTTTTACTTTTCGGTATTCATTTTATTATTATTTGGTATAATTTTTTAGTATCCGTTAATGTTTTTTTGGTAATTATACACTTTCGCGGTCACCTGCTGGTTTTTTGGCTCTAGAAAATCGAAAAATGGATGGATTTTAATGATCTTGGTCTCAAAATGTTCCATTTTACGGCGGATTTATAAAAAAAAATACGAAAATTAAAAAAAATAAATATTTTTTACAGTTTCATGACTTTAAATGCAAAAAAAAATGACTTCCTACATATAATCTTTCGTAACTGTTTCTGACGTCGTGGAATCAAGTTCGTATATTTTTTTTCGCAATTTACATAAAAAAATGAATATTTTGAAAAAAAAAATTTCAAAAAAGGTAATTTTTTTGAATAATTGTGAGTTGTGGGATTTTGTTAATAATAAATTGAAATATATTGACAATGAGTTGCAACAATTGTGAATTGAATACATTTGAAGCACTTACAATATTCAGTGATACAAAACAACCTAACCTAACTTAACCTAACCTAACCTAACCAAAATTATAAAATTTATCTATTTTTCGATTTTTAATGGTCCAAAAACTATTAACATTGAAGAATATAGTACGAAACTATTCACGAAAATTGATTGTTTTTCATCGATTTCATTTTAAGCTATAAAAACTGAAAAACTGAAAACTCATTCTTAACCTACAAAAATCCATAACTCCACATTGAATGTCCGCGCCTAGCTCCTCTCCAACTCAACCGATTCAAATGTTCAAAAACTCAAAAGAAAGAAGGTGTTTCAGCGAGTGTTCTTAAACCAAAACGAAGTCTCTATCTTGAATAGAACCTGAGATATTGAGGATAGAACGTGTGTATGCCAAAAACCTACAAAAATCCATAACTCCACATTGAATGTCCGCGCCTAGCTCCTCTCCAACTCAACCGATTTAAGTGTCAAAACCTCAAAAGAAAGAGGATGTTTCAGCGAGTGTTCTTAAACCAAAACGAAGTCTCTATCTTGAATAGAACCTGAGATATTGAGGATAGAACGTGTGTATGCCAAAAACCTATAAAAATCCATAACTCCACATTGAATGTCCGCGCCTAGCTCCTCTCCAACTCAACCGATTTAAGTGTTCAAAAATTCAAAAGAAAGAGGATGTTTCAGCGAGTGTTCTCAAACCAAAACGAAGTCTCTATCTTGAATAGAACCTGAGATATCGAGGATAGAACGTGTGTATGTCAAAATCCTATAAAAATCCATAACTCCACATTGAATGTTCGCGCCTAGCTCCTCTCCAACTCAACTGATTCAAGTGTTCAAAAACTCAAAAGAAAGAAGGTGTTTCAGCGAGTGTTCTCAAACCAAAACGAAGTCTCTATCTTGAATAGAACCTGAGATATTGAGGATAGAACGTGTGTATGCCAAAAACCTACAAAAATCCATAACTCCACATTGAATGTCCGCGCCTAGCTCCTCTCCAACTCAACCGATTTAAGTGTTCAAAAACTCAAATGAAAGAGGATGTTTCAGCGAGTGTTCTTAAATCAAAACGAAGTCTCTATCTTGAATAGAACCTGAAATATCGAGGATAGAACGTGTGTATGTCAAAATCCTATAAAAATCCATAACTCCACATTGAATGTTCGCGCCTAGCTCCTCTCCAACTCAACCGATTTAAGTGTTCAAAAACTCAAAAAAAAGAGGATGTTTCAGCAAGTGTTCTCAAACCAAAACGAAGTCTCTATCTTGAATAGAACCTGAGATATTGAGGATAGAACGTGTGTATGTCAAAATCCTATAAAAATCCATAACTCCACATTGAATGTCCGCGCCTAGCTCCTCTCCAACTCAACCGATTTAAGTGTTCAAAAACTTAAAAGAAAGAGGATGTTTCAGCGAGTGTTCTTAAACCAAAACGAAGTCTCTATCTTGAATAGAACCTGAGATATTGAGGATAGAACGTTTGTATGTGAAAATTGATTGTTTTTCATCGATTTCATTTTAAGCTATAAAAACTGAAAAAATCATTCTTTTTGGATTTTTTTTTTAAATTGTTTATTAATTTACGTAGAATACAAAAAAATATAAGAACTTTATCTGATAATGAGATAAATGAGATAATTTTTTGTAAAGGATTATTTTGCAAAACCGTTTTTTTACGATTTAAAACAGTAAAACTATGAGAAATTTTCATTCCGGCTATTTCTACTAATTTTTTTTATAAATCCGCCGTAAAATGGAACATTTTGAGACCAAGATCATTAAAATCCATCCATTTTTCGATTTTCTAGAGCCAAAAAACCAGGTGACCGTGAAAGTGTATAATTACCGTTTTTTTTTAGTCGGGATATGTTTTCAAGTGAAAAAATGTCTTTCGGTTCTTTTCTACGGACCGTGGTTGTTGAGTTGCGGCATCGGTTTATTATTAGACGTCGTAGCTGCTGTACATTTCGGTTTGGACATGCTTTATATCCACGTAAGTTTTTTTCGACTAATTAAAAAACGTTCAAGAATTATTTGATTGTATTTTCAGAATTACACTTCTTGGTTGAATTTTATCGGCGTAGAAAACTACAAGGATTTCAGGAAATTCGATAATTATTACAGTTCAAATTTCGTACCGTTCGCCAGTTCTGTAATAATGGTGGCATTTTTCTCCCGATTATTAGCGTTTTGGGCGTTGAATATCGTCACTTTCTTTTCGATCAATAGTCATTTCGTGATGGCGTACGTCGATTCCGATTCCAGCTCTAAGCAATCGTCGAGTGAGTTATCGAAAATTAAAAGATGTTTTATACGAATCGTGATATTATTTCAGATAGACGTACGAAAAACGCGATCGATTCATCGGAATTGAGAATTAGAAATTGGCAAATGTTTTACGGTACCGTAGATACGAGTTCGAGGGACAGTTCTATACATTCCGATAAAGATTACGATTCTTCCAAAGGGGGTATTTCGTTGATGATGTCTGCTACTAGAAGGAAACATTCAGATAATAATAGCCCACGACCTGTGGCAGGAAATAGCACCACTCGGTATAGCATCGATTCCAATATTGAATATTTATCGGGGACTAATAGCAGCCCGAATGTGAGTTGAATTGATTGATGGTTTAAATGAATTTTTCGTTTTAAAAAATTTTTTTTTCTCATTTTTTCAAGGTAACTTCTAGTTATATAAGATTTCCGGATGTGGTGGATAGTATGGATAATAAATCGAGGAAATACAGTAGTGACTCGATAAGACGCGAAGTTCCGTGGTCCTATTTGAGATATAACGAAAAATTTGCTACTTACGGTGAATCTTCAAAGACTGATTCAAAGGAAAAGGAAGTACGAATTTTCAACGAAATAACTGGAAGTTAGTATATTTCATGATGTACTTTGTCCTACAAAATCGTAATTAATCATTTTTTTAGGTCAATTCTTTTGATATATCTGCGTTTCAACAAAAGATGAATCGTAAACTTATTTATTTGATGTAGTTTTTATATATATATATATTTTTTTTTTATTAAAAAAAATGTACTTTTATCTGTCGTGTATTACTAAAATTCGTTTTAATCAAACAGGAATGGTTTCGAGGTACGTTGTTTTGTATTTTCAATCAATATTACTTTCTAGCTCCTCTCCAACTCAACCGATTTAAGTGTTCAAAAACTCAAAAGAAAGAGGATGTTTCAGCGAGTGTTCTCAAACCAAAACGAACTCTGTAGCTATATTAGAACCTGAGATATAGATCTTTGAATGTAGAAAAATTGGCAAAAACCTACAAAAATTCATAACTCCACGTTGAATGTCCGCGCTTAGCTCCTCTCCAACTCAACCGATTCAAGTGTTCAAAAACTCAAAAGAAAGAAGGTATTTCAGCGAGTGTTCTCAAACCAAAACGAAGTCTCTATCTTGAATAGAACCTGAGATATCGAGGATAGAACGTGTGTATGTCAAAATCCTATAAAAATCCATAACTCCACATTGAATGTTCGCGCCTAGCTCCTCTCCAACTCAACCGATTTAAGTGTTCAAAACCTCAAATGAAAGAGGATGTTTCAGCGAGTGTTCTCAAACCAAAACGAAGTCTCTATCTTGAATAGAACCTGAGATATCGAGGATAGAACGTGTGTATGTCAAAATCCTATAAAAATCCATAACTCCACATTGAATGTTCGCGCCTAGCTCCTCTCCAACTCAACCGATTTAAGTGTTCAAAAACTCAAATGAAAGAGGATGTTTCAGCGAGTGTTCTTAAATCAAAACGAAGTTTCTATCTTGAATAGAACCTGAGATATCGAGGATAGAACGTGTGTATGTCAAAATCCTATAAAAATCCATAACTCCACATTGAATGTCCGCGCCTAGCTCCTCTCCAACTCAACCGATTTAAGTGTTCAAAAACTCAAAAGAAAGAAGGTATTTCAGCGAGTGTTCTCAAACCAAAACGAAGTCTCTATCTTGAATAGAACCTGAGATATTGAGGATAGAACGTGTG
Source organism: Diorhabda carinulata (assembly GCF_026250575.1). Taxonomy (NCBI): domain Eukaryota; kingdom Metazoa; phylum Arthropoda; class Insecta; order Coleoptera; family Chrysomelidae; genus Diorhabda; species Diorhabda carinulata. The sequence goes on along the minus strand of NC_079469.1, from coordinate 13,476,588 downwards.
TATGTGAAAAACTCCCATAAGTAATGTGCAGGGGGAAATAACTTGAGAATGGTGAAAATTAGATGAAATCCGATGGTTGATGGCTGATCTGTACATCAATACCTTTCATTGAAAAAAAAAATTAAGCAAATCGGTTGGGTAGAACGCCTGAACGGACTCGGAATGGAAATCATCAATTTTTTCAATATCTAAGATTTCTAAAATTTTGAAAAATTCGTTTTAATCTAGATCTTATCTAAAATATGATTGTAAATGATATTTATAAAGAAATCAAAGTAGTATCAGTCATCGTTAATCAAGTAATAGATAAATCATCGATAAAAAAATTACGATCTCTCTTATTGAATTTAAGTATAAAAGTAAAATAAACTTTTAGTTCGTTATTAATTATATTGACGAAAGTTTAAATTGTTTTTTTCATTATTTTGTGTAAAATGGCGCTATCCACCACACAAAAAATATGCGGCAGATTAGCAGGTATACTAGGAACGGTAAGTACAATAATAAATTATTTGTACGTCAAATTAAAATAATTGATAATATATTTGTCATAACCACGCCCGATACAAATTTTTCAAATTTAAATAATTTAGAAATAATATATACATATAAGAAAAATATTATTCAAGTAAACGAATTTACTATAGAATTATCAGTTTTTGGTTTTTGTGTATAGGGTTTCGCAAAAGTTACGTAATAAAAGCAGAAAAACAGTCCCGGACTTGGATATTTTATTAGCACGACTATTGCGTATATCAAACTTTAATATCGGTTGATAAGGTACAAAAATAAGGTGCATGAGAAATTTCTTGAAAGGTCAAATGTATATCGGTATATTTGAAACTAATAACGGCGCACACAAAATCGTAAATCTCAGGATCGGCTCGACTTAGGAATTTGAAATTTTTACAGCAGATACCTTATGTAATTAGGAATACGAGAAAAATACTCCGATTACTTCGAGGTCATGTTTTGACCTTGAAAAAAATTGACAAAGTTCAACATTTTTTGAAAATTTTTGGTTTTTGCCCTGAAATTTCATTATTATGTTACTAAACCCAAAAGTTATTTACATATTTCGAAAGCTGACGGAATGACGGTTCTAAATCCATATTTCAATTTTTTTTTTAATTTTTAGATTCTTCGGAATAATTGCCCAAACTCGGCTTTGCAAAGTTGTTATATTTTTTGATATTATGAGGCAAAATTTTGTTTATAAATATCATGTGAAACATGATTTCGATGTATTTTTTGCCGCGGAACATGATGGCGCTATCAGTTTTGCCATAGAACGTACCTAAAAAGCGCTAAATGTAAAAAAGTACATGTAAAAATTTCAAATTCCTAAGTCGAGCCGGTCCTGAGATTTACGATTTTGGCACAAATGATTCCCATTTTTCCCTATGTGCGGCGCTTCGAAACTATTTGGGAAACCCTATACGAAAATTTAAAAAATTGTAATAAATCTTTTATTTTTAATATAATAATGAACATTTTCAGTTGCAAGGATTAACATGGGCCAGTTTGTCGTTAACATCAATCATTATGTACTACGAAAATGATAACGACGGTACAAATACTACATATTCTTTAAATAACGGTTTATACGAATATTATTTAGGTAAGAATCTAAACGGAAAATACATCTTTAGCCATAATTTTTCTTGTATATATGTGTTAAATTTTTTACTATTTACTTATTACTTATTCTATGGTTTCACGGAAGGTTTTATCGACGCGCCTGTCACGTCCGCAACCCGTCATACCTTCTTATTATTTATTCTATGGTTTCACGGAAGGTTTTATCGACGCGCCTGTTACGTCCGCAACCCGTTATACGTCTCGCATAGATAAAACAAATATTTTACGTATACGTACAAAATTTTCGTGAAAATCTACTTTAAAATTGTGATTATTTCACTTGTGAGCGATGATTTTTTATTTATCGTCTATATGTTTCAGATAAAGCTTCAAACGAACCTTGGAGAACAATTAGATCGAGCGATTTTATTATTCTCATGTGGATATACTTTTTTATAAGCGTCGCTTGGTCCACTATATCTTTAGATTTATTTTTAGGTAATTGTAGTTGATTTAACGAAAATTTAAGGTGATTCATTGATTTCTATTACAGCTATTAAATATAATAAAACAAGATATACGTTTTTGAAAATAACGTGGGGAATACTTACGATTGCAATATCAGTTATTGATTTGGTATTAACTGCATTGCTGTTGAGGGACTATTTAAATTGTCAAAATAATAATGAAACGGAGTATGACGAATTGATTTGCCATACTGTAATCGGTACCGTTATGTGTTTAGCCTCACGAGGTTTCGTCTTGTGGATTATGAACGCTACATTGGCCATATCAGAAATTGTATCTGGTATAAAAGTAAGAATATACCGTGTATACGAGGGTTGCTACTAAAGTTTTGAGATACGACAAAAAATAAAAACAAATATTTATAAATTGGATGTACGCATCAACCGCTAGTTCAGATGTAGAAGCTCGGTGGATGACTCATTAATTCGATGTTTTCGACTGTCAACAAACGGGAAAAACGCGCGAAAATCTTTTGATTCGAAAGTACGTTCACAATTAAAAACGTCAAACTTTCTGACAGCAATGTCAAATTTGACATATCAGTGTTGCTATATCTCAAAACTTAATTCTCAACACTCGTAATAAACGAAACGAATATGTTATTATTAATTAATATTTTTAGATTGTCAGTGGTAGACAAATTGTAAATGGACGTAGGTACGTTTGTAATAATCTGATTTATCTTTGTTATTGTTTTTAATTATTTTTTAGCGATATTACGATTCCCAGAGCTAAATTAGATAGGGGTCAAGATGGTGGTTCTTTGGATTTGAATACAAGATTTTCGTCGTTTCCTACTGGTAATCAAACACCGCCGGTAAATTCGTTCAATCAACGAGAATACAGATATTAATAAATTGTTTTTTTAATTGATTATAGTTTTTTTTACATCCTAAACGAAATTGATAGAAACAATCTGTACAGGAGATTCCTGATTACGTTATTTTTTAGTTCATTTGTAATGGCAAATAAAACACTAAACTTTCTTCTTATTCACCTTTACTACATCATTAAACCATAAACCAATAAGTAGTGGACTGTATTTACTATTTAACTAAATTGTACATTGAAACTAAAACATTTATCCACTCTTGCTAATTGACATAAACCAAAATACAAAATATATAAATATATTATACGATATATAATTAATTATATATAATATATAATATCACACACACGCTACCAAGGCCAAAAAGCAAATGTTACATTTCTTTTTCTATTTATCTTATGGCCGACTAGACAAGCAAAAAAGGGTCTAACAATAAAAACCACAATACAGCTTGTTGCCATGGTAACAAAATTCAGTATATGCAGCGAACAGATTAATAACATGAAAGAAATATACATATATACGAGGTGCGTTCACAACACAATCCCTATGTACTTATTTGTTAATATTTATTGGAACCACTCGAGATAAACGTTCGATATAGATAAAATTTACCTTTTTACTCTGAATATTGCGAAATATTAATTCGAGATAAGCCATGTAAGTGTTTCCATAACTTTATTAATAAATATTCGTTGATATATGGTAATAATCAAAGCGAATGCATAGTTTTAAAACATGAGTGTCTTAGACGAAAATTCCCCTTCAGTAACAGACGGATTATTTTCTTTCAAGTGAGTACTACAACTAATTTCTAGTTAAAAAAAATTATCGTGAAGACAACCTAATATTTAAATTAATCAAACGTTTAATTATAAGAAAAGGAATACGTATCGAATTGCCCGATGCTCCAGCACCAGATTCAGACGTTTACAAAAAATATAGAAGAAGAGGTACGGCCATAATTTTCAATCACAAATATTTCATCAACGATTGTACAACAAGAGAAGGCACCGAAAAGGATAGGGACGCTCTAGAAAACGTTTTGAAGGAACTTATGTTCGACGTAACGGTGTACGAAGACCTAACTTGCGAAGAAGTTTCAGAAGTATTACATGTTGGTGAGTTATTGTTTTATTCGTAGTTTTTGTTTATTATTGGAAATTTTATTTCGGTATTAGTGTCGAAAATGGATCATTCTGAATCTTCTTGTCTCGTAATATCGGTAATGTCCCACGGAGATAATGGAATACTTTACGCTAAAGATACTTATTACGAAACCGAAAAATTGTGGAAATATTTTTCGCCTTTATATTGTCCCAGTTTAGCCGCGAAACCAAAGTTGTTTTTTATTCAGGTAACACAACTAGTTTTTTTTTTTCTCGAATAGAATGATATGAATAATTGTTTAAGGCTTGTAGAGGTAACAAAACGGATCCCGGATTTGAAGTTACGTACGTACACGCCGATTCCGATAAAAAATCGACTGATTTGTATACGATTCCGGTTATGGCAGATATTTTAGTGATGTACGCCACTGTGGAAGGTAATTTTAAATCTCTCCCGCGATTAGAATTATTATTATGGGTGTTTTTTAGGTTATTACGCATGGCGGGATCCGTCTAAGGGAAGTTATTTCGTACAAAGTTTAGTTAACGAAATTAGAAAAGGATATAAAAACAACAAAGATTTGTTAACGATTTTGACCGGCGTTAATAGGGAAGTTGCCATCGGGTTTACTTCGGTTGAACCTAATTGGGAGGTTTTTAACAGGAAGAAAGAAATGTGTTGTATAGTATCAATGTTAACTAGGCTTTTTTATTTTAATTGATTTAATAAAATTTTATGGAATGTTAGTTTCATTTTTTTCCTTGTTATAAATCGTATTTTGAAATTTTCAAACCCACCGTGATTTGAAGTGAATACGAAAACTCTCTCTCATTGTATAAATCGACTATTTAGGGGAGGTTAATTCCAAATTCAAACCGTATACATGATTTGATTTGTTTTTTATTTTGATAATAATTAATCTTTTATCTATACAATGGAATATTGAGATTAGCTCTACTCATCAATCAGAATCAAACATTTATATTCATTTTAATCGTATAATATCAATCAAAACGATAAGTTTCGGATTATCTGTTTGAATATTAGAAATAAAACGTTTCGCTTTGGTACCGGTGCAACTGGTATTGGTATTTATGTATATAAAAAATTATGAGTTTCAATCATATTCGTTTTAATACTATTAAAGTTTTCGTTCAAATCGGTTGCGTTGGAGGAATTGTACGTATAAATTTTTTTGTGATTTTGATAGAATAGTGCATGGCAAGTAACTTGAAATGTATAATTATCTCGTTTTATTTATAATGAATCCAATTTCCAACTTGTTTTGATTGAATTGTTGTAGATACAAAGTCTGTTATGGATCGGTTTGTCATTATCTTCAATTACTTTTTACTACGAAGACGCGAAAAATTGTACATCGGATACCGATTATATTTGTATCGTCTATAATATATTTATCAGTGAGTTATTGAACAAAATAACGAAGTAAATCGGACTAATTAATTATTTGTTTCCGTTTTAGATCCTAACGGTAACATTTACACCGATGAATTTTTCGTAAAACCCTATATCTTCCAGATCTTTTCGTGGATATACTTGGTATTGAGTATATTTTGGTTTATATTTTCTCTTCGTACGCTATTTGGTAAAAGAACGCTACATTAATCGATTTTATATTTTTAATTTACATATTTATATGTTTTAGTTGTCAACGGTAGTCGTCGTCGTAAAGGTATATCGTGTTCGATTAAATTTTGGACAAGTGTAACTGTATTAGTAAGCATTACGGATGCGTTGTTATTAAGCGGAATTGCTGTCGATTATCAAAACGCGCAAAATATCTTCAGTTACTCACCTACCACCTACCCTATCACTACAACTTTTGTACCCACTTCTTCTAGCGCAACCACGCCGACTACATCTATTTTTACTACCACAACAACTACTCAAATTCCTACCGCGTCGACAACGACGATAAGTACTGTTTCGACCACATCAGCTCCAACAACTACAACTTCTGGAACGCAAAAAACGACATCGAAATCTACTACATCTCCAACAACGCCCATAACTACTAGCCAAATTTCTACGACTTCTAGTTCTACCACATCGACTACTCCTAGTTCTACGTCGACAAGTATATCGACTTCTACCGTACCAACAACTTCGAAAACGTCAACAAAAACAACTTCAGTTTCTACTACATCTCGAACAACACCGATAACTTCTAGTTCTACCACACGATCTACAACATCTTCGAGTACTTCTAGCTCTACAACAAGGAAATCGACAACTGTCTCGACGCCTACCACATCAACAACTATTTCGAGTACATCTAGAACAACACCGACAACTTCTAGTTCTACCACACGATCTACAACTCCGTCGAGTACTTCTAGCTCTACAACAAGGAAATCGACAACTGTCTCGACGCCTACTACATCAACAACTATTTCGAGTACATCTTCTAAAACTTCAACAAAACCTACTACAGTTTCTACTACATCTAGAACAACACCGACAACTTCTAGTTCTACCACACGATCTACAACTCCGTCGAGTACTTCTATCTCTACAACAAGGAAATCGACAACTGTCTCGACGCCTACTACATCAACAACTATTTCGAGTACATCTTCTAAAACTTCAACAAAACCTACTACAGTTTCTACTACATCTAGAACAACACCGACAACTTCTAGTTCTACCACACGATCTACAACTCCGTCGAGTACTTCTATCTCTACAACAAGGAAATCGACAACTGTCTCGACGCCTACTACATCAACAACTATTTCGAGTACATCTTCTAAAACTTCAACAAAACCTACTACAGTTTCTACTACATCTAGAACAACACCGACAACTTCTAGTTCTACCGCACGATCTACAACATCTTCGAGTACTTCTAGCTCTACAACAAGGAAATCGACAACTGTCTCGACGCCTACCACATCAACAACTATTTCGAGTACATCTAGAACAACACCGACAACTTCTAGTTCTACCACACGATCTACAACTCCGTCGAGTACTTCTAGCTCTACAACAAGGAAATCGACAACTGTCTCGACGCCTACTACATCAACAACTATTTCGAGTACATCTTCTAAAACTTCAACAAAACCTACTACAGTTTCTACTACATCTAGAACAACACCGACAACTTCTAGTTCTACCACACGATCTACAACTCCGTCGAGTACTTCTATCTCTACAACAAGGAAATCGACAACTGTCTCGACGCCTACTACATCAACAACTATTTCGAGTACATCTTCTAAAACTTCAACAAAACCTACTACAGTTTCTACTACATCTAGAACAACACCGACAACTTCTAGTTCTACCGCACGATCTACAACATCTTCGAGTACTTCTAGCTCTACAACAAGGAAATCGACAACTGTCTCGACGCCTACTACATCAACAACTATTTCGAGTACATCTTCTAAAACTTCAACAAAACCTACTACAGTTTCTACTACATCTAGAACAACACCGTCAACTTCTAGTTCTACCACACGATCTACAACTTCTTCGAGTACTTCTAGCTCTACAACAAGGAAATCGACAACTATATCGACTTCTACCGTACCAACAACTTCGAAAACGTCAACAAAAACAACTACAGTTTCCACTACATCTAGAACAACACCGACAACTTCTAGTTCTACCACACGATCTACAACTCCGTCGAGTACTTCTAGTTCTACAACAAAATCGACAACTGTCTCAACGCCTACCACATCAACAACTAATTCGAGTACATCATCTAAAACTTCAACAAAACCAACCACAGTTTCTACTACATCTCGAACAACACCAACAACTTCTAGCTCAACCGCACGATCTACAACATCTTCGAGTACTTTTAGTTCGACATCTTCAAAAACTACAACAACTAGTCAAGAAACTATAAATGTTACTACATCTCGAAGTCCCTTTTTGCAAATTCCAAAAACTGTTCGTATTGATACCTCTTTAAGGTCGGCAAGTTTTGATGTTGCAGCTTTGTTAAATGAAGAGGACGAGATTGTGCAGGTAATTGAATTTTTTTCTTCGAAAGATGTGTACAACGCACTTCATAATAATCCAAATCGTAAATATTTGAAGAAATATCTTTAGAAATTGATGTATATGTTTCTGGACCACTCGAAAATCGAGAAAGCAACATTCGCTTTCTTAACAAATATTTCTTGCGATTTTATTTTAAAGGATTATTACGTTTCAGCCTAATCTGGATGTTATAAATACTTCGATGTTAATTATGATGTCTTTGATTGCCAGAGGATACGTTTTATGGTTATTTAATTGCTTATTCGTCGTGGTGATGATAATTATTGTAAATAATTTACATAGGGTTGTAAGTATGATTAATGTTTGATGTTATAAAATGATTTTGTCACTTTATTAGCTTAAAATGTTAATATTGCAATAGAATAGAATCATTTAATCATTTGAAAACGTTCTTTTTGTAATAGAAGTACACTGAAATCGGCCGTGTTGTTTCTAATTAGAATTTGACGTTTCGTTACTTTCTATGGCATCTTTTTTCACTTTCATCACCTCGGTATAACAAGAATCCGTGGTAAGTGTTGAAATATTATATTTTGTTTTAGGTGAGACCCGAGATTTTCCCTATAATTGATACGGTTGCGATGGATAATTCGGCAGCTTTTTGTAAAACTTTATCCTTTGTAAAAATCGAATGAAAATAATGAAACTTTTTCCAAATCCCGTTTCGACTTTTATTTACGCAAATATTAATTATATTTCGCTGTTGTAGTATGTGTTAAATTTAAAAATTTAATTAGAACGATTAATTTTTATAGCTACTTCTAATTATCGAAGATCCTTATCACATGATAAAATTCAGATTGGGATGTTTGAACAATATCGTCTATGCAGCATTTTATCATCGTTATCTACATATCACCCGCAATAAAATAATAATAATTCCGTACGAACAAAACGTTGTTGTTGGTACGTAATTTAATGTAAGTTTGACGACATGTTTGGTACCAACAATAAAAAAAATGAGTGCGAGTAATTTGCATTATTTTGCGGTAAAATGTTTAGCTTTGCCTGCTGCTATTATAGGGAGTGTAAGTATTAAAAATTATTTCTTATAATAGTTGAAGAATAGATCTTGTAGCTTTTCTTGTTGATTTCTTAAAATACTTGAATAGTAAGCAGAATTTTTTGAGTTTTCTATAATATATTTGTAAAATTGAACAGATTTTTTGAGTTTTCTATAATATATTTGTAATATTAAACATTTTTTCTACTTAGTAAGCAGAATTTTTTGAGTTTTCTATAATATATTTGTAATATCAAACATTTTTTCTACTTAGTAAGCAGATTTTTTGAGTTTTCTATAATATATTTGTAATATTAAATATTTTTTCTACTTAGTAAGCAGTTTTTTTGAGTTTTCTATAATATATTTATAATATTAAACATTTTTTCTACTTAGTAAGCAGAATTTTTTGAGTTTTCTATAATATATTTGTAATATCAAACATTTTTTCTACTTAGTAAGCAGATTTTTTGAGTTTTCTATAATATATTTGTAATATTAAATATTTTTTCTACTTAGTAAGCAGATTTTTTGAGTTTTCTATAATATATTTGTGATATTAAATATTTTTTCTACTTAGTAAGCAGATTTTTTGAGTTTTCTATAATATATTTGTTATATCAAACATTTTTCTTCTTGGTAAGCAGATTTTTTGAGTTTTGTATAATGTATTTGTAATATTAAACATTTTTTCTACTTAGTAAGCAGATTTTTTGAGTTTTCTATAATATATTTGTTATATCAAACATTTTTCTTCTTGGTAAGCAGATTTTTTGAGTTTTGTATAATATATTTGTAATATTAAACATTTTTTCTACTTAGTAAGCAGAATTTTTTGAGTTTTCTATAATATATTTGTAATATCAAACATTTTTTCTACTTAGTAAGCAGATTTTTTGAGTTTTCTATAATATATTTGTAATATTAAATATTTTTTCTACTTAGTAAGCAGATTTTTTGAGTTTTCTATAATATATTTGTGATATCAAACATTTTTCTTCTTGGTAAGCAGATTTTTTGAGTTTTGTATAATATATTTGTAATATTAAACATTTTTTCTACTTAGTAAGCAGATTTTTTGAGTTTTCTATAATATATTTGTAATATTAAATATTTTTTCTACTTAGTAAGCAGATTTTTTGAGTTTTCTATAATATATTTGTAATATTAAACATTTTTTCTACTAAGTAAGCAGATTTTTTGAGTTTTCTATAATATATTTGTAATATTAAACATTTTTTCTGCTTAGTAAGCAGATTTTTTGAGTTTTCTATAATATATTTGTAATATTAAACAGTTTCTCTACTTGATAAGCAGATTTTTTGAGTTTTGTATAATATATTTGTAATATTAAACATTTTTTCTACTTAGTAAGCAGATTTTTTGAGTTTTCTATAATATATTTGTAATATTAAATATTTTTTCTACTTAGTAAGCAGATTTTTTGAGTTTTCTATAATATATTTGTAATATTAAACATTTTTTCTACTAAGTAAGCAGATTTTTTGAGTTTTCTATAATATATTTGTAATATTAAACATTTTTTCTGCTTAGTAAGCAGATTTTTTGAGTTTTCTATAATATATTTGTAATATTAAACAGTTTCTCTACTTGATAAGCAGATTTTTTGAGTTTTCTATAATATATTTGTAATATTAAACATTTTTTCTACTTAGTAAGCAGATTTTTTGAGTTTTCTAAAATATATTTGTAATATTAAACTTTTTTTTACTTAGTAAGCAGATTTTTTGAGTTTTCTATAATATATTTGTAATATTAAACAGTTTCTCTACTTGATAAGCAGATTTTTTGAGTTTTCTATAATATATTTGTAATATTAAACATTTTTTCTACTTAGTAAGCAGATTTTTTGAGTTTTCTATAATATATTTGTAATATTAAACATTTTTTCTACTTAGTAAGCAGATTTTTTGAGTTTTCTATAATATATTTGTAATATTAAACATTTTTTCTACTTAGTAAGCAGATTTTTTGAGTTTTCTGTAATATATTTGTAATATTAAACATTTTTTCTACTTAGTAAGCAGATTTTTTGAGTTTTCCATAATATATTTGCAACATTAAACATTTTTTCTACTATGAAAACATATATTTCTAGTTTTTTCTTTTTATTATTTACGCGGAACCAATTATTTACTTGTTACGTACGTATACACACCAATAAATCTTGATATACCCTATATTTAATATCTATGACCAAATCTCTAAAATTAGTTTATTGATTACCATTAAAACGGCGATTTCCACTTATTATTTCTATTATCTTTATTAGTAATATATTATTTATTCATTTCTTAGTCATGATTCTAATTTTTGGCGGCTGAATTGCTTCCTTTTTCCGAAAATAATAAAAGTCCTAAAAGGAAAACGTTTCTGACAACATTGATCATTACAGAGCAACGTTTGAGATTCAATAATTATAAACAACATTTTAATTTTCACTTAAACAGAAAAAAATACGAGAGTGTCGTATATTACTATCATCATTTTTCAAATTAATCGAGATCTTATCAACATTGAACATACAAAAACAGGATTAAAAGGATACAAAAGGATATTACGAAATTATAATCTGATCATTTAGGCGACTGGAATTTATTGTGAGAATCTAAAGCTGTTGCGAAATTTGTCTTTAAACTGAAGTGGCTGATAAAACACTCAGTCCAAATTTTACATCACGAATTTTCTATGAATGTTTTTAAATACCTTAATAATATGTGATTTGAACGCATCAACCGCTACTTCAGGTGTAGAATTTATTTTTAAAAATCATTGGTTGCCAAACAAGGACTGTACGGTGGATGACTCATCAATTCGATGTTTTGACTGTTCGAAAACCTCATTTAGACCGGGCGCTGGATGGAGTCGAGTTCTGGATGTTGCCAGGAGCCGTATTGGTCAATTTTTTTGCATCCCACCCCCTTAGACATCTAGTAAATGGACCGAACACATACTTTGATATAACGATTGTTTTAGTGGGAATATCCAATTGATTTTTATGATTTTAGATACTTACAGCTAGTCAAATACAATCAATATGTAATTTTTTACAAGAGCAAGCCATTGCTTGACAATTGGATGCACGTTTACACGGTTGAATCGACAATTTCTTAAGTGGTTTCTTGGTAATTTGAAGGTGCAATCAATTGGCTGTAGTTGAGTTTGAGGAAAGGGGAGACGGACCAGCACAGCTGCCGGCAACATGTGATTTTCTATTATTTAGAGTCTCAGGTAAAAGAATTTGAGTATAGTTGCCGGTTCTCACATTTTGCTCACTCAACTCCATCCAGCGCCTGGATTAATTGTTTGAATTGATGTCTGCCAGCTCGCATTGTCGTGGTGGAGAGTGATTCGTCTTCTGCGATTGGTTTCCCTGATTTTTCCAAACACTTCTGACAAACAAATTGACGATGCAATTTTCGAAAAAGTGTTTGTACAATTCCCATTTCTATATGAAGTTATAACTGGTTGCTTTTGGATATATATTTATAAATTTCCTTTGGAGTACGTTCTCCATTAAAAACGTCAAACTTTATGATGGTAAAGTTAGATTTGTAACGTAACTATTGACATTTTTTTAGCTACAAGCGGCAGTTTGGCTTGTTTTGTCTCTAATCTCGATTCTCTATTACAACAACCAAATTGAACCGAATGAAACTTCATCGTATACCAGTTACGGATATGTCATTTACCTTTTATATTTACGTGAGTACATTACATTTTATTTATTCATAATGATATTGAAATGTTTAAATCGAATTTCAGAATCGAATAGCACGACGGATTATCTAATAAATCCGGAATCTTTCGACGTAGTCATGTATTTTTATATGATATTAAGTTTCGTTTGGTTGATAATATCAGCAGATTTATTTTGGGGTGAGTCAAATTGGAATTCTTTGAACTGTTCTCGAAATTCCACTTTCCGACGCGCTTTTCGACAACCAAGTTACCGTACATAGGTCAAACAACATTTATTTGGGCACAATTCGCAGCCATTGTAGGTACATAACTAGGTATGGTGCTTATCTTAACATGTGGATCCAGGTTGAACAACAAGAGCAGCAACCAAACCAGACCAGTCACGTCATTAGTACCTATTGTCATTTTCTTCGTCTGAGCTTATTTGGTCTTCATCGTCGCTACTTTCTGTTTTCTTTAACCATTTTTTTATTCTTTTAATCTTTCTCGAGGTGCTGGGCTCAATATCTCTAAAATGTTACGTCGGGGTTTATGGGATGATTGCCAGTCACTTCGAAACCTTTTACTGCCTTGTCCATCGAAGCTACTCTCGATTAAGCTTAGTTAAATATTGAAGCCGAAACATCACGAGTAATTGTTTCGTATGGATGGTGTTTGAACAGTTTTAATACCTGTTTCATCAACATTGAACATTCCTTTTGCTGGATAAGCATTCTTCTCTGTCATTTCTTCTAAATTGCGAAAAACAATGCAATTTCCAACGCTCTACGTCAACTCATAAGCCAATTTGCTTAGCTGCTGCTGCTAGATTCCAAAAAACGTTTTAGCCAACTTAATAATATGGCCAGCTAACTCCTTTGCATCTTCTTGCAGCTTCTAAAGCAGCTTGCACTTGAAGTGGATCCCTTTTTTCTATTTGGTGCACTCTAAAAGAAAAAATAAGTACCTATAATATGCAATTGATAATACCGCGCCCTGAGCCCTAACCTAACCTAACCTAACCTAAAACTCATATCTACTTTAAATAACTCGAAATTACGCTACAAAATACATTACAGCATAATTTAGACTTTTAGTCATAGCTTTTATTGTAGTTAAAACTATTAAAGCACTTACTGAGTCTTGGTTGGGATTAACGTCTCGAGAAACGGCTAAAACATGTTTTCGGTTGGCCTGTTTTCAGCTACTGCTAACTTATCGAATATTCACGTGACAAATAATGTGCGAGTAAATACTAGATGTCACCACACGCTGCACATGTCCATTATTTTAGACAAACCCTCCCCTATCTCTGAAGACGATAACTTGGTTATCAAAACGCGCGCTAGGAAGTGGAATTGAATGATTTGTTAATTCGACGATGTTTTAGTAATTCAACGGAAAAAACGAGATAAAATTTCAACGCTATTGGTATGGTGGTCAGCCATTACTATCCTCATAACCATCTTGGATGTCATAATGATGAGTTTATTGGCCGCGGATCTCCATCAGAACCAAACAGTCGCTACTGATGAAAGTACATCGACAACTGAAAGTCCTAGTACAACGGTAAGGACTAAAAGGAAAAATCTTTACATTGAAATAGAAAGTTACGATAAAGATTTTATCTTTTTTTATTTTCTCTTTCAGGAAAGTATATCCGAAATTGAAACAACATATTTATCAAATATCGTAAGTATTGGAGCGATTATTATCAGTGTTTGGTAAAATAATTAAAATATAAATAAATAATAAAATAAAAAAAGTTTCTCATATATCAGTTTAATATTTGACTGAAAAATTTGATGGTTTCCAGGATACGCAAACAGTGAGTGCAGCAATTACGATAGTCATGTCTCTAGCAGCTAGAGGATATGTTCTTTTGATATTAAATGTCACATTTGCCGTTCTTTTAGCAATATCAGTTTATAAAAACCAACAGAAAGTAAGTTTACTAAGAATAAAACAACTAAATTTTGTACAACCCTGGTATTAATGAATTTTTTTCCATCTAGAATACTCCAATCGTTCATAGACCTATAATCAACGCTTATGGGTAAGTTTGGAAATTATTTCAATCAAATATAGCAAAAAAATTTATTTCGGTCGATGATTTTTTTCAAATTATATAGTATATAATTTTCAGAACCAGACCAAAGACACTTTACGACCAAGTAGAAATAGACAAATCGTTTCAAAATGAAGGTTTCCAATCGGACGAATATACGTTCGCTTTGAAGTCCTATCAGAACAACGAAAACGGAAAAAATCCTTTAAGCAATAGTAATAGGAGTAGTTTAGCTTACTCGCAGTCGCCCGCGCCGTATTCTTTCGAAACTGTGGAGCCTCTGAAATTACCTTCAATTCAAACAGGTCGATTGGCGAAAATTGGAAAAGCCGGCGGAAGAAAGTCTCCCCCTCGTCGAGTACCGTCGCCTACCGTTCCTACGACTTCCAACGGGTCGCCGCATATACCAGAACCTGATTACACACCTCCTCATTCACCCAAATTTAAACCAAAATCTGTATTAAGACCTAAGAGTAATTATGAATTGTAATAACTAAATATATGTATGACTTTTATTATTACTAATTATTTAAAAAATTTGTTGATATATTAGTTAATTAAATCTGTTGCTTTTTATTTTTCTACGTTTTTTTATATATTTCGAAATATAATTGTTGATCATCCTGTATATATAGTAATGCTCCATTCTATATAGTACACAAGTATCATTGCAATTACTCATCTAAGTAGCTAATATGATTTCACACTGTATTATTCATGTTAGATTGTTCAAAAATTTGTTTATAAAATTATTTGTTTAAATATCTTTTTTTTTTTGGAGAGGTTGTCTAGAAAATTAAGAATCTTTTTCAAGTAACCAAATAGGCATAGTTAAAATTTTTTTATTAAAAACTTTCAACATTCACTGTTCAATTATTTCATTTCTTGGAAATCAACAATGGTTAAGTAGTTAATGGTTAGTACCAAGGATTCAATATCTTTATAGGATATTGTTGTTATTTTAGGACAGGCTTTTATCAGTCCTGTAGATATTTTTACCCACATCATTTTTATTGTTGATTTTTAGTGACTAATTGCCATTTTTTTAATAGCTTATATTACTTATAATCTGTGTAATTACTAAATTATCACCATAGACAGATATCAATATCTTCGACATGTTTCTACATTCTTTATTATCTATCTAACTACCTGATGTGATAATAAAGGTATCAAAAAAGTATAATTTGCTTTACTGGTTGCATAACGAAAAAAAGGTATATAACCAGTATAACTTAGAGCATATTAAATGATATATATGCAACTAACATAACAATGCAGGGTATCGTTGGTTGCATACCGACTAGGGTAAAAACGCACAGTAGTAAATTTTCAAGTAAAAAAATTTGTAGTTATTATAGATAGACGAGATGATAATACACTTGTTAGAAACATACTGTTTACTGCTGAAGCTGGTTTCACACAAGACAGTTTTATTGATTCCCATAATTTATATTTATGAGAAGATGAAAATCTTCACAGTACAATTCAAACAAAGAATCAATATCTATTTTGTATTAATGTGTGGGCAGGAATAGTTGGTAATAATTTAATAGATCCACGTTTTCTTGATAATAACCTGAATGGTCAGATATATGCAACACCTGTAAACAGAAGGAACGAAATAATCGATAGAATAAACTTCCATTGTGACGCTGTAAGGCAGAATCTTGATTTGGTCTTTCAAGTTCAAAGAAATATCCTCCGTAGACTCCGAAAGTGTGTACAAGTGCAAAGTGACCACTTCGAACATTTATCATAGTTTTTTTTGTCCTTATTTTTTTTCTTATGTAAGTAACACGATGTTTGGAATATGCAATTCAATTAGAGATGTTTGATTGTAATTTAATGCCTCCTGTAAGTAGTTTTAATAAATAACGTATGATAATTATCTGCAAAATGTCTTTTTATGGCAAACGATTTCCTTGGCATGTACCTACAACGATCAAAAATCTACATATCTCCTAAATCACAAGTTTCATCGAGTTTTTGTTAAAAAGTCAACCGAAAAATTCATTTTCATGTTTAGATTGTAAGGGTGTTATCCTTAAAAAGTTACGGATTGTTAACTAACCATTGGATATGAGCCGCCCCAGGCCATTAAAAATTCATAATGTTCGATTGTATAATTTAAAAAATACACTCAAATATGAGATCTGATTTCGGAACTTTAAAAGCCCATTACTCAGAAATGAGGGATCGTATGATCATGATGAAGTTTTTCTATCACAGAAATATTTATCAACTCCAGTGAGAAGAGTGAATAAGTAGGAAGACTCCGGAAGTGGTACCGGGAAGTGACGTCTTTGGTCCAGAAATAATTCTATCCAAGGTCATAAACATCTATTATAGCTCACTTATACTGCTTATTATATTTCTCAATATAATTTCAAAACTTTAAGGATCTGACAACACACACATCTTAGTGATAATTAATAATTTTTGAATATATTGATTCAGTAATAAGCATTCAAATTGAAGCATAACCTCAAATACCTTCACATCACGTTTATTTATTACGAGGAGAGAAAAAAACGTCTAATCGTTATTTTTGTCATATATATTTGATTTTAAATTTACTAATTAAAATATTTCTTGTCATTTTGTCTGTGAAAACTATTTTCTTTTTTTTATCGGTAATATTTAATTCTGTTTCAATGGAAATTAAGAAGAAATTTTATTGGCAAGTTCATTGACCCCTTTTAAATTCTTTACTAATGTCTAGATTTGTTTTTGACTTGCGCACTACAAACGTTAACGTCACAAGCTTTGAACAATACATTTAATTATTTAAATGAGGAAATTTCGACAGTTTTACCATTGTATAAAGAATATTCTTTATACAATGTCTGAAGGTAAACAAATTGTTTGTGATCTGTGAGTGTTGGTGTAGTTGTGGTGTAAACCAGTGTGTTAAATAAGAATATCAACAACGGTTCCAAAAATTCCAACGTGGATAGGAAGTGAATAGAGGTGACAATGTATACTTAAGTATACAGAGACTCTATTTTCGGGCAACTTTTAAACATACGAACAGTAGAAAATATTAGGTAAGCAAAACTTAATCCTAGTGTGGCAGCATTACTAGAGAAAAAGTAGTTTAAAGAATCGATGTTGGCAAATAACTACAGTAACACAGTCTCTTTAGTTTTTATTGGTTATAAATATTTTTTGTTTACTTGAACTTACAAATACCGGTATATAGAATTGCGTATTTGCGAAAACATATGAATTAATGGGCAGTTCATTTATTATTTTTTTTTTCTCAAATTTATATAATTGACATCCTTTTAGTTTAGAAAATATTAATATTTATTATGTGATGAATTAATTCTAATATATTCAATACTGCTGCGTTGAAAAAACCTTGTTGACAGAATAAATTATCTCAGACATATTTTACGCGTTTCTTGTTGCTCAAATTAATCAATCTTAGTAATTATGGAAACGTCAAATCGAAAATTGCGATCTTTCAAGTATTTGTCGAGAAGTAATCGTGTCATTTAAAAGCAGAACGTTGAATATTTTATATAAAACCAACCCACCGCTTTTCCGACCTCAAGCTTCTCCATCCTCTGTCTCCCTTATGGATATTTTGGTTCTTCTATTCTTGTTAATTTGAAAAAAGACGTTCAAATAACGGCCCTATTCCTGTGGCTATTATGTAGAAGTCCCTTTGAAATTTCCATAATCATCTTTTGGTAGCTGATTCCACAGGCTTTAACTTCTCCACCAAGGAGTCCCGATAAACTGACGTTTCTAGGCGTCTGTGTTTATAAGCCACGTCAGGATTGAATACTGTTTTGAATTAAATATATACAATCTCTCACAACTTTTTTGAAGACAACAAAAAACAAGTTCCAAAATATGCGAACGTCATAAAACTGTTTTCTATTTTTCCTTATTTACGTAGACTATAATAACTGGAAGGTCGTAAAATAAATAAACTTGTTGCTTTAATTTTATGGCCTTGGCAACATTATATCGATGAATTTAAATGGAGAGGATGTAATTTAGTTAGGTATAAGTGTATTCGCACATTTAGTACTCTTTGGAAGCACAAATCTCTTTTTATGTGAGTTTGTATACTCATAACTGTGTTTATTAATTACTGATAAAATATGGAACAAGATTTATTATGCTGCATTCAAAACAATGTGCGTAAATATTTTTTTCGAGATTAATTGCAAGTGTTTTGTTGTAGTGATTGAATAGTTAGAAAAACTAATGTGAAAATATTGCTCTAGTAAATAAAAAATAGTTTAAAATATTCTAATATTTAAAAGCATACAAATCGCATTTTCGGCGCGAGAGACTATAGCGCATTATTTATCATTAGCAAGTAGATATTAACGATATTATAATATTTAGTTCTTCTTTTTCTTCTCTATTTTGGCCTCCACCTAAACAGTATTCAGCCAGCGCTGGTTTTCGCTTTGTTTTCTGTTTTTCTGTTTCTTTTTTAATGACTTCTTGTGAGTTAGACATGTTAGAAAAAGACAATCACAACAGAATTTCACACATTTGGGATGTTGGCTCGGTTAGGAAAAATAGGACCAGGGTCTTAATAGGAAGGATTCTCAATATCTCAATCTTGTAGGTATATTTTGATAAATTTCACGATTAGATTCATAATATTGTAGTTTTCTCAGCTTAAAATATTGGATAACCTAATTGGTGTAGGTATTTTTAGTTCAATTAGCTTGTTATATATATAATAAATCGTGTTGAATCGAATTGTACCATTTTCCTTTGTTTGTAAATGATTTTTTCCAATGTTCGTTGTGTTCTGTTTTAATTTGTTCTTTGAAATGTAAGTATGTAAATGTCTTCTTTATCTATTTTAAAATTTTCGGCTGGAACATTAAGATTTCTTCCGATTTGCGTAAGTTGCCCAGCCCAGCCCAAGAATCCACCTGTGAAAATCCATGTATATTCACTGTATTTCGCTCTCTGTTTGGTATTTTATTTCTTCTTCAAAGCACGGGTCTATTCCGCTTACGTAAATATTTTGATTTGTTTCTTCAATTCGATTTTTTGCTTCAGTTCAGTTTTTTCTCTACACTTTTCCCGAAGTTTGTCAGTTAATTCTTGTAATGGATTTTGATCTTTTGTGAATATTTTCAAGTAGAATTTAGTCCCAAGAGAAATAAAACAAAAAAATATCAATAATTTCATTTATTTAATAATTTTGTCTTCATTATACCTTGACAATTCTCATAATAATTGGTTTATGAAATGACAAATAACAGGATTCGATGTAGATTGGGGCCAATTGTCATTTGATGTTGATCAATATCTTTCGATCTACAGGGTGTCCCATTAGTGTGTGAAAGAGCACTAACTGTATGTCTTTTTTCCCATAAATTGTGACGTTGCCAAGTTGGAGCGAAAAATATGAAGATTTGACGAAAATTGGTGCACTATAAAAGCTGCTTAGTAAACGTTATTAGTTAGAAGGAAGTAACTAAAATTGTTTGGTAAGTACGAAGGTAAATGATGGCTGAAATGTCTGAATAGAGTAGAAGTTTTGTTTGGGGTTCGGGGTGTTTTTTAGATAAGCATTAATTCAGGAGATTTCAAGCGAAAACTTCATTTTTTTAATTTCCATTATTATGCAACGGATCAACCGTATTGTACCTCAATATATAACGACTTTCTCGATTTAACAATTTCTTCGTAATCCCCTTGAATTGTCCGTAAGAGTCAATGTAAAATATACCTTGACAAAAATAGGTCAAAAATAGGACAAAAATAAATATTTTTTTTTAAAGAATTGTAAATATTTATACATTGTAAACACATGAATTATGCTATCGCTAATTTACCTCTATTGAGCTACGTGAATATCAAAATTAATTCTCGAAATTCCAACCCTCAACGTTACCCAAAAGTACGGATTATTATTGGAGGAATGGAGGATGCGTAGTAAGCAGGACCAGACAGATGAAAATCGTCGGCCGGGTTTTCCGATTTCAGTTGTTTCTCAGATCTCCAGCAGGCGAAACAAGGATACGAGATGGGACTGCGCCTTAATGTGCTAATTGTTGCTTCGACCCTTGTTGCTCTCTCCTGTGGGATTCCGACTTCTTTAGTTGAAGAAATCAAGTCCAGCGAGCTTAGGAATAATAAAGGTTAGTAACTTTTCACGCGAATAAGAAACAGTACGGGAACACAATAAATATATATACACAGTTGTCTTAAAAAAAAAGCGAATTCGTATTTCCATCAGATTTTCAAACACACCTGTTGATCTGCACTTAACGGATCTTGACCAAATCGAGTCTGTTTTATTATCTCCGAATTTCAAATCTTTGTCTCGGCCACATGTTTTATTTGTTGAACCGCTCCCTTGTGTAAAATTTGGAAGGATAAGGAGGATCTAGGTATGTTTGATTCGGCCCTGATATAGGAACTTTTTCCTCTGCAGGGCTGGGGTTATTGTGGTTTTGGTGGGATGTGTTGGTCCAGCTGCTTCCAGAAGGGTTTTTTTTGGTTTTTTTTTGTTTTTCCTAATCTAATTTGGGGTTGGCGGGTACAACAGCGACTGTATTATTCCGTATCGTCGGCCATTTGGTTGGAGAACCGGTTCACCAGGTTTGGTGTCCGTGGAGAGGTCGTACGGGGTTTGGGGTTTTTCCATGGTGACTGGGGCCGTTTCCTGGGGAGCTTTAGGTGTTTCCAGTCTTTTCGGACAACGGGGATAGAAGGCAGGGTGAGATCCACCGCAATTTTCGCAAATAGGGAAGTTTGACTTTCAGTATTTTTCTGGTTTGTGACCGAATGCACCGCAGGTGGGACAAATAGGTTTGGCAATGCAGGAGTCTGCAGAATTGCCGGTGGAGGAACAGCGGATGCAGTATTTGGGGACTGCGGGAATGGAGTTTGAATTCGAGGCTTCGCAATAGCGCGAAAGCCCGTGGAAGTTTATGCCCTTGGTGAGGGCGTGATGGTAGGCTGATTCGGGGTCTGTTATTATCCACAACATGGAGGTAGGTTTATTTGTTGACCTGGCAATGATCCTCCAGGATTGGAGAACGGGAAATTTGAGTGGCGAAAGGATCTCTAGGAACTCTCCGTCCTTATAGGATTGGTCAACATTTTTGCAGACAAGAGATGTGGTTTTTCTGGGTTTGGACGGGGGTCTCGCCAATGGCGTAACGGATTTTTCTTGCCGATGTTTCATGATGAAACCTGGTAGGAATTTTGAGGAGGGCGGTGCCGTTGGGGTTGGCTTTGAGAAAGCTCATTTGTCCCCTCAATAGCTCTTGCGTATTGAGCACATTGTAGAGTCTGGAGTGAAGGATTCTGGGCAGAGGAGCGGGATTGTTGTTGGGCGACTGTATGGGGTTGTTGGGGGTTCTAGGGAGCTGGGTTTGGGTTGGTTCTTGGTTTTTTTGGGGATTAGGGGAATTTTGGGTAATAGTTTTGGTATTTTGAAGTGGTTGAATGGATTGTGGTTTCTGGATAGAAATATTTCTATTTCTTTTTGGAATAGCGCCCTGATGATAACGATCCACCTGTGGAGATTTCGAAGGAGTGGATTTTCGGGAATTCTGCGAGACCCTGGACGCATAGAAACTCGCGGACGGTGCAGAAGATGAACTCCTGCTATTTTGGAGAGACTTTTGTTTGAATGCATATTGGAAAGTTGCAGAGAATTTCTGTATGGTAGTAGAGTCGGATTGAAGGAGTTCTTCGAGTATATTTGCGAACTTTTCCTCCAGAGAATTGAGTTTGGTGGGTAAAGGTGGAAACTCGTCAACGGATGTGGTGGAAACGGGTTTGTATCGGAGAGGAGAGCCTATAATCGGATGGAACATGGAATTTTGGTTCAGAATGAGAACGTTGGTTTTATACAGGGAAAATAGTCAATCGAATTAAGTTATTGCACACTCTGTATATTATCTATTGATAATATATCTTTGTACATTGAATATTTATATATTTTCATATATTTTGTAATTAATAAATAGTTTGTCAACACATCAACTTCACTGCAGTAATCTGTGATAACATATTATCAAACCATATGGTAGGACTAAATCGATTACCATTAAACATAATATAAAATTCATTTTCGTCGTAATTGACGGTGATTAGAAATTATACGTAGAATACAAATACAAATGAAATATTTGATGATATTTATTTATATCTCCCATAATTATAATTCCTTATTTATTTTTATAGCACTCGAATGAAATTTCTTTGAGTGCAGTATTTTAATGGCATCGTAAAAGCAATAAATCCCATAAGAAACTTTTAGTAGTTTATGTGTAATCTTTAGGTTCACAATTTTTTCGAATAATTCATATCAAATTGAAATGTAGTATCTAATTACTAAAAGCTCTTCAAACCATTTTTGTTTGCCAATAAAAAAACGCCAAGGTTTAATTCTCAGTTGGAAAATAAATGCAGATATGAATATTTCGTTGCTCCACAATTTATTCGGCAAACCGCAAACTTCTATCAGATATTCCTTGAGGATTGTGAATTTATAAGAATGCAATTTATGTGTATCGAGTTGCTCCACAATTTATTCGGCAAACCGCAAACTTCTATCAGATATTCCTGGAGGATTGTGAATTTATAAGAATGCAATTTATGTGTATCGAGTTGCTCCACAATTTATTCGACAAACCGCAAACTTCTATCAGATATTCCTGGAGGATTGTGAATTTATAAGAATGCAATTTATGTGTATCGAGTTGCTCCACAATTTATTCGACAAACCGCAAACTTCTATCAGATATTCCTGGAGGATTGTGAATTTATAAGAATGCAATTTATGTGTATCGAGTTGCTCCACAATTTATTCGACAAACCGCAAACTTCTATCAGAAATTCCTGGAGGATTGTGAATTTATAAGAATGCAATTTATGTGTATCGAGTTGCTCCACAATTTATTCGGCAAACCGCAAACTTCTATCAGATATTCCTGGAGGATTGTGAATTTATAAGAATGCAATTTATGTGTATCGAGTTGCTCCACAATTTATTCGACAAACCGCAAACTTCTATCAGAAATTCCTGGAGGATTGTGAATTTATAAGAATGCAATTTATGTGTATCGAGTTGCTCCACAATTTATTCGGCAAACCGCAAACTTCTATCAGATATTCCTGGAGGATTGTGAATTTATAAGAATGCAATTTATGTGTATCGAGTTGCTCCACAATTTATTCGACAAACCGCAAACTTCTATCAGATATTCCTGGAGGATTGTGAATTTATAAGAATGCAATTTATGTGTATCGAGTTGCTCCACAATTTATTCGACAAACCGCAAACTTCTATCAGATATTCCTGGAGGATTGTGAATTTATAAGAATGCAATTTATGTGTATCGAGTTGCTCCACAATTTATTCGACAAACCGCAAACTTCTATCAGATATTCCTGGAGGATTGTGAATTTATAAGAATGCAATTTATGTGTATCGAGTTGCTCCACAATTTATTCGACAAACCGCAAACTTCTATCAGATATTCCTGGAGGATTGTGAATTTATAAGAATGCAATTTATGTGTATCGAGTTGCTCCACAATTTATTCGGCAAACCGCAAACTTCTATCAGATATTCCTGGAGGATTGTGAATTTATAAGAATGCAATTTATGTGTATCGAGTTGCTCCACAATTTATTCGGCAAACCGCAAACTTCTATCAGATATTCCTTGAGGATTGTGAATTTATAAGAATGCAATTTATGTGTATCGAGTTGCTCCACAATTTATTCGGCAAACCGCAAACTTCTATCAGATATTCCTGGAGGATTGTGAATTTATAAGAATGCAATTTATATGTATCGAGTTGCTCCACAATTTATTCGGCAAACCGCAAACTTCTATCAGATATTCCTTGAGGATTGTGAATTTATAAGAATGCAATTTATGTGTATCGAGTTGCTCCACAATTTATTCGGCAAACCGCAAACTTCTATCAGATATTCCTGGAGGATTGTGAATTTATAAGAATGCAATTTATGTGTATCGAGTTGCTCCACAATTTATTCGGCAAACCGCAAACTTCTTTCAGAAATTCCTGGAGGATTCTATGATTGTCAATCCGAAGAACAAATTTCGGAGCAATCTATGTGAGGTCTTGTTAACGGAAAAGACTTTCTTCGGTAGCATTTTTATCAAGTATAAAATCAAATTTCATAGTTGCACTTTATTCACATCGATGGATACTCTTGAATTAGAAGACCAACAGACCAACCAATGTCTTAGATGTCGATACATCAGGCATTCCTTCGTGTGATAATAATTCAAGGTCCTGCATAGAAAAAGTATACAAAATGGAAATATATTATACAATAACAAAGTATGAATTTAACTAATTAAAATAGTGAATTTTTGTTATAGTTAAAAGATCTCATCCAAATGAGTTAGTCGATATCGAAAGCAATGAAGCAGATGGATCTTTATACAAACCTTCAGCAATCAAAAGAGGTAAGATTGACACTTATACTAATGTTCTATTTCAGGAAATATAAAAATTGATATTCGTTGTCTCCTAGAAATAGTACTAAGTACTCTGTAGGCATAGAGACCAAAGGTAACCTTGAACTCTAAGCAGCGGTAACCCAAACCATACCTCCAATAGCGTGATGTACATGCTGCTCATCACTCGACTTTCCTCCATTGCTCGACGACCGTATACGTCTGGGTAAAACCCAGATTCATCCCTATAGACGATTTATATCGATGTCTCTGAGTTATTGAGGTCAAGTCAAAAAATACTTCGTATTCTATGGGCTTCTGTTTCTGCAAATCAATTTATTGCTGATATTCTTGTAGATGAAGAACTATCTCTTGGTGCTCCGGAACTTTCGTGCCATATGTGAAAACATTTGGAATTAGTATTCACACTACAGTTCAAACAAACAAATCCTCTTAGTAGTTATTTCACTTGCAGGTGTAAGTCTAGAAAGTAAGCTTCCATCAGATCTTCAGTGGGACCAGGACCGAACAGACCTTCTTATTAATAAAAACTATCTGCCCAATGTAACTAGTTTATTCCGATATCCTGATGGTTCACCTGATGAAACGGAAAAGAAAATCAGAGAGTTTGAAAAAGGTTATCAATATGCGAGGAATAACGATGATCTGGACGAGGTATTAGAAAATGCTGTATTGAAATCTGGAGTTTACGGAGATTCTGGAGGTTTGAATCAATACAGGTGAGTTCAAATACAAGGCAGTTCATAAATACGAGTATGAATTCGGCAGAGACATTTCCAAAATTAGTTGTTGAATAGTATTTTCGCCAAATAATTATTATAATCTACTTTAATACCAAAAATCGGAGACATTTTTGCGTATGGACACTCAATACTTCAACTGGAAACTTGTTAGTCTCGGAGATGTTGTCAAATTGGTACAGCTCAGAGCAACTATTTATCAATAAGTGAAAAAATAAAAAATAAGTAAGAAACCGATAGTATTAGCTGGCTTCCACGACCAAAGGCAGCTTTAGAAAAGAAAGAAATTCAGGAGAATCGAGGCGTTCATTCATTCATTCGATTAACTCGTACAAAAAGAAAGTGACGAGGCTAAATTGGACCAGATCGTCAACTTGTTGAAATATATGGTCAAAAAGAAACCGAGAGAGAGAGCAAACTTCGAAATTCCACAGTCCAGTCACAGGAAAAACAGAAACAAGTCGCCTACAAGAGAGCAGCACCGAACCAGGATCAAAAGCTTTCGTCCAGACGGCCATACCTAGCAGTCTGTGCCCGGAGGATGGTCACCCACTAGGATCAAAGAAGATCAAGAGAATGTTCCTCGCCAAAAAATGATTCGGCAATGGTAGAAAGAAATTCGGCCTACCTGGCAAAAAGTCAAGATCTTTTGTCCTGAAAGAGGGCCTCCAGAATGACGATAGCTCCGAGAAGAAAAGACAACAAGTCGCGCAAAGAACTAGACTAGCCGAAGTACTGAAGATATGACTCGACAGTCTATCGGGAGGCCATTTGGGAGTGAAGAAACCCCTTCAGCGAGTCCGTGAAAGGTTTTATTGGATGAATAGTTCCTACGATTTGAAGGACTGGTGTAATGTATGTATGTATGTTCAAGAGAAAGGCATGGGAAGCACTGGATTGCTTCAGATATCGCTGGACCATTTCCAATGACAGATAATGGTGGTAAATACATCCTAGTCGTGATGAACTACTTTACAAAATGGGTGGGAATTTACTGGATCCCGAATCAAGAGGCCACAACTGTTGCGGAAGTATTGTGAGAGAATTTATCAGCCAATATTTTGTGCCCATGAAGTTCACAGCGATGATGAAGGAAAGAACTTCGAGAGCCATGTGTTCCAGGAAATTTAGGAACCAGGACGACCGCATTACATCCACAATCAGATGTAATAGTTGAAAGAATGAACAGGACCATTGGCACATATATGTCTAAAGTAGTTTCCAGCCATCAGAGACATTGGGATCAGTATCTGTCCCTATTTGCAATGGCTTCTCGATCGACTAATAATGAGTCCTGAAACACCTGTGAAAATCCTGTTTGGACGTGAAATGTGACCAAGAATTTGGCTTTCGACCTGGAGAAGAACGGATGACACATACGAATTGGCTTCGAATTCATCTTCAAGTTGCCAGTGACAGAATGAAAAAATGATACGACACGGAAGCCACAGGCGTCGATTTTAAGGAGGGGGATAACGTAAGGCTGCACAACCCTTCGAGGAGAAAGGTTTTGTTTTTGTTTTTTTTTGTTCTTAAACCAAAACGAACTCTGTAGCTATATTAGAACCTGATATATAGATCTTTGAATGTAGAAAAATTGCCAAAAACCTACAAAAATCCATAACTCCACATTGAATGTCCGCCCCTAGCTCCTCTCCAACTCAACCGATTTAAGTGTTCAAAAACTCAAAAGAAAGAAGGTATTTCAGCGAGTGTTCCTAAACCAAAACGAAGTCTCTATCTCAAATAGAACCTGAAATATTGAGTATAGAACGTGTGTATGCCAAAAACACCTACAAAAATCCATAACTCCACATTAAATGTCCGCGCCTAGCTCCTCTCCGACTCAACCGATTTAAGTGTTGAAAAACTCAAAAGAAAGAAGATGTTTCAGCAAATGTTCTTAAACCAAAACGAAGTCTCTATCTTAAATAGAACCTGAGATATTGAGGATAGAACGTGTGTATGCCAAAAACCTACAAAAATCCATAACTCCACATTAAATGTCCGCGCCTAGCTCCTCTCCGACTCAACCGATTTAAGTGTTCAAAAACTCAAAAGAAAGAAGGTATTTCAGCGAGTATTCTTAAACTAAAACGAAGTCTCTATCTAGAATAGAACCTGAGATATTGAGGATAGAACGTGTGTATGCCAAAAACCTACAAAAATCCATAACTCCACATTGAATGTCCGCGCCGAGCTCCTCTCCGACTCAACCGATTTAAGTGTCAAAAACTCAAAAGAAAGAGGATGTTTCAGCGAGTATTCTTAAACTAAAACGAAGTCTCTATCTAGAATAGAACCTGAGATATTGAGGATAGAACGTGTGTATGCCAAAAACCTACAAAAATCCATAACTCCACATTGAATGTCCGCCCCTAGCTCCTCTCCAACTCAACCGATTTAAGTGTTCAAAAACTCAAAAAAAAGAAGGTATTTCAGCGAGTATTCTTAAACTAAAACGAAGTCTCTATCTAGAATAGAACCTGAGATATTGAGGATAGAACGTGTGTATGCCAAAAACCTACAAAAATCCATTACTCCACATTAAATGTCCGCCCCTAGCTCCTCTCCAACTCAACCGATTTAAGTGTTCAAAAATTCAAAAGAAAGAAGGTATTCCAGCGAGTGTTCTTAAACTAAAACGAAGTATTTATCTTGAATAGAACCTTAGATATTGAGGATAGAACGTGTGTATGCCAAAAACCTACAAAAATCCATAACTCCACATTGAATGTCCGCCCCTAGCTCCTCTCCAACTCAACCGATTTAAGTGTTCAAAAACTCAAAAAAAAGAAGGTATTTCAGCGAGTATTCTTAAACTAAAACGAAGTCTCTATCTAGAATAGAACCTGAGATATTGAGGATAGAACGTGTGTATGCCAAAAACACCTACAAAAATCCATAACTCCACATTGAATGTCCGCGCCTAGCTCCTCTCCAACTCAACCGATTTAAGTGTTCAAAAACTCAAAAGAAAGAAGGTATTTCAGCGAGTATTCTTAAACTAAAACGAAGTATTTATCTTGAATAGAACCTGAGATATTGAGGATAGAACGTGTGTATGCCAAAAACCTACAAAAATCCATTACTCCACATTAAATGTCCGCCCCTAGCTCCTCTCCAACTCAACCGATTTAAGTGTTCAAAAATTCAAAAGAAAGAAGGTATTCCAGCGAGTGTTCTTAAACTAAAACGAAGTATTTATCTTGAATAGAACCTGAGATATTGAGGATAGAACGTGTGTATGCCAAAAACCTACAAAAATCCATTACTCCACATTGAATGTCCGCCCCTAGCTCCTCTCCAACTCAACCGATTTAAGTGTTGAAAAACTCAAAAGAAAGAAGATGTTTCAGCGAGTGTTCTTAAACCAAAACGAAGTCTCTATCTTAAATAGAACCTGAGATATTGAGGATAGAACGTGTGTATGCCAAAAACCTACAAAAATCCATAACTCCACATTGAATGTCCGCCCCTAGCTCCTCTCCAACTCAACCGATTTAAGTGTTGAAAAACTCAAAAGAAAGAAGATGTTTCAGCAAATGTTCTTAAACCAAAACGAAGTCTCTATCTTAAATAGAACCTGAGATATTGAGGATAGAACGTGTGTATGCCAAAAACCTACAAAAATCCATAACTCCACATTAAATGTCCGCGCCTAGCTCCTCTCCGACTCAACCGATTTAAGTGTTCAAAAACTCAAAAGAAAGAAGGTATTTCAGCGAGTATTCTTAAACTAAAACGAAGTCTCTATCTAGAATAGAACCTGAGATATTGAGGATAGAACGTGTGTATGCCAAAAACCTACAAAAATCCATAACTCCACATTGAATGTCCGCCCCTAGCTCCTCTCCAACTCAACCGATTTAAGTGTTGAAAAACTCAAAAGAAAGAAGGTGTTTCAGCGAGTGTTCTGAATTTTTCAAGCCTCAACAATACAGAAAGGACTTCTTTTATATATTCAGAATAATAAAGTCACTAATTTACAAAAACGCTTTGTTTCTCACGGGCTATTTACTTGTTTCAAATGGAGAATTGGTTCCGATCTTCAGTTAGTCGGTGTGTTTGTACATCTACATAAAAATCATGAACCTACTGTGTTGTACGAATTTTTTATTTCTCATTTGCTTTGAAAAAAATTGGCCGCTTTTAATTTAGATAAGCAACCTCCGACAAATACGTGGGTGTTGAAATAAAACTTTTAACGGCAACGTTTTACAAACAGCACGTGTTTCAGCCTGCCAGTATTGTTTGGTTGACTAGGTGACAACTGGAAAAACAGACCGTCTACCTCATTTTAATACTTTCACGTCTCGTTGCGCTGGATCGATATTCCGGCGTTGTAAGCCGGGTCAGGACTAAATAACGAAACATGTGCAACAAATTTGTCGTCCAACTTTGTTTTCTAATATTTTATAACGGAAGAATCCAGACTATGGAACAAAAATAAAATAATTTTTGCAGCATTTCAGCTAGAAAACTAAAGAGTGCGTGACACGGCGTCAAAACTTTGCCTAAAGTTGTTAAATGATATTGCCGACGACATACTTCAAATGTTGCTGTTCCGTTTTATGGTCAAAGATATCCAGAAGAATTTGTAGTAGCTGATGGAGGATACAAACCCGAGCAAGGATTTAATGCAGACGAAGACACTGTTTTGGAAGAGAATGCCAAACAAAACATTCGTTTCTAAAAGCGAAAAGTCTGCTCCTGGATTTAAGGCAGCAAAGGATAGAGTTACACTGTTGCTATGTGCGAATGCATCTGGAGATTGTGTCATTAAGCCTCTGATGCTTCACAGATCGTTTAATCCTCGGGCTTTAAAAAATCAAAACAAGGACAACCTGCCAGTGTTTTGGCGCGCTAATAAGAAAGCATTTAGACTTTAAAGCACTTCTACTTTTGGACAATGCACCAGGTCATCCTAGCGAACTTGAAACTATGCATCCAAATATAAAAGTGTCATTTTTACCTCCCAACACGACGGCTTTGCTTCAACCTATGGACCAAGGAATAATACAGACCGATAATATGGAATGTAATCCTGATATGAATGTTATGGAATGCTGGAAAAAATTTGACATTGCAAAATGCATCGTAAACATAAAAGAATCTTTGGAAGGGCTGAAACCACACACATTGAAGTCATGCCGGAAAAAACTGTGGCCTGCTCTGACTCAATCTGGATCACTCCGAATCAATATTCACACCAGCTGAATCAACCTGAATAATTATTACCTGGAATGTTTAATTCTTCGCTATCTGACTGGTTGAATCAAGTGCGACCTCGAACCAAACCTGATTGAACCAGATTCGACCGGTCTGAAGGCGGGAAAAGATTTCCTTTAAACGGAGCGCTCGAAGCCGAATCTTGGTCAATCAGATTCAACTTGATTCGGATTCGTTTGGTGTGTAAGGGCCCTTAGCCGTTACTTTTTAATAGTAATCTGTTTCATTTCTCTAACACATCTTTTGTGCAGGTTCCAGTCGCGGCTGAAACGAGATGTTGAACTTTCACCAGAAGAAGTCTTAACGCTACTATCTCTTTATGAAAATAGTCGTCAACATCAAATTCCTCAAAGTGATAATTATCGTTATCCTTGGACTAGATTTGAGCCAACCGTAGACACGGATCACTTACAAGAACAAGATGATGACAACTGGTTAAATACTCCCGTCGTTTATTCTCATGCTTCTTCGTTTGACAAAGATTCGGACCCTAAGTATTTATACGAGAGTAGACCGGAAGATGTGGAAGTCAAAGATAGATGGCGAGGGTTTGGAGTAGATGGAAGGAGCAAACGGTTCATGGTAAGGATATAATTATGATAATCACTTTAAAGTTGAGTCCGTCTCGAATTCAAATGAATTTTCACCAATAATCACCAAATTTTTGCTATCTAACGTATGCCCTATTCTTTTGCAAATATTATAATGTTTGGATGGATTTTGAGTGGATCTACGAATAAGTAAATTATTGAAAATGAAACTTCAATTTTTATCTTTCAAAAATTAATAACAAAAACTAATTTTTAAACATTTAGAAGCGTTTTTATGTATAAATTTATTCAAAACTAATTTTTAAACATTTAGAAAATTAAAATTGACGTTTCAGTTTATTTCAGTCTTTTTCAGTTCTAAGAATTCTCTTTTTCGTTTATTAGATTCCGTTTCAATAATTTTTGAATCTTTATTTATGTTTTTTTTTTTGATATTTCATGGTTCGTTAATGCAGTTCTATTTTTTTTATCGTATTGATGACTTCTTAGTCTATTTTCTAAATATTGAGATGTCTGTCCTATGTATCAGCCAAACTTATTATCACTGATCGTTTTTGTGACATAGGATGACACGAATTGAAGTTTAAATATCTTGAGGACCAAATTTTGTATAATGTGTCATCAAAAAAATTGATTTTATGATAAGAATTGAATTTTATTTTTCAACCTTTTTGTCTGGACTGAATGGACGTTTCTATTATTCTTTCAATTGAAATCTTCAACATTTTATGAAAAAAAAAAGGGGGGGAATCATTTTTAATCAAACTTACTCCCGTATACAAGTTAAAAATTAACTAAAAATGAGTTGGCAACAAATCGACAGGAACTAGTAAGATTAGTTTTCATGAAATTCGTCAAAAGGAAAACATTTTTCATTTCAAAACCTCAAAACTAGATTTCAGAATTGCTACAAAGATTATTTAGTTCACAAGAAAATTTGAATTATTTGGGTATCTGTGAAAATTCGCCATATTTGTTTCGGCTTTTAATCTTAATATACAAGTAAGTTTCCAATAGCTTACAAAATCATTATTTTAGAAACCAGTTTCTTCTGGTATGGATCACAGCCTTGAAAATGGATGCAAAATCATTCAAAAGCTTGGTATAATAAGGTGAAATTACAAGTTACATGAAGAAAATTCTAGAAGATTCTCTAAAATAAAACGCAAAATTTTATCAGAAATCATTATAATAGAAAAGAACCTGAGATATAGATCTTTGAATGTAGAAAAATTGCCAAAAACCTACAAAAATCCATAACTCCACATTGAATGTCCGCGCCTAGCTCCTCTCCAACTCAACCGATTTAAGTGTTCAAAAACTCAAAAGAAAGAAGGTGTTTCAGCGAGTGTTCTTGAACCAAAACGAAGTTTCCATCTCGAATAGAACCTGAGATATTGAGGATAGAACGTGTGTATGCAAAAAACCTACAAAAATCCATAACTCCACATTGAATGTCCGCGCCTAGCTCCTCTCCAACTCAACCGATTTAAGTGTTGAAAAGCTCAAAAGAAAGAAGGTGTTTTAGGGAGTATTCTTAAACCAAAACGAAGTCTCTATCTCGAATAGAACCTGAGATATTGAGGATAGAACGTGTGTATGCAAAAAACCTACAAAAATCCATAACTCCACATTGAATGTCCGCGCCTAGCTCCTCTCCAACTCAACCGATTTAAGTGTTGAAAAGCTCAAAAGAAAGAAGGTGTTTTAGGGAGTATTCTTAAACCAAAACCAAGTCTCTATCTCGAATAGAACCTGAGATATTGAGGATAGAACGTGTGTATGCAAAAAACCTACAAAAATCCATAACTCCACATTGAATGTCCGCGCCTAGCTCCTCTCCAACTCAACCGATTTAAGTGTTGAAAAGCTCAAAAGAAAGAAGGTGTTTTAGGGAGTATTCTTAAACCAAAACGAAGTCTCTATCTCGAATAGAACCTGAGATATTGAGGATAGAACGTGTGTATGCAAAAAACCTACAAAAATCCATAACTCCACATTGAATGTCCGCGCCTAGCTCCTCTCCAACTCAACCGATTTAAGTGTTGAAAAGCTCAAAAGAAAGAAGGTGTTTTAGAGAGTATTCTTAAACCAAAACGAAGTCTCTATCTCGAATAGAACCTGAGATATTGAGGATAGAACGTGTGTATGCAAAAAACCTACAAAAATCCATAACTCCACATTGAATGTCCGCGCCTAGCTCCTCTCCAACTCAACCGATTTAAGTGTTGAAAAGCTCAAAAGAAAGAAGGTGTTTTAGGGAGTATTCTTAAACCAAAACCAAGTCTCTATCTCGAATAGAACCTGAGATATTGAGGATAGAACGTGTGTATGCAAAAAACCTACAAAAATCCATAACTCCACATTGAATGTCCGCGCCTAGCTCCTCTCCAACTCAACCGATTTAAGTGTTCAAAAACTCTAAAGAAAGAGGATGTTTCAGCGAGTGTTCTTAAACCAAAACGAAGTCTCTATCTTGAATAGAACCTGAGATATTGAGGATAGAACGTGTGTATGCCAAAAACCTACAAAAATCCATAACTCCACATTGGAAAAAAAAATTAAGCAAAAATTGTTTGAAAGAAGCTTATAACAGTCAAAATATGATTTGCAGCCTCTGCAATTGTCGACAAATAAACGATAAATAAATTTTGAAAAATATATTGGTTTTTGTTTCAGATATCAAAACGAAAGAGCCTCGACCCAACAAGAGAACTAAGATATATCAATGGACCAAATAA
Source organism: Diorhabda carinulata (assembly GCF_026250575.1). Classification (NCBI taxonomy): domain Eukaryota; kingdom Metazoa; phylum Arthropoda; class Insecta; order Coleoptera; family Chrysomelidae; genus Diorhabda; species Diorhabda carinulata. Next base: position 13,441,991 of record NC_079469.1, on the reverse strand, counting down.
GAATGACTTTCATACTTTATCTCAACTTTTGAGTAATCAAAGAGGATCCGATAATCCAATATATCGTCGGCTAATTTTGTAATTTGGAAGGGAATTGTATCATATCAAAAATCAGGATTTTTGGTACCTATGGAAATACATATTAATATAATAGATTGATTCTGTATTTTATTAATTATATAGTGAATTGAAATATAATTTCGAATACTGGAATGGCTTATATTATGTAATGTGGTTCTCTATTTGCTTCTTTGCCTGTTTTTTTATCACTATATCTTCATAGCTCAGACATAACCTGCATTCTTTCAACAGTCTTCAACTATTCTGTTTATTGCCATCGTTTACGCTCCATTAAATTTTTTGTACGTTACATACGTCCACAGATTATGCAGATTTACTTCCAAGTCATTTCCTTTATTCTAGATTTTACTTCAATACAAAATATTGAGAATTGGTGTATATTTCTTAACATATGAATAAATATATATTATGTTTAATGTATCAGTGTCGTCATTAATTAAAATAATAAATAATGCAAAATTCTAGTATCATTTGACTTGTCTCCAAATTGACATAAACATTTGTGAAGTGTCAGGTGAGTTCTACCGCGGACATAGAGCTAGAACTAGAGATTGATATATTGATACATTAAATTTCGAAAAAATGCTGCAACGCTGTTTTTTGTTCCGATAGATAGTACAGACATTTGGGAATTTATTGAAAATTCATTGTTTCCTTGCGCGTAACCGTTCATAAACTTTTAAAACATAAATTTTAACCATTACAAGATACCTAACCTAACCTAACTCCCCAGTTGGTAGCATGTGCTGGTTCTATTGAGCTTCAAAGATTTGTGAAGAACCCACAAGGTGGCTTGAAAACAGTTGTAATCAAGGATCTTAATCCCCTGCCCTTTGTTCCTACTGAAGTCATATATCAGTCTGCTCCAAACATCCTGTGGCTCCATGGGAAATCAACTTGTAGACAATTGCCAGGATGGAATGGTTAAATGGAGAATGCGACATCAAAAAAAGAATTTCACCGATCTAAAACCCATGATGACACTGTCTACACATCCTTGCTCAAGGCTCGTCGAGAATGGGATAGTGTTCGACCAGCCACTATATATGAAGGCACAGGAAATTCTCCACAAGGGCACGCATCCACTATTGAAAGATGTCATAGCAAAACTTGGGGGGCTTCCACTTGCTCATGTTCATTTATTGACACATCAGACATTGGCCAAATTGATTCTGGGTCTGATTAAATTAACCAACCGTTGTCAACAGGGTACTAACAGATTTGGACCAGTCCAGGGTTCTGGAAACAGATGACTTAGTAGAAATCAAATCTGTGAAGCAGCGATTTATGACAGCTGTCCACAATTTGCAAAGCAGAGATCCAACAGCTCAGCTCTGGGTTCAATACTATAGCATGGTGACTCTTGTCAAGCAATCGAACAGAAACTCATGAAAGATATGAAAGTTGGAGGTGGTTTGACTAGTGGAAGGGGAATGATGGATAGTACATTGTTGAAGTGGACTTTTGGAATGACTTCTCTTTAGGATATAGCTCAACAAATGGAGCAGTACACTGAAGTGTACTCTATTTCTGGAAGAGACCAAGAGACCAAGGAAAAATTCGTATTTCAAGAAACTATAGGTCATTTCCAACATCACCATATGAAAGAAAGCCTCAACGAATCCACCAAAAAGAGAAAAAGGAAGAAAAAGTCCTAGCACATGGAAATACTTTTTAAGCCAAATTCTAATATGGAAAGCTCAATTGAACATCGTTTTCACAATACAAAAACTAAAGAAATTGCTTTCTGAAGCTAGAGAGACCACAAATATCGCGGTCCCACTAAGGAAAATAACCAAATTTTAGATTGGGCTGCTATCAAAATACTCATATCAAGTCTATACATATCGGAGTGCCGCAGGGATCAATTCTGGGCCCTAACTTATGGAATGTGCTATAAAAAAAGTAACTATTGAAAAGGTTGATCACAAAAAGAAATACCATAAATGGTAGTAATGATTTATTTTATTCATGGTGTATTACAAATAAGAACTTAATATTCTTTCTCTTCCAGTGGATATTTCTTGAGATCCGGAGGACATGAATTAGCTTTATCTCTAACTAGTTGTTGAAAACTACCTTTTATTGTATCTATTTGCGAAACCATTCTTAAATTTACATTGAATCGTTTTAGGACATTCTTGAAAATAGGATAAAGGTGCTCCAATTGTCCATGGTCTAGAGTAGGGAAAAAGTGATGCAAAGCATGATCACCAAAATTAGTTAAGACTAAGAAATGAGAACCAGTCACCTCCTTACGATCCATCAAAGCATCGAGTTGGCCTAGTCCCCAATCATATTTTTCAGATCTGAAAAGCGACAAGCGACAATATAAATTGTTTGTTCCATTAAAGTTTCTACCCAAGCAAGCACCAGATCATCAATGGTGATTCATTCACATTTAAAATTACCCTAATTGAACAAAAAACAGAGCTTTAATGTGAAGGTAAGGAATTATATATCCACAGTGTGATGTACTATCAATTTGGAAATCCTGTCTTCCTCCAAATTGCCTTCTCACCCTTACCCGAGCACTGTACACCCATAGTGTCTCTCAACCAGATCAGATCCTCCATACATTTTGTATCTTGGTGAAATCTTTCAACTTGTCCCTCACTAATGTCGCCTAAATTATCAGAAAATGTTGGACAACTGAAACAAATGAATTCCAGACTTTTTGTTCAATCTCAATCATTGAATTTATCAAGTCAGGGTCTTTGATCAGCTGTCTTATTTGTGGGCCATCAAATATTCCTGCTTCAATTTTTCAATATATGCAAAGCATGATCCATTCTTATCAAGAGCCTTTACAACCTGCTGCATTAGACCCAGCTTGATATGCAGTGGTGGAAAGATGATTTTCTCTCCCCAACATCCATGTTTTCTCTCCTAGGCCGCTATTTTCTAACCCAGTACTGCGTTTTGTCTCTGCTATCCCAGAGGCACAAGAAACAAGGATACTTGGTATGGTCACTTTGTTGTCCAAGGAGAAATCTACACAAATCACCCATTGGTGCTAAACCAAAGCTATTCATTTTCGTTGAGTGAGCTTAGCCTTATTTGTTCCCATTGTGTCGAAGAACACATTTCAAACTTCGCTTTGAGCTGTCAATAAATAGGCGCCAATCATCCGGAAAATATTCAGGAAGATCTACTTTTACCAGGAGTTCTCTAATAGCATGGCAAAATACAAGATTTTGTTCTTCAGAAAAAAAAGGTAGCAGATCTTTCTCCCTTGTGCGATCAAATGTAATTTTCGTTCCTGGTTCAAGTAAATTTTTTTCCTTCAACCTGAAAGCCAGTAATTCAGAAGCTTCTTTCGACAGTTTGAGATCTCTGGTGTTAACTCATCTTGGTTGAAACATTGAGGAATTGATGATATCGTTTAAAACTCACTGTCACCTTCAGTAGTCTCAGAATTCTGATCAGAGAAACAATTTGTGTCCTCACAGAGTTCTGGTAGCTGGTGAAAAGTTGGAATTGGCACTTCTTCTGAGTAAGGGGCGTCTTTTTCACCAGGAGTTCTCTAATAGCATGGAAAAATACAAGATTTTGTTCTTCAGAGTAAAAAGGTAGCAGATCTTACTCCCTTGTGCGATCAAATGTAATTTTCGTTCCTGGTTCAAGTAAATTTTTTTCCTTCAACCTGGAAGCCAGTAATTCAGGTTGAGATCTCTGGTGTTAACTCATCTTGGTTGAAACATTGAGGAATTGATGATATCGTTTAAAACTCACTGTCACCTTCAGTAGTCTCAGAATTCTGATCAGAGAAACAATTTGTGTCTTCACAGAGTTCTGGTAGCTGGTGAAAAGTTGGAATTGGCACTTCTTCTGAGTAAGGGGCGTCTTTTTCACCAGGAGTTCTCTAATAGCATGGCAAAATACAAGATTTTGTTCTTCAGAGTAAAAAGGTAGCAGATCTTACACCCTTGTGCGATCAAATGTAATTTTCGTTCCTGGTTCAAGTAAATTTTTTTCCTTCAACCTGAAAGCCAGTAATTCAGGTTGAGATCTCTGGTGTTAACTCATCTTGGTTGAAACATTGAGGAATTGATGATATCGTTTAAAACTCACTGTCACCTTCAGTAGTCTCAGAATTCTGATCAGAGAAACAATTTGTGTCTTCACAGAGTTCTGGTAGCTGGTGAAAAGTTGGAATTGGCACTTCTTCTGAGTAAGGGGCGTCTTTTTCACCAGGAGTTCTCTAATAGCATGGCAAAATACAAGATTTTGTTCTTCAGAGTAAAAAGGTAGCAGATCTTACACCCTTGTGCGATCAAATGTAATTTTCGTTCCTGGTTCAAGTAAATTTTTTTCCTTCAACCTGAAAGCCAGTAATTCAGGTTGAGATCTCTGGTGTTAACTCATCTTGGTTGAAACATTGAGGAATTGATGATATCGTTTAAAACTCACTGTCACCTTCAGTAGTGTCAGAATTCTGATCAGAGAAACAATTTGTGTCTTCACAGAGTTCTGGTAGCTGGTGAAAAGTTGGAATTGGCACTTCTTCTGAGTAAGGGGCGTCTTGCAGAGACTAAATCTGGTTCACTTGTTGTTAGGCAGAAATAACAGTCATCGAAGTGATGCTTTGTACAAGTTTTACAGACAATATGTGGTGCCCAGGTTTCATCCTGATCACCAAGCTTAACACCAAAATATCCAAGATAAGCAATCCCCCTTTACAAAGTCACTTAGCCGGTTAAATGTTATAAAAGTTTTGAATTTTGTGAAGCTCATGTTTTTTTCGTATCCATATACCCCTTAGGAACAACTAAACTTCAGGGAATTCGATTAATTTAAACGTTCCAAATCTTACTGGTTAATAATAACAGTGAAAGTGTTAAAATACCTAGGAGTGTCTCCATCATGAAACACCTCGGGATGATGATGTCCTGCATTGAGGCCTACAAAACCTAAATATGTCGAGCCACACGCAATAATAAAATTCCACATTACGAAGGTGTCCAGAAACGATTGTCTTCCAAAAAGATATATGACTAATGGTAAAATTAACCAACTCAAATCCGTAAATTTGAATGTTTTTCTTGACATATGTATCCACCTAAAACGTACGAAAGTATATATGTAGCATATTATATTGATATTCGACCTTGGCCTCAAATATAAATAAATAAACGGTTTCTTGTTGGGAACGTGGCAATGAAACACCACTAAAGTGGACTAACTTTAATATATTTTCCGAGCTTTCGAATACTTTCGAATGTATTCATCGTTTGGGAAGTTATATCCAAATATGCAAACAGGTTTGTGTAAGATTGATTAGCATCTAGGCAACGTTCCTGTCCATACTGGTACTGCTGTAAAAATTTTCTACTGAATATGAAGTTAAAATTCTTGTCTTTTGCCATTAAGGAAAAGCATTCACGATTCAGCAGTGACAATGGAATCTATGAAGATCCAAAGCAGTGCTGACCAGAATTTTTTGATGAATGGTTTTATGGAGTTTAACAAATTCAATTCTACTAAGCATATTTGTATAGTTTAGATTCTAGTACAGTTGTTGCGGTTTCAATTTTGCTTTTTCTTCAAATAAAATATTTAATAATAAAAATTATATATTGTAAACTACTTACGTTCGAAACAAGGACGAATGGAAAAGTGTGGCCCATACGATTGGAGCAGAAAGAACGGACAGAGCTTTCTTCAACGGAGTCTTTTTTATTGGCAAATATTGTAATATTGGCTCGAACATTATTATCTCCAAATCAATGATTGTATTTGTATAAAGGTGATGACTCAACGCATGGCTTATTCTCCAATCTCTGAATAAAACATTACATATAAGATCAGCCATCATAAAACTATTGGTCGTCCTAGATTTTCGTGAAAATCGATTCAAAAAATTGTTCTAAACATTCTAAACACGATCTACCATTTGTATAATATACCAATTTGGAACCAAAAAATTTAATGTTCAGCATTTATTTCATTTTAAACTTAAAACTATATGTTTGGGCGAGATGTATGACTCGATTCGCATCGTTTAATTGTTTTACAAAAACATTATTTGAGAAATTTAATAATTGAAACGCGAACTCAAATAATAATTAAGGTATCGAAACAATAGAAAGTTTCCATTTCTACGAAGACAAATATTTATACGATGCAGGAGTTTTAAGTGTAAAACTATGTCAACATTAACTCCCAAAGGTTGTTATAGACCGACCAACATAGTTTTGCCTCTGAGATGCGCAAACTATAAACAGAGAGGGTTATTGTGCGACGAAGACCGTACAGTACAATCGTTTAGTCGAAACCGTTGATTGAATGCAGTACCTGAATCAACGTCGAAACAAATTTGGTATCCTAGTCGAAATTCATTTAAATAAAAGTATTAAAACATATCGGATTATGAGCAAGTGTTTGGGATAAATGGATAACCTTTAAATTGATGATTATTTAACAATTTTGAAGAATTTTTTGAGTACTATTGCCTATAGATTATAATACGACTGTTGACACATTCTCAGATTGGTTTTCGTCAGGTAGTTCTTCGTTTCCGGATAGATTACAATCTTCATCTTCCTGTTCTGATTCAGTGTCGCTATCCTCACCATTTAAATTGGGTTCATTCCTCATGAAATCCTCCTCAAACTTCCTCGCTCTTTTGCTTACAGATTTCCACTGCTCTGGAGAAAAATCTTTGAAAAAATCGTCGCAATGTTCCATAACATCGTTGAAATTTGAGTACGGTTCACACCGATTCGATTGGATTCAAATCCGGATGATATTGTGGTAGTCGCACAACGTTAGGATTTCATACCGCTTATATTTCGGCTTACAGTTCTTTCAGAGGGCATTTAATCCTTTATCCTTTATAATCCTTTAGTCAACACACCTTTTGGTATGAACGTTTAATTAGCCCTTCTGCAGAACTCTAGTATATCGGTGTGATAGGTGTCACATCATTGGAAGGGCGTTTTTAATAAGCTCTGTCTTCTCCACGTTCGACAAAGCTACCATCTAGCTTTCTCAGTGCCATTGTTGTATTGATTGTGAAGTGTAGAGCAGAACTCTGATATATCCACCCCACTTCAAACTGTTCCAGCTAAGGCAGATCAAACGTAACCGTTTAACACGTGCTTAGCCATCGCTGCAGCTTCTATCGCTACTCTACTATGTCTCTCTTTTCTCTCCCTTTTTTTTGAGACCGGTGTGATAGGTGTCACATCATTGGAAGGGCGTGTCTTCTCCACGTTCGACAAAGCTACCATCTGGCTCAGTGCCAATGTTGTATTGATTCTTTATAAAGACTTTATGATGTCGCAAGTGTAGAATCAGTATCCCCACAGAATATCCTAAAACTTTGCCACTTTACTATTCTAATGTCTTTGTTTTAGGTAGTGAATAGCTCTGCCAGTCTCAAATACACTCTCCTCGTGTCTAGAATGTTAACTTCCAAGGAGTATCGCCACATTTTTCGGTTTTTTTGTATGAGGCAATCGTGTATCCAGATTCAGTTGGTGTCTAGCCGTTCTGGTCTGTTATTTGCACATTTCTTGATACATTTCTCAATCTCTCTAGTTTGAACATGATTATTACACGATATTAATATTTTCTTGAGCGCTGTAGGTATCCTGCGCCTTGAAGTTATCTGTAGTGGAATCAGGAATATCTTCCATTTCTTCATCTAGAAGATCTTCATCATTTTCCCAACCATCTACGTTTATGTCGCTCAAATGATCAGCCAGATCTTGAATTTCTCTGTCTAGAAGCGTTTTCTTGTTGCATATTTTTGTAACCAGCAAAAAATTAGTGTGAGGGAGTAGGAATGAGCCAAGGGGGAATTTTGCCTGCGTATCTTCCACGATTTTAACGGAATTGTAATTCTAGTAGAACTTAACTTAATAAATGAATCGATTTATCTACAGAATGATACTATTTTCTAAAAATTTATAACAATTGAACATACCTGACTAGCAAGGTCGAAAATTGGAAGTAGTACATCCTGATATTATCCTTCATGTGGAAATAATTATGTCCAGCTACAGTTAACATGCCAAGAAATAATCCAGCTAACATTCCCATGCCGAAACTCCACATTTTTACCGCTAATATTGATAATACAAATGTTAATACTAGTAATGAATCGGTGAAGAAATTCGTGTTGTTGTAAGACTGTTTAGGTAAACTTTTTAAAATTGGTTGAACTTCTCTTCTTAAAGTTCTATAAAAACCGTCGTCTTCGAATGTAAACGGCATATTTCTTTTAGTTTTCGCTTGCCTCACAAAAAACTTTTTCAGCATATCCTTTGGAAAGTCCGATAAATGATGAACTTCAAAAGCTTCAGTTATATCAGTACCCTGTGGATAACATGAATATCATCAATAGATTTTCTAAGTTTCGTACGTAAAGTTCTGTTTATATTTTAAGCATTTCTTCCCAGTAATTAATTAAAAGTTAAAACACAAGATTGAGTAATCTTTGGACATTATTTCTGTATTTAACATCTGTGCATATGTCCTCGAAGCAAAGCATCTGTGTAGATCTTCCTTAGCATTGTCGGTGTTGTGACAACATTGGTCTAAAGCTGGTAAAAAAACTTCAAAAAAGTTCAAAAAACCTCAGAAACCAACTAAGTTTATAAACGATCCACCATACATCCCTGTTTTGCAGGGCCGGATTAATCTAGGGGCTTGGGGGGCTGTAGCTCCGAGCCCCAGGTCCAAGAGGGCCCCATCATTTGGAAATCATTCTGTATTTTTTGATGTGTCGATACTACAAATCTAATATCTAGCGTATTGTAATTATTTTTTTAGTTTTTCCATACAAAAGTGGACCCCGTCATTATTTTAGCACCGGGTCTTGTAAATCTTACTCCGGCTCCGCTGTTTTGGGACCCAATACCTTCTCTTTGTTCGCTTACAGCAACAATAAATGAATTGGTTTTAAATACTGCTTAAAGCCATTTTTGGTTTCAATACACAAATAGATCCGTCAGAAATGGAAAAAGTGATTCGAAAACGGGTTTATACGCATAGAAAAAGTGTAATGCAACTAGAAAATTCATATTTGGGAATAGAAATATCTGGAAATGAAGGTAAAAGAGTGTCGACAGCAGTAGCATACCTAAACAGCACTTTCTGGTGTATTAAACCTACTCCGACTGACACGAATCAGACCAGATAAAAATCCTGCAGCAAAAGCTCGCCAGCATAACAGAATATCAGGTTTCAGTAATGGAAATAATTCGAAAGAAAGCAAATTTATGGCCGCCACGACTGCGCTTACAGGACCATATCCTTTTCATGAAATTTTTCGTAACCAAATTGCAAAGCGGCTGCCCTATGTCCTCGATAGTCTCACGAATTCCATCTTTGAGGTCTTGAATCGATGCTGGACCTCATCTTTCACGTGGCCCCAAAGCAAAAATTTTTCCCGTAAAAGATCGATGATTTCGTTGCTTGTGTGGCACGTAGCGCCGTCTTGTTGAAAGTAAACGTTGTCCAAATCAATACCATCCAATTCCGGCCATAAAAAATCATTAATCATCTCTCGATAGCGCAATCCATTCACCGTAACTGTTGCTCCAGCCTCATTTTCGAAAAAGTAAGGTCCAATGACACCATAAACCGCACCAAACAGTCCCGCGTTGAGGTGGGAGAGGATTTTCAACAATAACTCTTGGGTTTTCCGAGCCCCAGATTCGACAATTTTGTTTATTGACGTAACCACCAAGGTGGAAATGGGTCTCATCAGTTAAGATGATTTTCATGCTTTTCAAGGACCCAATCAGCAAAGACACGACGTTGTTGATGATCGGCCGGCTTGAGTTCTTGTATTAACTGAACTTTATAGGCCTTAAGACCCAAGTCTTTATCCAAAATACGGTGTAATGACGTTTGTGGAATGGCTAATTCCAAAGAACGACGAGGAATGAACAAATATGGGTTTTCTTCAACACTTTGGGCTACAGCAGCAATATTCTCAGTTGTTCTTGAGCGACGCGTGCACGGGTTTTATTCTTCGCGTCACTAACTTGCCCCAACAGCTCAAATTTTTCCACCAATTTCTGTATTGCGGTCCGAGAAGGTGCTTCACGTCGACCCAAAAATGTTTTAGTTTTACGAACCGTCTCTGCCAAACTTTCACCATTTTCATAGTGTATTTTAATAATTTCAATGCGTTGTTGAACGCATTTTCATTAATGGCGTAGTTTCTACTTGTCAAATGTCAAAAACTGACAACTTCAAAAGTGACATTTACCGAAATAGCGGGCTGTTCAAAATAACACCTCTTATTTGAAAACCCTGTAGAAGTAGCATGTAGAGAATGCAGCAGACAAGGCTGACTATGTTATGGGACGAAAAAGGTGGGGTCTAGCTATTCCATTTATCAGTTTCTGACTTATATATATTAGTATAAATGACGATGGTTAACTCTAGTCTGTCATCGTACCAGGTAATTTACTCTCAGAATATTGTATAACATTACAGTGGTCAAAAATCCTTGGAAATCTTCATTATAATGAGCTTTGATCAAACTTGAGCCAGAGATGCATCAGATAACTCACGTATAATCCTTTAGCCAGTATTTGGTATTTTTCAGTATTCTCCAGATTCATAATTCACATTATGTCCTTCATGGTAGATATGAGTCGCTAATAATCTGCTATCACTCTTGTGAGAAGTTATCTGACTGATCAGTGACCTTTTCGACTGACCAATGTACTTTTTGTCCCAATTTAAACAAGGTTTTAATATATTTTGTTAGGCAATTTATTGATTAGTGTTTGATGTTTTATTTTAGTAAAAAAATATTGAATATTAAGGTTTGGACTGTACGCCATTTGTGTTGTTTAAATATTCCAGAAAGTTTAGGATTTCATGTATAGTGATGCAATATAAATGACGTTTAAAAATAATGATTCAACGTTCGTGTCAATGTCAAATGAATTATACAAAATTCTTCTTCTTATAAATTTAAAATCAAGAAAAGGTAACGCAGGATCGAAACTATTGAAGTAAAATAATAAATAGAATAGAAAAAATCTTGACGTTTTGACATATTGGGTTTTTATGGAAATAAATTAAAAATTACCTTTGTTAAAGTCAGCCATTCAGATCCTCCAGGATGCTTGTGTACAAATTCAGTCAAATCATAAATCCCATCGTGGATTCTCCAATAGCCTTCCGCTCCATCAGTCTTTTTTCTTTCCTCCAACCATAAACCAGTACTCAAAGTCCCCCCTTTAGCCCTAGAAGCTATAGGATTAATACCTAACGTAGATTTAACGACAAAGTTTGTATTCGGTGGCATCGCTTACTATCTGTTATTGACTAAAGACTTCGTTATAAACAATTTTCGAAATCTATAATACGCAAAAAACGTGTAGTTATCTATGAGGTTCGTAGGTTATTATGAGCGATAGTATATTTTTAATTCACAACTTAGTTATCTCTTCTATTCTTTGCGATCTAATTTCTTATCTTGTTAAAATTATTTATAATTTGTTATTAACAATAATTCTTTATAAAGGAATTATTCTACAGATTCAAAATAATCGCAAGTTGGGTTCAACAACAAATGAAACTACACAAAACAACAATTAATCAAATATGGAGTATTTATTATGAAAATACCAGATATACAGAGGGAAACTCTGGATATCTCTGTATATCTTAACTCTTTTGAGTTAATTCAATACCTCGAATGAAGTTGTGAATGAATTATTCCCTAATAAAGTCATTTCGCGAAGGGGTAACATCAACCGGCCTCCCAGAAGCCCCGACCTTAGCCCGCTCGACTATTTTGTATGGGGATACCTTGCAAGTAAGGTTTATCAAAATAATCCAACGAACCTAACCCAATTGAAGGATAACATCAGGTCAGAAATGGCAGCAATACAGAGGGAAACCGGAGTTTGATGCCACTCCTTTAAGTTAATTCAATACCTCGAATGACTCGATGGAAGTTGTGAATGAATTATTCCCTAATAAAGTCATTTCGCGAAGGGGTAACATCAACCGGCCTCCCAGAAGCCCCGACCTTAGCCCGCTCGACTATTTTGTATGGGGATACCTTGCAAGTAAGGTTTATCAAAATAATCCAATTCCAATTCATATGGTATCAAAAAATACCCTTTCTGGACACCTTGTACTGGAATATATGCCATACAAATATACTATCATGAAATTAAATCAATTAAGATGCCAAATTCGCTTTGACTCACACTGTATACTATGATGCTAACTCATAATTTATGAATGATGCCTCTATTTTTGAAATAATATATTTAACAATACTAATGCAGGAATTTTTAAAAAATTTTTAAACTATCAGAGCAGATTTAATTAAACGTTATTTAAATTTATAATTTATTGTGTTTTGTAAAATAAAAATTGCTGACCTCATTGCTATAAATTGAAAACTAAAGATAGATAAATAATCTTATATCGTCATACAGTTTATTAAATTATTGCATATACAACAACAACATTGTTAAAAGCTTGATACCTATAGAATATTTTGAAAAGATGATTTCATTTAATATATTGTTAAGATTATTATTTTAAATTTAAATACCATCCACTTGCCATTCACAAAAATATTGAGTAATATCATACAAGATAAATAACTTAATTAACAGCATCTTAAATACAATTTATTACCATGATATATAAATGAATGAAGTGGTTTTATTAATCTGACTACTGTTCTCGATGGATGTCCAGACTATTAAGAACACACTATGCGTGTTTACGCTATCTTAAATACCAATATTATTGTATACATAACCTATAATTAATTTATGGTCGTTAGTGTCATGAGTAAATGAAACTACAAGTGTCTAAGGTACATATGGAACCGTTTAAGTAAGACGTTGAGGACAGTCATTTTACAATAACGAATCCAATAAGTTAACTAACTAAGTAAGTTAACTAGGTAGATTTATGCTTCTTCACAGTCACATTACTTAAAGAAATCTAGGATGGTAAGAATGTTTTGGCTCCTCATACTCAATGGGACAACGTTAAACATTTCAAAGTGTTTGGTCGCTTCGATAAGATGCTGATCTTCTAGAGAGTGGTAGAAATTTTTAGATCCCGTTCAATAAAACATACTGTGTACTCCAGGTTGCCCTCATGCTTTGAAGGAAATTTGGATAATAAAATCATATATTCTGGAAAGGTACCGGGTTGAGTTTTCGGCTTAAATAAATATTTCGAGCAAGGAAGAAAAGTATTGACATCAATAACTTCAATATTATTTTAAATGTTTGTGGAAGTTGCAGCATTATAGCTTTAGAAGTTTGGGTTATACATTTTTTATTTTTATTTCTTATTAAAGAGTTCAATTGGGTTCTAACCATAGAAAAAATAATGTTGAACACATTCTTTTCGAGGATATATTTCAAAGAGCACACCCCTTTTAGTCAACTTAATAAATATTTAAAGATTTCAAAAACTCAAATTGTTAGTTTGCATGCATTTTTTTGTGGTAATAACAAGATTGAAAATAGACAGTGTATAATTTTATAAAGTATATTCAAACATCTATACAAAAATAATTATCACAATTAATACATAAGCTCAGCATAATAAAATAATAAATGAAAGTGTCTTATATTGTACCGCCTGAAAAACTGCACCATCTTGATATCTGGAAACCTCTACATGGGGAGCTATGTCCAATCTAAAATACGGCGTACGGTCTATAATCAAGCAGACTGCAAGAGTTTTTGTGAAGTAGTGAAGTTAAAAAATATAAAAAAGTGAAGTTTTGCATGTTTCATATAAACTGTCTACAATAATTGAGTGGAATTCAGTGTTGGTTTGATTATTTTTAACCATGGATTGCTAAATTTGTACCATTCCAATGATATTATGTCTGCCAAAAAAATACAAACATTAGAGCCGAAGAAGAAGTTTGAATACAACCATGATTGTCTGTGCAAATGCTGTTGGATAGTATGTGGCACCAATGATCATATTTAGTAAAAAAATACCATGAACTCAACACGGCAGCCTCACCTGGTTTTTTCCTGGAGTTATCGAATACTGGTTATATATAAACATAAGAGATATTCGACAATAAAGTGCAGTTGGTCTCGAATGGCTGTTGCTGAGCAAACATACTAAGTATTCCTTGGTATTGGTAATGTAGTTAATACATTTAGAAAATGTACCAATGGATATTTCTGATACATTCGTTAGTATTAGTGGAATTCCACTATCTGAAGATAGTGAAGTGTCTTAAAAATAATACTTCCTACGCTTACTCGCAAAAGATTCCAGAAATAAATATAAAATGCTCAATACCTCAAGACGGGTCAATAAGGAATTGGAAGCCCCAAAACCTACTCTAACATAAATAAAGAAAAACACTAATCGAGTCATTGAACTAAACGAAAATGATTGGGTTACGGTGAAACATATATAGTTGAAAATATGATTCAATGTAGGACCTAGAATACTCAAATATCCATTCTCTGCAGTTATTGGTGGTGACTTTTAGATAAGGAAATATAACTAGAGCCAGTATAAGTGGATATATAATGAAGTGATTATCCCCCTTTAATGACTAGAAGTTTTGCAGATCAGATCATCCCTATCTGAAGACCAAATTAGGAACTGGTTATCTGAAATTGATCAATTCATAAAAGACAATCAATTGAATAAAATTTGTAGTACCAAAGACGAATATATAACTGTAATGAGTCTGGAATTTTTCCAATCGTCCTACTATAACAGGCCCGTTTGAGTTCCATTGGATTCAGCGGTTGACCACTCAGATTCAAGATGAATAGCAAGAAACTTCTTTTCCAAATATATACTCATGTTTTTTCTATCGTTGTAAATCGAATAGAATTGTCTGTAGTACTTTTTGTTGACGGCCATAGCTCCTACAAAACTTTACATTTTAGTGAATTTTTTTATCAATCTTGTTTATAATGAGAAACATGCAATCCCTCGTTGAAGTATTAATCAAACTCCTACAACGAAGGCTGTGTTAACAGAGAGAAAAGATTTTGCTTTCCACTTTTAGAAAAAGCTCTCAAATTTGAAACGACACCGTTCAGGCTAAGCTGCTTAGTTTTTAAATGTGTTATTTTGACAAGTGGTACAATTTATGAGACTAACCCTATAAAATAAGTGAGCAAATTACCCCTGTTTCCTTATAAATTGGATAGATATCCAATCATTTGTTTTCATTGTTAAAGAATTTCATGACACCGATAATAATTTGAATTCTGCTACTAAATTGATGATTGGATATATACCTTTTCGTCTTGAGTAAATATTTTTAATTATAACCATGACTTAGAAATCATTTAAAAAATTCCCCACATTGAACTAAGGTACAATCTAAAATATGAACTCATGGATACTTCGAAACTTTGGAGTACCAGATATAAATTGGTTCAATGGGGTACTGGAATATCTAAGATCTAAAGCACCTGTAAGTTTAGAAAAACCGAAATATTTGCCTTTGATAGAAACTAATTAATATGAAATCTGTAGAAACAAATTTCATATTTAACTGAAGGTATGAATATATCAGAGAACCACATGGCATTTTTTTTTTCAATTAATTTATATTTTATATTGTGAAAATTGTCTTTCAGATCCAATGAAAATTAATGGAACCCTTTCGTATTTTTCTAAACATGAGGAACTGTAGGCAATTCACATTATTTTTGAAATTGTTTTCCATCGAACAAAAAATAATGATCTGGCACAGTTTGAAACATTTCAATAAGCTTATAAATGCACAAATTAGGTACATGCTACATTCAAAGCTCCATTATTTTCTACATCATTATATTTAATCTGTAGGTCAATGGGGGTCAGCAAATATTTCTATACATAATTTTTGCGGTAATGAAACGATAGAAATTGAAATTAAGATAGTGTAACCAGTAGTATTACATGTAAATTATCACAGTTAGTAGTAACTATCACGTAAGCTAATAAGGACTGGGAAAGAGGACAAACACAACTTAGAAGTTAACCTTTGCTACAGGTTTGAAGTATCAAGAATATAAGCGGCAATACTGAAAAGTACATTAAAATTTAATTGGAATATCACTTCTTATCATCATGAAATACAGAAATCAAATCTCATATAATGTTAAACAACTGCTCTAGTAGAACTAAACTGATAAAAACAAAAAATCAAATTTTATTTGAAAGGATGTTTAAATGAAGGAGACCTGCGATACTACAATGTATCCAACCTGTTATTGGATCAAGTTGAATCCTGATGAGTTCAAGACAATATTGACATGTGGATAAAACCAAAGAATATTTGAATATTTGAAATGTGAGAAGAAAAAAAAAGGAAAATATTGTTTAAAGGGAGGGGGATTGTAGACAATGAAATATATGGAGGAGTTACAAAAGGTGAAGGATAATGGAGAATACGAAAATAATGAGAAAGCTTTTGTGAAAAGTATTTTTGGAAAAATAAATAATAGGAACAAAGATTATTTTATAACTTATATGATTTTACTCATATTAATTTGACGTAGAAAACAAAGGTCTTTGAACATTAATATATTTCTAAATAAACAATTATGGGTGGTGTCCTTAAACGGCAATGGCGTGGTCAATATTTAAAAACTGCAGCTTTTTCTAAGAACTGTTGTCTTCTATTAGCTTTCTCTTCTTCGAGGCGCTTTCTTTCTTCCTGTTCTAAGCGAATTTCGTCTTCAAATTTACTCTTTTTCGCCAGTTCGACAATCTAAACAAAAAAAAATTATGATCATTAGAAAATAGACAATGTATTGTAAAGAAGTGTTTGCCAGCTATATTATAATTGTTTTTTGATCTGATTCCATCTCAGTCATTATACTCAGTAATTGGTCTACCTTGTCTTCCTTTTATTTCTTCCTTCTTGCTGGCGATTTTACTACTTTTTCAAATTGATATTTTTTATGATTCTTTTGATGATCTTCTTTATCTTTTATCTGTTGAGTAATCATCGTCCGAATCCATTTGCTAACGGCATTCTGAGTTCAGTTATGTCAACCCAAATCTCAGACTGGTCCTTTTGTTTATGTGTGTGTGTGTACCTTAAACTGGTTAATGGAGTACAGTTATTGTACAAAATGTAACTCTTCCGTAACCAATTCTGTTGTTATCCTCCAAACTTAACAAAAATAAAGTTGAAACAGTAATTAACTCGCACTGTCCGATAGAGCTAAACATTATTAATAATGCCCGTATGAATCACTTGGTCCATAACATGTACAAATTTCAATGAATCAACTATTAAAAATTCTCCTCAGATTGCTTGTGTTTTACAAACAAAACAGCTAGAAATGGAGCTAAATGTGACTTACTTTAGCTTCAAAGAATTCTTTGGCACCATTAACGCCGACTTTTTCAACATCGATTTCCGTAAGTTTAGCTAACTGTGCTAAACCAGAGTCTTCTTCGAGTTCTCCTGCCCGAGCTTTGCGAAATACTAGCATGAACTCGTGGAAGGATAAACGACCATCTCCATCTTCATCTACTTCCTTAATCATCGCTTTCAGTCCTAAATGTGTTTGTGGAGCTCCCAAGACTTCCATCATACGTTTCAGCTCATCTATACTCAGGTAACCGTCTTTGTTTGTGTTAAACCTATAACAAAGATTTCTGTTATTTGTGGCTTTGCGCTCAGAATATTTTTTTCAATGTGATCATTATAGTTATCTATGTATCAAGGGTACAAAATAGAAGTCATACCAGTTCGTTTTGAATTCAATTTGATTCACCAATTTTTCATTTTCACCTTGACATTATTATGGTCTGCGTTTTTGTTACTGGGGAGATAAGTACTAAAATATTTCATGTGATGTCAAAAAAGATTTGAAATTCCCGACAAAATCGCAAGAACGGCTGAAAAGGCAAAACAACCAATGACCCATTTGTAAAATACATGTCGTAAAATAATAACGAAACTGCCTAACCTCTCTGTGACCTAAATACTCGATGATGTTTGATAATCAATAAGAATATTTGTATTTTCACAAATTAAATGAGTGTCTAAAGCAAATGTTATTAAAAGGGTAACAACAACCAAAAAATCCTAAAATTTATTTATGCGGCATCAAATGAAACATCATCTGGATTTCTTACAATGAATGACAATTAATGACAATGAATGATGAGTCATATGCTGCCGGAAAATAGCTTCCAGTAATACCAATTCTAAATTCATGTTGTGTTATTTGTGTTATAAATAGATTAATGTCAAGATTCTAAAGGCGTGTGATATTCAATACTAATCGTTATAATTTATTGATCAGATTAAAAAAATCTATTATAAATCATCCTGTATAGCGTTTCGCTAATTAACATCAGTCTAACGTCGCGTCGCACACAAGCGAAA
Organism: Diorhabda carinulata; assembly: GCF_026250575.1. NCBI lineage: Eukaryota > Metazoa > Arthropoda > Insecta > Coleoptera > Chrysomelidae > Diorhabda > Diorhabda carinulata. The sequence continues at coordinate 13,423,567 of NC_079469.1, read as the reverse complement.
AATCGAGAAAAGTCAAAAGACAAAACTCTAAATTGAAAAAGTCAATTAATTAAAATTGCTCTTAGTTTTTTCTATTTTTCAATGACTTCTCTCTATAAACGCGGCCCTTTTTGTGTTTTTTCCGACTTTGTATATAAAAACTATTTTCAACTATTGTGTATATAAAATGGATTGCCTTCCTGGAAGTGTGAATGTGTTTTTTTATTTGTATAAATTTAATTTTATGGTTGAAATAAATTATTGCAATGTTTTAATTTATTTTTTTATTATTTGTCTATGTATGTAGATAAAGTGAATGATCCTGTTAGATCTTGGCTTAAAGTTGTATTTCTACGTGAATTTGCACTTTTTACTTAATAAAAAAACAATAGAGTGCAAACTGTCCTACAGGTAGATGATTTGTCTGTTGAAAGCAAGCATTTGCTGAGTCGATTAATCTCGGAATAAAAATCCGGGTTATTAGCATCTCATAGGAATTTTGTACGTTTTAACGAAAAAAACAAAACTTGGATTGAACAAAACATCAGCTTTCCTATTGCAAAACCTATTCGGAAGAGCAGAGAATGTGGAGGACGCCCCTTGAAACCTTTTGAGGATTGCACTAATCACACTAAACGTCGAAATACGGAGGTTATCCGAAAAGAACTTTTAGTTTATATAATTTTTTTGCCCAAGTAACTTTACTACTGATATAAATAATCATAGAGAGAAAAAACCTACGTGACTGTCTTCAATTATGATACCCACTTTTTGATACAACGTGAAATCCATCACGTTTTGTTATTTACCTCCACTCCAATGATTCATCTTATTGATAAATTTGCGAAAATAATCATTTAAAGCATTTATCCCTTCCTTATTATTGGTCCACGTCAATTATGCTTATTCAGCTGACCACAAGTACACTCATTTTAAAAGAAAAATTGGCCCACATTCTCATATAGGTAAAAAATGAGAGTTTCTATCAGTGTTGTACAGATAGCAATTGGATAACATCTTGAATTCAATTGAAATGTACAAAAAAACAATCAGTTATTTCGATTCCTACAACACCGTTGTCAAGTTACCAAATTACATTACTTTGAAAACAATCAACGGCTTCGAAATAGTGGTATTACATTAGATAATGTAACTAGCCAAAGTTTCGATTTGTTTTCAAAAAAAAATTTCATTGAAAGTTCTTCCAATTAACTGATATTTTAAACATAATTATTATATTATAATTTTTTGATAGACATTTTTTATATTAAATTCAAACCAGTATTAGAAAATTAATAGATTATGAAGAACGGAAAATATACATAGAGTCGTACTATTTTAAAAAAATATGACAACAGGTTAATTGGGGATAAGTGTGAACCCTGTATACTTCTAATCAAATTATTCAAATAGCCTGAATTATTTGAAAACAATTCAAGTCAATATTTTCAGGTTACTTTATGAAACCGCTGTATGAAATATAATTAATTTATTATTTTCTAGTTGAGATAAGCGTTTAAAGCTTCAGTTATTTGATAATTCAGACATAAAAGTCGACTTTCCTTCAAGTTGTATCATTTATAAACTAAATCATAAAAAGATGTTTTCAAGTATTCAATTTACATCCGGCAACGTCGAATAAATAGATAAACAGAACGATGGATAGAATATCCGGCTTACTAAATGCGTCAGAGTATAAAGTTGAACTTGACACTTCACAGCTGATCATACGTGTACTTTATAGCAGTAAATATATGAATTAGTGTTTGTTGATTACCTCTGTTTTAGAATCGAAATAGTTTACTGAGAGTTTAGTCGCGATGATAATAAATAATGGTGATGAATAGTGTATATAGAGTAATTATTAGTACTTTAGTGTTGAATCAGTGCATAGCATACTTCAATGTTGATAATCATGATGAATGTTTTTGTCAATTATCCGGTAACATTGATGAATGTACATGTAACATTGATACAGTGGATCATTTTAATAATGTTAAAATCTACCCCAGGCTGAAAAGTTTACTTCTAAAAGACTATTTCAGATTGTATAAGGTAATCTTTTAAGCTATTTTAAATGTAATTTTGGAGAAAGTGTGTTACACTCATAACCCAAAAAAGATAATGTATGTCATGCCTACTAATTATTTTCATGTAAACGGCACTTACTATTCTTATTGGAGGGTATGAATATATAAATTATGCATTATGTTAAGTAAGTAAATAAGATATCTCACTATTGAATATTGAAAATTCAAAAAATTACTTATAACCTTTTAGTATACAATAAAAACAATATATTTAAGTCATATAAAATGAATAAAAAAACTGAAAGTTGGTCAAAAATGAGGATTTTAAGTGTTAAGTGTGAAAATATCTATGTCATTGTGAAAAATTGGCAACTTTTGTAATATTTGAAAAATTGAGAATACTTTCATACAATTCTATGTCAATTATTTATTCAAAACACTAACGTTTTTACTGGTTCTCAATCACAATTTTTTGTCATTAATTCTTTCCTAGATTGACACAGATATTATCTTAATTAGTTTTTATGTATATGTGTGTCTGGTACATTTAACACTTTTATCATTCTTCAACAATGGTTGTTACAGTTCGTTTCATTTTTTATATATTCATCAATGCCATTATTTTTCACAATTGTTGTGTACATTGTGTTCAAGCAAAAAACGGAAATACTTTTCATTGGAATATATTAGAAAAAGTAGAAGAATGTCAGTCAAAAATTGAAAATGTACATAACTTTAATAGTATTGAATTGTATCCTACCTTGAGAAAACTTCTTAGTAAAGATTTCTTCAGATTTTATGAAGTGAGTAGACAACATTTACACTTTTATTTATTTTCATGTCATTTATTGTCCAGTTATAAAATTCATAAACAAAAATCAAATTTGTCCCAAAATAATCAAACTTAAATCTTCATTATCAAATTGTGAGGTTTACAGAAAAAATATCAAATACCTTTTTCGTAGAGCATTGAATTTTGTTCGATTTGACTGGAAAAAAAAATAGAAAAAAAGGAATGCAAGGATCATCCTATCAATATTAAGAGCTCATATTTGGTGAGAAATATTTTAAGGTATCTAGCAACCCATTTTTTCTTGTCACTTGTTAAAAAAAAGTTATTGAAGTTTTTTTGACCCACCTAAGACAGCATGTTATTTTTGGCAATATTTTGTTCCTGTTTATTTTCCTGTTTCTGTAATTGAGGAATTTACAGAATTATTATAATATAAATAGAAAAGAATATAAAGAATGGGTGGAAGTGAAGATACCTAATCTGATGTCTGAAAAGGCCTCAAAAGAAGAGGTTTTTCAATTTCTTAATAAGAAATAATTTTGTACTCCAAATGTACTTCAATGATATAATTATATTTTTAGGTGAATTTAAAAAGGCCATGTCCATTTTGGTTAGACGATAGTAGATGTGCAATGAAAGACTGCCATGTGAAACCTTGCCCACCTGAGGAGATTCCTGAAGGACTCAAAGAAGATATGCAACCAAAAGTAGTACATGTAGGTAAGTAATAATACTATAATACCTTACTCATCACTAGTAATGATACAACATTTTTCCAACATTTTTTATAGAACAATTTTACTTTCACCACAAAATAATCTGTTGGAAATATGACTTTCTATAGCTCAAAACACAAAGTTCATAATCAATTCAAGATACAAGTTTCATCCATGCTCAGAAAGACACAAAATGTATTGTGAATGTATCTAAACAGCTCCAAGCTGCGCTCTGAATCATCAATGGTTTTTGTTTCGTACCATTGTGAGGAAATATAGCATACATTTGAAAAGAAGCTCTTTACGATACCTACTCTGTCATTTCCACTTTGCAGTTTTCCATCATGATTTTCAAGACTCTTTTTTGTTTCTGATGTAATCGCATTTTTTTTCTTCCTTATTGTTGAACATCAGCGGTGCTTGTGGCCAAGTTTTATGATATAAATTTATATTGAAGAACTAGGCATCATACAATAATAAATGCCTTAAACAACTTTATGGAAGGAAAATTTATGACAATATTTTTATTTGTCAAGAAAATATTAAACATGAAGACATATGGGGCAGAAGGGTACTAAGAGGAATCTACAGGGGAGATGTACCGAACAGGACTTAATAAGACCTAATCGAAAATTGGAGGAAATCTATAAACCTAAAATAAGTATGTTTATTAGAGAAAAAAATTATATGGCAGCTGGGACATGTCTATATAAAGATCAGATACCAAAATAGTGCTACAGATAGCAAGAGGAGACCAGAATTGGATAGAAAAGGTTGTAAAAAGTAAAGAATGGAGAAACATAGTTTGGATGGTTGAAAGCTAAGAATTTAGGTTGCCAATTTAAGAGAGGAAACTTTTTAGTATACATTTATTATTTTTTATAATATTGCCTTTTTGCCCTATGCCTTAACGACCTAAGGAGAATACTAAAAAAGACTAATGTTGCTGATTTATTCACTTTTTGTGTTGATTCTATGTTATATACTAGTTTCAATGACGATTGTGCCTATGCTGCGAGTCTTTATTACGATAACATTTGTCTTGTTTCTACTAATTAGGTATTGACCGCTTATAAATTTTTGTAACCTATAACTGTACCTTTTACATCAAATTTTTTTACTATCTAATTCACAACTAAAATGAATAGTGAGGTACGTGAAATTCCTTCTTGATTTATGCTTTTTTTTCATGAAATAGAAATTATTCTGTTTTATGCCTTTTTTCATAAAGTAAAAATTCTCATAAAATCTATGATTCAATGTCAAGTATTGAAAAATATTTCAGATCCCCAACCCAAAAGAAAATATTCAAAAATGGTAAATGAAGACTGCGCAACACATCACAACGATTTGGATTATTTGAATAAGACCATTTCTGAAAAACTACAAAAAGACTTGCAAATGTGGGAGGCACATGATGATGCTCTAGACAACTTTTGTGATATTGATGATGATGATGAAAATGCTGAATATGTGGATTTACTACTTAATCCGGAGAGGTATACAGGGTAAGTGAAGTCTTCGAGTGTAGTGCTTAACTTGGAAAAGAAAATAGTTATTTTTGTATTCAGTGCATAAAATTAATGTTTAATCGAATCTTGAATATATGAAATACAAACATTTTTTGGACAGGACATTATAGTGCCCATAAGAACACTCCAGATTATTTCATAACTACATAGACATGTAATCAATAGTGGAATTATATGGGAAAAAAGTATAACTTGACCAATAAAATAACCTGTCTAGCCTCTTTATATACTTTTATCAATTTTATATCATCTGTCCACTACAATTTGTAGGTTTTTTTGCGAACTGTGATCGGATTAACCCAATCATTATCTGAATGTGCGGAAACTAATCCAGTTCATGTCCAATGTTGTTTGGAAACCAATCGAAGTAATCGGGTTACGATCATATGACAGGATCCCTTGTACCTTAGTAAATAACCAAAAAAATCCTGGCTGATAATGACTAATTTTCTGGAAAAATCTAGCTACTTTTTTTATTTACAATACCAGAAAAATACTTCTTGCAAAAAATGGAAGCTTTTGATTGAATAAAGGAGTAAATAGCTTTATTTTAATTTGTACCATCTAATAATGCCAAATTTGCTATTTGAACCCCTCTAAAAACCGGTGAATAAGAGGGTAATAGTGATCAGCTCACGGGTTGTTGTTTGTTTATTGTTTTTAAATTGAAAATATTATTAACTCCCCTCATATGGTTATATATGATTGATTCTTGCGAACACCATAATGGATAAGTTGAGCTGTTCATACATTTTGGAATTTCAATATAAAAATAGCTCATTCTAAAATCTGTATGAGTGGGTAAATCTTTGATAATCGCTTATTAACAATTTGGAATCTATTATACAAATGAAAAAGTTTCATGGAAAAATGGAAGCACAAAAAAGTAATAAAAATTGAAGGTGTTTGTAGTTCAAGTTTCAAATTTCGTTCAGAAACTGTGATAAAAATTTCGTTCAAGGTTAGGATCCGCAATCAGCTGATAGTTGATCAGGACCGGATTAAGATTTATAATATAATTTTTGATAATTTTTTTTTCTTTATAAATATTGATCAAAGAATTAAAAAAAATTATAATAAAAGTTTTATATAAACTATCGAAAACTTTTTTTCTCAAACCATGTAAGTCCCCTATTGGGCAGTAGACTGGACCTAACCCAACAAATCCAAATTGTTCGTTTTGAATCTAAACATAGTTTCTGTCTAGAGACATTATATGATACTTGTTCACGCCAGAATTAATTCAAAACTCATGAAAACTGGCAACGCTGTCCGACCAACCGACTACTGAGCGAATGGAAGAAATGAGATATATAATAAGTTCTGTTGTTAAAGCTATGTAAAAAATTTTCTTACAAATAAATGTTAATGTGAACGTGTTAATAATAACTATAATACAAAACATGGTCCTTACGAGCGGATTATAAACAAAACCAGTGAAAATTCGCAATAAACAATATATTATTAACAACTATAACCCAAAAACAATTTACCACGTGCTGCAAGCAACTATCAACGAGTGCAAAGTGATCGACCAAACAAGTAGTCGATACAATATCACGGCGACCAAACATCAACTCAACTGGCCGACTAGTTCAATTGCAAGAATCAGGCAGTTCGACCGAAATCAGAGTGAGTTTGTTCCAAATTATTTATTCCCGAATTTTTCTTTCCATTTGCGATTTCAAAGCTTCTCTGTTTGTGCTTGAACAATTTGATAATATAAAATGGCAGAACTTGGCAAACTAATAAAGAAAAGAGGTGTAATTAAAGCTCAGTTAACTATTTTCACAAAAGCGGTAAATGAATTTGCAACTATATCTAATTTAAGCCAAACAGAAGTTACAAAATTAAAAGATAGGTTACGTGATGCCGAAAATTATCTTGACGAATTCAAATCATATCAATTAGAAATAGAGTTACAGGATGATATAAATTTAGATGAGCAATTAATCGAACGAGAGAGATTTGAAAATTCATATTATGATGCAATCGCTGTTGCTAAAAACATTTTACAAAGCTACAATAATCACGATAATGATACAAATCTTAGCGTGATTTCAGACAAAGCTTGTTGTAAAAACGAGGGTATAAAGCTTCCGGATATATCACTTCCTAAATTCAGTGGAAACTTTGAAGATTGGTTAGAATTCAGGGACACATATAAATGCCTTATTCATGATAGTAAAAAATTAGATAATATTCAAAAATTTTATTACTTGCGAAGTGCACTAGGAGGAACAGCAGCGGCGTCCATTTCCAAAATCAAATATACGGCCGACAATTATGAAGTGGCATGGGCCACAATTTCAAAAAGATTTGACAATACTAAAAAATTAATATATGAACATATTAGAGCTATTTTTTCATTAGAAAATATACAAAAACCGACAGCTGAAAAACTACAAAATTTAGCTGACGATATTCACAAACATTTGGGATCTATTGAACAATTGGGGCAAAATATAACTAATTGGGATCCTCTACTAATTTTTTGGATTACTAATAAATTAGATACTAGCTCAAACCTTGAATGGGAAAGGGAAAATAGAGATCAGGAAGAATTGCCAAAGTTAGATAAATTCCTACAATTTTTACAAAAACGTTCCAATTTTCTTAATATGTTAGAATCAAAGAACAGTCTCAGTTTAAATAAATCAGATTCAAAATTTAGTAATGAGGAAAATAAATTCAATAAACAAAGTAGAGTAAGGTCATTGACCTCAAGTACATATACATGCTCCTATTGCAAGAAAGAGCATTCAATATATCGTTGTGCAGAGTTTCTCGGATTAACAATAACACAAAAAAAAGATTTTGTCAAAAAATCAAATCTTTGCCATAACTGTTTGCGTTCGGGTCACTCTGTCAAACAGTGTAAATTAGGGCCTTGCAAAGTGTGTAAAGCTTGGCACAATACAATTTTGCATGAAAAACTCGAGATAGCGGACAACGCGAGCTCAAGTTCCGCAGCACTAAGCAGTGGCGTAGTGGTACCAGCGGCGGGGCAGGTGCTATTATCTACCGCCTGTTTACTCATTTCAGACAATTTCAATAATTTTCACAAAGCAAGAGCGTTATTAGATTGTGGTTCTCAAACTTCCTTTATAACGGAGGATTTGCAAAAGCGTTTGAATATTGCGACACATAAAACAGATCTTTCAATTTTCGGAATTTCAAACAATATTTCAAAGGTCAGTAAAAGGTGTAAGGTTTCATTTAAATCTATACATACCAATTTTAAAGCGCATGGCAATTGTTATATTCTAAAAGAGATTACAAGTGTGATGCCGTGTTGTCGAATCAACACGCAATCTTGGGCGATTCCAGGTGATCTAAAGCTAGCTGATCCACAATTCAACATTCCCGGACCAGTAGACATGCTCATTGGCGCGGACCTATTTTGGACAATTTTAAGCAATAACAAAATTTCGTTAGGAAAAAATATGCCGCTATTAATTGATACAGTGCTAGGTTGGGTTGTATCTGGGCAAATAAGTACTAACAACGTTGAAAAGGCTTCTTGTAATTTAAGTATAAACCAGGAATTATTAAATTCAATAGCCAAATTTTGGGAAATCGAGGAAATATCTAGCACGCGACAACTTTCTCCAGATGAACAATTTTGCGAGGACAATTTCATCAAAACTACTACCAGAGACGCGAACGGACGTTTTACAGTCACTATACCTTTGAAGCAACAACCTTCTAGTTTAGGTGAGTCGAAAGCTCAAGCCGAAAAACGTTTCTATGCATTAGAACGAAAATTCAGGAGAGATCCAATGCTGCACAGCAGATATATACAATTTATGAACGAGTATAAAGAGCTAGGCCATATGACAATTTGTAACGGCAATGATTCAAGCTTCGAATATTTCATGCCGCATCACGGAGTTTTGAGAGAAGAGAGTTTGACCACAAAACTACGGGTAGTTTTCGATGCATCAGCGCCCTCTAGCAACGGTCTATCCTTCAACAATATTCAAGTCATTGGACCCGTTTTACAAGACGATTTACTATCAATAGTCTTAAGGTTTAGGAAATATAACTATGTAGTTTCGGCAGACATAGTTAAAATGTACCGGCAAATTTCAATAACGCCCGAGCAAAGGCATTTGCAAAAAATTGTATGGCGCGAAAATCCGAGTGATAACCTGGAAGTCTACCAGCTAAATACCGTTACATACGGGCAAGCCTCTGCCAGTTATCTTGCAATACGCTGTTTAGCTAAACTCGCTGAGGATATTCAAGAAATGAACCCGGAAATAGCCGAAATCATTAAGCACGACTTTTATGTAGATGACCTGTTAACAGGTGCACCTACACTTGAGCATGCGCAATACATATGTAAAGCGATAAGTGACACTCTTAAATCGGGATGTTTCGCACTCCGAAAATGGTGCTCTAACGACACCAACGCGCTCAAAAATATAAGTTCAAATGATTTAAAATCCGATATACTAGAATTTGCGCATGATGGCAAAACAAAAACATTAGGCTTGATATGGGTTTGCAATAACGATAAGCTTCAATATAAAATTCATACCAATCCTATAGGTACAAAGGTCACAAAACGCACAATTTTATCTACTATATCAAAAATATTCGACATCCTTGGTTTACTAAGCCCATGTACTATTATCGCAAAAATGATAATGCAAAAATTATGGGAAAATAAATTAGCCTGGGATGACGCTATTCCAAAAGCTATATCTGAAAATTGGGTAAGGTTGGAGAAGGAGCTTCTTATTTTGAACGATCTTGAGTTAAACAGACAAGCTATTTGCAAGAATGCTGTTGAATTACAACTGCATGGTTTCGCTGACGCTTCGGAAAAGGCTTACGGAGCCTGTGTTTATTTGAGAAGTATTGATTCCGATCAAAAGGTTCATGTATCCCTGTTATGCGCCAAAGCAAAGGTGGCACCTATAAAAACAATACCAATCCCGCGGTTGGAATTATGCGCAGCATTGCTTCTAGCCCGCCTAACAGATAAAGCTAAAACTGCTTTAAAAATTCAATTCAAATCTTTCACACTTTGGTCGGACTCAACTATAACTCTAGCTTGGGTACGCACAAGCCCGAATCTGCTAAAAACATTCACGGCCCATAGAGTGGCAGAAATTCAGTCTCTCACTAAACACGCCGATTGGAGGCACATCCCCACCCACGATAATCCAGCAGATATTGCTTCAAGGGGAATATATCCTAGTCAAATTTTAAACTCTGATTTGTGGTGGCGCGGCCCTACTTGGCTAGCTAAGGACCCAAGTTTTTGGCCCAATGACAAGCTGGAGGTGGTTCATGATTTACCTGAACTTAAATCCAGTCTTCTGACCAATGTTGCGCCCCCTACTCTGAGTTTTCCCTTTGAACGTTTCTCAAATTTCTCAAGAATGCAACGAACAATGGCATACATTTTACGATTTAAGGATAATTGTCTTCAGAGAAATCGCAGAAGAGGCGGTTCTCTTACAGTACAGGAGTTAAGTGATTCTCTAAAATGTCTCATTCGAATTTGTCAATCTCAATCGTATTCTACCGAAATTGAAACATTGAAAAATAACAAGCCTTTGAGCTCCCATAGTAATCTATTAAGTCTTAGTCCCTTTCTAGAACCCGATGGTTTGCTACGCGTAGGAGGGCGACTAAAACATTCAAATTACTCCTTTGACAAAAGGCATCCAATTTTGATCAATTCAAAGCATCATTTTTCAAAGCTACTATTTTTACAAGAACATGAACGCCTATTGCATGGCGGCCCTCAGCTGCTCTTAAGCACTATAAGAGAAAATTACTGGGTTATATCCGGTAGAAATCTTGCACGAAAGACTGTTAAGAATTGTGTGAAATGCTTCAAATTCAATGCTAAAACCATACAGCCAATTATGGCCAACTTACCGCGCGATAGAACTAATCCTTCTAGTGCATTTTCAATAGTGGGAGTTGATTACGCGGGGCCATTTATGATTAACGATAAGAAAGGTAGAGGTTGTCGTTTAAGTAAATGTTATATTGGCGTATTTATTTGTTTATCAACTAAAGCAGTCCCTTTGGAATTGATTTCTAGCCTTTCTTCAGAATCATTCATTCAAGCGCTATATCGTTTTGTCTCTAGACGAGGCAAACCATCAAAAATATTGTCCGACAATGGAACAAGCTTCGTCGGGGCACAGCGAGAGCTAAAGGATTTTCTAAAACATGGCAGCAACACTATAATCGAGAAATGTAGCTCTCAGAATATAGAGTGGAGGTTTATACCACCCTACTCTCCTCATTTCGGAGGTTTGTGGGAAGCAGCTGTCAAAAGCGTAAAGCACCATTTAAGGCGCGTTTTGACCCAAGTTCATTTATCATTTGAAGAATTTGCCACAGTTCTCGCACAAATCGAGGCGATTTTGAATTCGCGTCCTTTATGCCCACTGAGCTCTGATCCCAACGATTTTGGACCTCTTACCCCAGCTCACTTCTTGATTGGAAGACCAATAATTGCAGCACCTGATCAAGATGTCACCGACATAAAAATGAATCGACTTTCCAGATTTCAGCTCGTACAACAATTAGCACAGCACTTCTGGAACAGATGGAAATCTGAGTACATTGCGGAGCTCCAAAGACGCACCAAATGTAAGTCCAACCAAGGCCATCTAGTAGAAGATTCTCTCGTTTTAGTGAAAGGCGAGAACACTATGCCCACTCAGTGGTTATTAGGTAGAATCAGCAAGCTCCATAGAGGCCCTGACGGTATCGCTAGGGTCGCTTCTATAAGAACTCCCTCTGGAGAAATCATCAAAAGAAGCTTTCAAAAAATCTGCCCCCTTCCAGTTGACCTTTGAAAGCCATCCTTATGCTTTCAACGCGGGGAGTATGTTCACGCCAGAATTAATTCAAAACTCATGAAAACTGGCAACGCTGTCCGACCAACCGACTACTGAGCGAATGGAAGAAATGAGATATATAATAAGTTCTGTTGTTAAAGCTATGTAAAAAATTTTCTTACAAATAAATGTTAATGTGAACGTGTTAATAATAACTATAATACAAAACAATACTACAACCGCTTCTTCGACTTATTCGTTTGTTCCGAAATTTTATGGGATCAGTAATGTATTAATGAAGCTCTATTTTTATTGTAGATATGCTGGACCCTCGGCTCATAGAGTATGGAAAAGTATTTATCTTGAAAACTGTTTCAGGCCGAAGAAATCATTTAATTTTAATCCATACATCCAGAGCAACAAATTAAATGAACTTTGTTTAGAAGGTAAATATTTTAATTGAATATTTAGTATCCTATTTAAACATAGTTTCATCTAACTTATTATTGCTCATCATATATTGATAAAATTTTGTATATATCTCAATATAAATCATTATTTTTCGACTTTATAAAAACTTTTTTGGTATTTGAACTTACAATTTTAAGGTATTTAATAATGTATGAAGCAGCTATTATTTATTGATTAAATTTTTCTTATCAGTGGCTTTGTCTACCAAAAAAAAGTCTCCTATCAGAATTGCTATCAGCTCCAATTAAATATTGTATTGTATTTTAAGATCATGTACAAATTCTGTATTTAGATGCTTTTGTCTTCATACTTTTACTCAGATCCGTATATTCATTAGATGAAAGTTCCGAAGGAACTTTTTGGAATAAGTCCAGGAAGAATTTACCAAAAATTCTATTCTAGATTCTCCATTCTCCTGAAACTTCTTGTCGGTGAATTTTTTAATGCACGATTTAATGGAGACAATGTAATTGATTAATTTTTGTAACTAATGAGAAAGTAGGGCCTTTGTGTATGAACCACATATTTCTTTAAGTGTATAAGTCATATAAAAGTGATGAAAGGTTATTTTGTAAATATTTTAAGTATATAAAACAACAACGTAATGGTTCTATCTCGATTTTAAAATACTATTATCACAATTAATAACTATTAAAAATTAAATTAAATTAATCAAATTTATTTTATATTAGAACGAGTCTTCTATAGATCAATTTCCGGTCTGCACGCCAGCATCAACACTCATTTGTCTGCTATTTATTTGTTATCAAAAAACAACGGGTTTGTTCTCGGAAAAGATGAGGAAAAGTGGGGACCAAATCTGGAAGAATTCCTAAAAAGGTTTTCTCCTGAAACTACCAACGGAGAAGGTCCAAATTGGTTGAGAAACTTATATTTTATTTATTTAGTTGAATTAAGAGCGCTTGCCAAAGCAGCACCCTATTTAGAAAACGAAGAATATTATACTGGTGAGTTTACAAGATATTTAATATTTATGAAACAGATAAGATACGATGTGTGTTCACAGAATATGGTGAATTATTTTATTAAAAATAAAATATGCAGGTACTATAAAATTTGAGTAAATTCACAGTTTTGATCTTGAAATGAGTTTATTTGTGTGGTCTTAGGGTTTCAATGTCAATTTGAATAAATATGATACTGTTGAATTGATTCCAGTTCTCTGAATCTGAAGAAGATAAGCTTGCACCAAGTACTTTAAAATAACTGGAAAACTAGCTACTCAATTGAATTAACAAGACCCATAAGAATCCTTACTAGTAGTACCTCATTTTACAGAAACTTATGTACTTTTCAATTTTCTATGCTTTAAATTGGTTACGAAAAATAAAAGCACTTAATAAAATCGTTTTACTAGAGGTATTTCTCTCAGAAAATCTCTTCGTAAGCTCCAGCACTAGCGAACCTTCATATGGTGATGCCATGTCATTTATATCGTTATAGTTTTTATATATCGGTGGAATTTGTTCTTCATTCCAATTTCCTAGGTTACCAGAATTTTGACTCTACTTTTAGAATCTTCCATAGCTTTCATATTTCATATAAAATTCTCAACAACTAAATTTTTCCATGAAAAATGCATGGTTTCAACTATGTATACAGAGACTAGGTATCAATATTAAGAAAATCTTGAGAACCAGTGTCAATTAAAAAAAAATGAATTATAGTCATTATATCTCATTATATCATTTGATCTTAGTTTCAACATGTACTAATTTTCTGTATTTTTTAGGTAATGATTCCAATGACTGGGATACACAAATGGCTATGAAAGATCTTCTGCATATCATCAGATCATTTCCGGATCACTTCGATGAAACATCTATGTTTAGAAATAGCGAACAAGCAGATAAACTCAAATACGAATTTAAACAACACTTTAGGAATATAACAAGAATCATGGACTGCGTGGGATGCGACAAATGTCGTTTATGGGGAAAGCTCCAAACTCAAGGTCTGGGTACAGCTTTAAAAATACTCTTCAGTGGAAAATTTGATGGTATAACGCAATTTGAAACATTAGATTCACACAACAAAAAAGAATTTCAATTGCAAAGGAATGAAATTGTATCATTAGTTAATGCGTTTGGTAGATTGTCAAATAGCCTGTACAAATTAGACGATTTTAGACAAATGATGAGAGAGCGCATGTGATGTATAGAGAAAATTAATATTTCATAATATTATTCACTATTTTATATCTATTTTTTAGTTGAAATCAATGTTGACATAACCATTTCGACAATTTTTACTTAAAAGGATGAAATTACTCAACTTTCAACAATTATGTCAAGAATACTGTATATTAACAGAAAAGTTTTAAATTGATTTTTAAAAATTTTAAATTATATCTGCATCTATTTTCTACTATTAATTAATATGTTTAAGTAAAACTTATTTATCTGTTGATATTGTTATCACCAAATATTTCCAATTAAATATTCATTATTTGATGTATAAGTACTAAAAAAACTTTGGTTAGAACTGAATTTTATCAATATATTGTATTAGTGTGACAGAAAGTTGATGTCTGGGTTCCAAACAAATATATTATAACCCTTAGCTACTGAATACATAATTTTGTCATGTAACGACTATTGACTGAGAACAGTGATCCCACAAACTGATTAAATAACAACAAATAAGTGGTTAAGAATAACTATTAAAGGTCAATTTTCTGGAACTGTTGGTGAAATTGAATATACACATATACACTGTCAGACATATGTTTTGCGACCACTTTTCTTCCCCTGGATGGCTCACCTTTTTGATGTAGGGACATTTTATTCAAATGTTGAAGGTATTTTAAGTAGAATTTTGAGCATATTGGCTATAGCACTTCTTAATCGATTCGTACATTTCTACTTATCAAGTTTCCAGGAATGACCACTCAAATTTAGCCCTGCAGAGTAATATTTCCTATATCTATGCCAAACCTAATAAATCCCTTTCTCCACATGAATAATGGCCTCATCCAAACCACAAAGAAACCAAGAATGTCTATCTCTTTCTCTCCTCTCAAATAATTGGTAAAGGAATATCCATGCTACAATGGTTTGTGATAATTTTCATATTCCTAGTTACATAGTTATGATGGGAGTTTTGTAATTCACTTTAACATTTATCGAGCAGATCTATATCCAGTTTCAGTGGGTCATTCAGACCGTTGTAGTTTAAGGTATACATTCATAATAAACTGAAAGTGTCATACAAGAACATTATTGAAATAAGCTTTATATAATATTAACTTTTTAATAAGTCACCTGATTACTAGAAATGTTATTTTGCTTCAGTATTTGTCTAAAAGATCCAACATTGTTTTGAATTTGTTTTTTGTACAATATCAAGCTAATAATAAGTTTACTTCTCATTTGTAAATCTAAAAATATTATTAACTTTTTTATCATCCCAGTGATTTTATTTATATCTGTTATTTCATATTATTCTTAATGGAAATTTAAATTGTATAATTTACTAATTTATTAAAATTATGTACTGTACTGTAATTTTGTACTTACAAATTTGTCAATACAAGATTGTTATATAATATTCTATTATTTGTATCTTCCACAACTTTTCCTTCATTTAAATTATGGCCTCTGAAATATTATTAACTTTTTTATCATCCCAGTGATTTTATTTATATCTGTTATTTCATATTATTCTTAATGGAAATTTAAATTGTATAATTTACTAATTTATTAAAATTATGTACTGTACTGTAATTTTGTACTTACAAATTTGTCAATACAAGATTGTTATATAATATTCTATTATTTGTATCTTCCACAACTTTTCCTTCATTTAAATTATGGCCTCTGAAATATACTTAAAAAAACTTACATGCAGATAAAAGGAGTTCTAAAATTTGTATAAAAAATTCAACGTTTTCAAATCAGTAGTTTTCATTACAATGAATCTCAAATGAATATAAACAGTTGCCACATAACATGTGTTAAAGCAATAGTCATCATAAACCATAACCCTAGTTTATTTTCAAATAAGGTCTTTGACTGATTTTAGCTTTTTTTGAAATTTCAACTTGAATCCTCAGGAAAAAATATTTCAGATACCGTCCTTGGTTACTTCATTGTTTGTTTACGGGAGTAAATAAGAAGAATTAAAAGTAAGCATTTCTTCAGAATATCCTGTGGAGGCAATCGCTGACAAACAAAAATGTTTATAAACACTCAGATGTTGCTTCATATCTATCAATATTTTTTTTATTCAATTCAAAAACATTGAGAAAATATGTTCAATATCACAAAAGAGATGAATAATTATTAGTTTGGATGATGTGCTATCCAACTATCGATTCCTGAATTTAGAAGCATAGCTATTAAAGAAAACCGAGAAAGTAATTATACTGAGAAAATTATAAATAAATTTAAAAGAAGGATAAACAAATCTATGATGATAATTAATAAGGAACAGAACAGAACCTTAACATCACTATATGTTAAGGTTCTATTAAGGTAAATGATAAAAAAATGATTCGATATCCTCGAACTGTTACGAAGGCAACAACGCTATGGACCTTGTACAAAGGTAGTTTTGTTCTTGCTCTGGGAAATCACCATGTTCGACCGAAGTTTGCCCTTGTAAATAAGCCAATTTAATACCGATACTGAGTTTTGTTTTTTTTATTGAATTTCTGAAATGAGAGATAAATTTCTGAGCGATTTCCGTTATGAATCGTCTATCTTTTTTTTTCATTAAAGAAAAGTTTAAGATCTGTAGAAGTTCAAGCTGCATAAACTGATGTTTTAAATATAAAAAGTTAAATTGTCTCAATAAAGATGATTCATTAATTTTGATTCATAAAAATAGTTGAGAGTTTTTTTCTTTATCAGCATTTAATTTATTATAAATAAATAACTTTTTAATGAATTTAGTTCATTCAATGAATTATAGTTAATTCGCTTGTGAAATTAATTTTGTTCATTCAACTCTATAAGATTATTGCAATTTTGAGTTTAATGATTTTATGGACTATCGTTTTAATAAGACATCTAAGTGGAAATTTTAATAAAAAAACTGACGATGGACAATGATAATAGAAACTAAGAAGAACAGCTTAACCAAAATAAATATGGGGAAATTTCAGATATTGGTTCTATATCCACAGAGCACACAAAAGTATTCAGTTAAAATTTGAATCATCCCAAGTCTATCCAAATCAATTTCATACACCCAAATTAAAAAAAAAATAATACTCATTTTAAAAAATTTTAATATTAATACCAACAAAACTAATTGTCACCGCTGTCGATTGGTTAAATATTTCTTGAGCAATTGGCTGTTACCTGATTCTGCCAGGCGTCGCAATCAGTCGTAGAAGCATGCACGATCTTATACACACACACACACACGTCTTTCGAAATGTTTTCAGCATTTCTTTGCATCAATCGACACGAGCTTTTTTGATCGATTTTCAAATTATTCAGTATCCAACGTGAACAAATCTTTTTGACAACCAAACGTTCATGCAATATTGAGTGGAATTAATGCCCAAGTTTGCCTTCATATGCCACATGACGATCTTGCAATATTTGGTTATGTTTGTCGTTTTCTGGTACAACAGCCGCTTTTGGACGACCTTCACGAAAATCATTCGGTAGTGGACGGTGACCTCGAGTGAATTCGGAAAACCAGCGAAACACGGTGGTTCGAAATGGTGCTTTATCACCAGATTTATCCGCACATTGGTGTTGGTTTAATCTCCGTCGAAAATCGCACGAAAATGTTCGCGATTTAATTCCGTTTTTTGACAAAGATTAATGTTTCAAGAGAACAACTCAAATAGCACTCGTACAACAACAATTTCTGGGTACGTTCACCATTAAAAATGTGCAATATCAGTGTTGCCATATTTCCAAACTAGAAAAAGATTCTATTTTTCAAATCAGTGGCTGTTAAACAAAAACTAAAAATTGCAAATATCTGATTGGTCCAATTATACGTACTTCGAAAAGATTTGTGTGCCATGTAACGATATTGTTGAGTTGCGCGCTTCAGTGTTCGAGAGATTTATGGTCATATCCCACACTCTACATTTAGGTCAGTAATTACATATGAAAAATCATCGAGTAAGTTTTCACGGCAGTTCGGACCTGTTATGTTTGTCTAAGGTTATCAATGTTATGTTTTATTTCTTAACACCATACATAGAACTATATAAACATATGGCGTTAATTTTACGAAGAAACTATTCATTACTCGGAATCTGACATCACACTCAATAAAACACGTGTTTACCACACGCTGCTAATTGATATACACATTTAATTTATACGCATAACTTCACAGGGTATTTATAGTATAGAATATTTCTGAAATTCCACGGGGATAATAATATGGGGGGTAGTCATTCAATTTTTAACTTATCTGTCACATAAAGTGGAAATCTACAATAATACTTGTGATTCGATTTTTGTTTTTTTTGCATTAGGTGGCCTCTAGATGGCATCTGAGTAATATTAATATTGTTGAAGAAAAAACGGACACCATCCGTTGTTCAGAACTGATAATTTTTAAAATGCATGTTTAACATGGAGTAAATTTGACACCTACAATATTTTTTCTAAGTAAAAAATAAAATCTGTCTGATTTTAATGACGAAATCGTATGTGGTACGGACATATTCTTTTTTTATAACAACTTTTACAAAACTACTTTTTTATGTAGGCGGGTTGACACTTTTTGCTAGTTGTCAGGCATCAACTAAATTGATTTGATAAAAAATTGTCGTAAATTTTATCAAAATGTATGAAAATAAAGGATTTCTACTACTAACCTATGATACAACTTCGAAATTCAATATTTAGAAAATGTATCCGATACAGATCTTATATATTAAAAAAATTGATGATTTCCATTCCGAGTCCGGAGTCAGGCGTTCTACCCAACCGATTTGCTTAATTTTTTTTTCAATGAAAGGTATTGATGCACAGATCAGCCATCAACCATCGGATTTCATCTAATTTTTACAATTCTCAAGTTATTTCCCACTGCACATTACTTATGGGAGTTTTTCACATACACACGTTCTATCCTCAATATCTCAGGTTCTATTCAAGATAGAGACTTCGTTTTGGTTTAAGAACACTCGCTGAAACATCCTCTTTCTTTTGAGTTTTTGAACACTTAAATCGGTTGAGTTGGAGAGGAGCTAGGCGCGGACATTCAATGTGGAGTTATGGATTTTTGTAGGTTTTTGGCATACACACGTTCTATCCTCAATATCTCAGGTTCTATTCAAGATGGAAACTTCGTTTTGGTTTAAGAACACTCGCTGAAACATCCTCTTTCTTTTGAGTTTTTGAACACTTAAATCGGTTGAGTCGGAGAGGAGCTAGGCGCGGACATTCAATGTGGAGTTATGGATTTTTGTAGGTTTTTGGCATACACACGTTCTATCCTCAATATCTCAGGTTCTATTCAAGATGGAAACTTCGTTTTGGTTTAAGAACACTCGCTGAAACATCCTCTTTCTTTTGAGTTTTTGAACACTTAAATCGGTCGAGTTGGAGAGGAGCTAGGCGCGGACATTCAATGTGGAGTTATGGATTTTCGTAGGTTTTTGGCATACACACGTTCTATCCTCAATATCTCAGGTTCTATTCAAGATGGAAACTTCGTTTTGGTTTAAGAACACTCCCTAAAACACCTTCTTTCTTTTGAGCTTTTCAACACTTAAATCGGTTGAGTTGAAGAGGAGCTAGGCGCGGACATTCAATGTGGAGTTATGGATTTTCGTAGGTTTTTGGCATACACACGTTCTATCCTCAATATCTCAGGTTCTATTCAAGATGGAAACTTCGTTTTGGTTTAAGAACACTCCCTAAAACACCTTCTTTCTTTTGAGCTTTTCAACACTTAAATCGGTTGAGTTGAAGAGGAGCTAGGCGCGGACATTCAATGTGGAGTTATGGATTTTCGTAGGTTTTTGGCAATTTTTCTACATTCAAAGATCTATATCTCAGGTTCTAATATAGCTACAGAGTTCGTTCTTTTCTATTATAATGATTTCTGATACTTTTTTAACGCATTAAAATATGAAGAGGTTTTAACTTCGGTAAACTAGAGATTCTCAATACGTCACCAAGGCTTTTAAGGGTTCAACCAAGGATAATATGTTGTCAAGCTACAGAGCTGCTTCTAATAGTTTTTCTACGTAGTTTACAACACACTCTACACACTTTCGCCACCTCCGCATTGATTTCGAATCCCAGTCCACCTCTTTCAATGGACCAAACAAGTATAAGTCTTGCAAAGTTTCCTTTATTAATAAAATACTGCCCGCTGGAATTAATTTTCGCGGGAGGTGGCTCATTGGTGGGAAAATTTAGTATAAAACAGGTAAATCAACTTATTAGATTTTACCTTCAGTCTCTGAAGACGATAACTTGGTTATCGAAACGCTTGATCTATTTAAAACCAAATATTGGAACCGATTTAAGTGATTAATGGGTGTTTTGAGGGATTGAATTTTTATAGATGTAAAAATTTATGCAATTTAATGCAAAATATTCGAAAAATCTGTCACTACTGACAAGCAATTCTCTCAGATTTTAACAATGTCGGGCGCCATAAGAAAGAAACTTTTTTGTCTATCTGTTTTTATTAAATAGTCACCGATTTAATAACTTAATTTAAAAAAAAAAACAATAATTAAACAAAATCGTACATAGGCGTTAACTATTTGTGTCATAACTATCTACTTGTTTATAAATAACTATAGCGGAATGTCCAAAAGACATAACAATGATAATGAGACTGATAAAAGTCAGTTTAACGATGAATATGGACTACAGGATGTCCGTTTGGAAACTATAGAGCTTGGCGTAATTATAAAAAAAATCAGGAAGTTAGACCAAAACCGACAATTCGAATAAAATAATCACTGCAATGAATTTAATATAATAATAACGTATCTGTAAAGCATTATTTTTAGTTTACAGTTTAGTTAAGTTATACGAGGGCCGTTCTTTAACTACCGATCGCTCGGTGCGGATGGGCATGCGCTGTAGGCGACTGCGAAGCCATTGTTGACATTCAGACGTCAGTCGGCGTTGTGCTACAGCCACGTAAACATGTCCGCCAAGTGTAATCTACCGATAGCAACTAAAATTATTTTGTATTATTATTATTGTATATTGAGTCGCATCGTGGATGTTGCCTAAGTGTCGATGAAGAAAATGGAAGCCTCCGAGATGCGGTGGGCGTTGAAGAAGGACAAAGTTGGTGTTTTTGGGTAACATAAAATATGAAATTCGATTTGACTCGGTGCAACTAATCCTTCAAGGCGAAATATTCGCATATAGAGGACCGGAACGGCGAAGAAACTTTTGTTTTCGAAACGTCACGCAATGATTGACCTCGCCGTGTTAGGGAAAACACACAGATCATCCCTCGTAAGTGTGCGTAACTTTAAATCAATCCTCCTGTTGGAAGGTGCAAAAAGTATGTTTCCAAGTATTTTTGTTCGAGTAATAGAGGGTCCGATCAGTTTATATAGAAAATATATGAGGTGTAAACCTGATCTGAAAACAAATAATTTTTCACGTATACAATGATTCAATTCGCGATGAAAACATGAATAATTAATATCCTGGTTTTGTTAATATTTAAAATAGAATATATTCAGTCATTTTTTTGTACTAAACAAACATCTGTTCAATCCAAGATGTTCTAATGAACTGCAGAAAAAGTAAGTGATTATTTTAAAGTTATTTTATTATTACAACCTGAGCCAAAGTTTTATGAAACTTCAGTTAAAGATTAATGAGTAACATTATTTCTAAATGTAGTTATGAATAATGTTGAGATAAAGTTTGAAAATGTTTGTTTAATTTTTTCAAACAACGAAAACAAATTCATCTTTCGTTTTTGTTTAGATTCAAATATAAAAACTTCTAAAATATATTTTCAATTTAAATTCCCAAAAAGTTTTTCCCATTTTTCTAGAAAACGGTAATTTTTAGGTTAAACCAAAATTGTACTGTACAAAAATCATTTTTTCCCATACGACTCGCCGTTCGTGAGTTATAGCGCCGTCCAAATTATACAGGGGGAAGTTCCCTTGAAACGGACAATTTAATTTGTTTGTGGATACATTTTTCCAAAAAAAAAAACTAGTCACTCGAAAAAATGAGTCTAAGTCGCCCATTTCATGGGATATTGCCCTTGTTATGGACAATAATTCCCATGAAGTGGACAATGGTACAAAAACATAAGAACAGGTAAAATAAAAGTGAATAAAAATTGAAAAACACTTCTTGCGGAAGAAATTTAAATTTCCAATTATACCGCAAGATTTGTGAGCCCACTGGTTACACAAACGGCACTGATAAATTATCTTTCTTCTCTTCGACAATTGAAGCATCAAGTTCTTGTTCCATTTGACTAAAATAGTCTTTAAGATCCCGTGGAGGTGGAGATTCAACATGGCGTTGGCCGTACCATAAGTTTATATATCGGACGGCCCGCGTCGCACGCACCGCGTTTACATAATTTGTCATTCTGTCAATTTTTTGAAAATTTATCTCTGTCGCCCCAAATCGCCCTCGTATATAAGAAACGTCAACCTTTTTTTCTGGTGTTTTAGCATCGGTTAATAACAGTATTTGATTAATTTACTGTTTTAATTACATTAAACTTTTGAATGATGAATGAAATTTTAATTAGTTCATTATTGTAGCAATTTGAGCGATTTCTTCTTTAAAATATTGCTTAATTAGATACGTATTTGCATGCGAAACTAATTATACGAAATAAAAATACAGAGTGACCCAAATATGTAGATAAGGGCAGTATTTGTATCAGTATATGTGGTCTACTGCAGGGGTTATCCAACCTACGGCCCGAGGGCCACATCCGGCCCGCGGAGAGCTAACGTACATAGCGAATTAAATTTAGTTTACTCAAGTATTCTAATTTTATGTTGAATGATTATTAAAAGAGATTTAAGATGAGTTAATTTAGATCTGTAAACATATTTTGTGAACTGAAGGTCTTCTCACACAAATGAGTAGTACCAAAAACAGAAAACAGCCCACGAGCAAATTTACAACGATGAGTTTTGATATTTGTTCTTAATTATATCGCCGCACTGTAGATCAATCATTTCCATTTGAAGTTCCGATTCTAGGGTTTCAATGTCACAATCAAGGATTTTGGAAAAGTTTAATTTGATTCGCAACGGCATCAAAGTCCGAGAAACTTGTATCAAAATTTATTTTCAAAGCACTCAAAGTTTCGATTGCAGGGTGTGGCTGAATATTTCACATGTTTTAAAATGCGAAAAACATTTTATTTCGTAGTTTCAATTTCTTCGGGAATGATTTGATATTAGTGTATAAATCAGGAAGATTTGTGGCTGGTTTTCTCCTTGCAATCTCAAAACCAGTGTCAATTCAGTAAGAGGGCGATGCTTTTCATTCAAAAAAATTTCGACCACTGCTCGAAGCTCAAAAAGCGCCGAAGGACTTTTCCACAACTAATCCAACGTACGGCAGTATGATAAGGTAAGTCTTTTTGATAAAATTAACAGTTGATATGACTGGTTTCAGAACTTCAGACTTATCCAAACATTTTCCGCAAAGATTGTTGATGAATGATACAATGTAAGACTGATGGTTTTGAACCACCGTCATTTTCTACAGCCTTTGACGCAAGAGCGACCGCTCCTTTATCTTTCCCACTCAGGTTTTCGTCTTCATCAGTTGTAATACATTTCAAGTCCTTTAAAAATATCTGTACCAGCAGTTGTGCAAGTTCTACAAGTTGGGGTTAAGAAAAATCTATTTCATTATATATCATTCTAAACGTACGTCCAATATAGTCTACAGATGCCCAATAAGAGCTCTAACTCTAACTTACAGGCTTCCATACGCAGACTGTTGGTGATGGAATTTCTTTCTGGCATTATATATTATGACTTATACTTTAATAGAATTTAGGGTAGGCCACATAGGGCTGCCAGAAGGGGCTTTTCGGCATCTGTAGGTACTAAATTTGACTGTGAAAAGTTTCCAGACTACCTAAAATTGGTCACCGGCTCTTGGTCTAGTAGATTCAACCACTTTATAGCGGTGGATGATTCCACAGGAAACTGACGACAATCATTTACTAATTAATGTTGCATTGAATCGTCTTAGAACCTTCAAAACACAATAAATTATTCACTAACTCTATTATATGAAAAACTGCGCTCAACATCAGCGTTGCTATGAAGCAAGACGATTTAAATTCTCAAAATACGGTGCATTTCTTCAGACACCTTTTCAATGATAAAAATTTCATGCAGGATAATATCCAGTCGATTTTTCTGTATATCAAAAGTTTTCAACACTGTCTCTTGATACTAATTT
Organism: Diorhabda carinulata; assembly: GCF_026250575.1. Taxonomy (NCBI): domain Eukaryota; kingdom Metazoa; phylum Arthropoda; class Insecta; order Coleoptera; family Chrysomelidae; genus Diorhabda; species Diorhabda carinulata. The sequence continues at coordinate 13,398,833 of NC_079469.1, read as the reverse complement.
TTTTAATTTGTCAGCGTGCAAAGCATTCAGACGATTTTCTTCCACTGAATATGCGAGTGAGGTTTCTGCACGTCTTTTAGATTGGTTCCCGCGTAACATTACCAATGGTGAAAAACAAGCAGCTCCCTCCAATAATTTAGATGACGGAGGTGCTTTTTGTAGGAGCATTTGACGCATCGGCATTATTCAATGTCGAAAGTGTAGTTTTTGTTGCAATACCAACTCTTTCCATCATTGTTCCTTAAAAATGGAACCATCGGCTAATCCGCCTGATATTTTGTTAAAAAGGGCCCCAATTCAATAGTAAAAAACGAATTTTCGACCTGAGAAATACATTTTCCAAAGAAGCTTTTATCATTTTGATATTAATTAATTTATCAGTACAATTTGCCCCATCACCGTCTTCGTCATCTTTTACAGTTTCAAAGTATTTTGTTAAATCATCTAAAATATCATCAGCTCTTTAAAAGGCTTTCGAATTTTCCAAAAATCGAGTGGCACAATATTTTTCGGACTAAACTTTGAACTTAGTGCATTTTGTACCTCGTCGAGATGGAACGTTCTTGAAATTATTGTACGACTAATGTCGTTACCGATATGTAAAATGCAAGTACCTACGTCTAATAATTTTGTAGCGTCATCACTGACGTTCAAATAAACAGCGAAATCATTTTATTAACGCCTGGACCATCCAACGAACCCTGAAACAACTTTTTCATAACAAGCAGCAAACAAGTCGGCTGCTGCGACACGTTCCAAGAAATTCGAAGTCGAGTATCGCGTATCAGCTTTGTTTTCATGCCAGAAGCGTGCAACAACGTCCGTTTGTCCTTTTTGGGCAACTTTATTCAGACTCTAGTCGAAAGATGGCGTAAAAAATTCACAGTTTATAATTTCGTTCGCTAATTCGCTCCGAAAGTGAGGTCCTAATCCATACGTTATCGAGTAACGCAATTTATCTTTTTTCATCTGAAATTTCTTAGCAATATCACTATCAGGAAACATGTATCCAAATAATTCCCTTTTTTTACCGTCAGAAGTTTTTTCATGTGCCCAAATAATCTCCGCCTTTGACACACTTTCTTTCGACGCATAATTAATTATTTATCGGTTTGATTAAATCATTTTGACCGCACTTGTCATACAGGTTACAGTTTAATGAGTTTTCCGAGCTAAGAATAGCTTCTGCTGGCGCGTTTTGCGAGGGAGACGTCGTTGAAAGTAAAGTCTGAACATTCCGACTTGTATTTTTTGCGATTACACGTTCATCGTGTTCAAAGCACAAACACCCGTGTGAGGTATGTCAACAACCGTATTACATAGTCCACAGTCCGCTTCAGAATCAATTTTTGTCTTTTCTACCCAGAAAAATTCAGGATGTAACTCCTTACTGACACGAGACGCTTGATCCTCCTCGAATTCGAACGAGTATTGTGTTTGCATTTCGTTAGAATCAAGCCGACGCAAGTCCACCCGAATGTCACGTGTTTTGACACGTGTACGCTCGGCACATTTTCCGAGAATCGACAAAAAAACGTTGTTTACAGTTTTGTATTGTGAATTCTCCGAAATCGAACCGGAGTTTTTTCAAAATATTTTATGGAAAGAGATTTTCAAGGATGCTTCGAAGAAATCGAGGATATTTCCAGGTTTTCCAGGGTAAAATTGAAAATCAAAGACATTTCAAGGTTTTCAAGGTGCGCTAGAGACCCTGGTTCTGTTCTTCAATGTTTTTTTCTTCAATTCCTATTCTACTCAATCTTCCTACACTTTTTTTTAAGAATTTTTATCTGGACCTTCCCCTTCTTCTGTCTTCTGCGTTACTATGTTATCGACTGGCTTTCTACAAACGTCCCACTCATTTTTTCTTTGCGTTTTTCTTCTTCCAAATATATCTAAGCACACCCTCGCTTAGTAGTATTATTTTACCCTCATTAAACTGTATCAAGATCAACGTTACATTTTGATAATTAAGGTGGAACAAATGAATTATATTGATTAACGCGGATCTATACAATTATATAAAATGAAAGTTACAATTTACAGGAAATGAAAGAAAATCTATTATTGCTTATTGTAAACGGCAAATACAGTGTAAATAATTGCGATATAAAAATAAATTTTACGGAGAAAGTATTGCGTGTAGTACTTTTAATAGTCCGGTCAATTTAGATATTCGAAGTTACATTAATTCACAATAAGCTGAAAATCGGCGAAATCGTTCAAAATATGATTATTAACAAAATTGGAAAGTTCCCCATCCCTCCACTTCATGCAAAAAATTTTTATTCAAGGTCAAAGGTCGAAAAAATGAGTTTTTTGCGATTTTTAGCAAAACGGTGGGTTTTATCATAAAAATACCTCAGACATAAATTGTAGATCATAAAATTATCTATAAAAAATGTATAAATAATTTTTTCCTACCAGCCACCGTTTCTGAGATATAACGATTCAAAAAATTGTAAAAGTTGCAATTTACATGCACCTCGAATGAAAACGAAAAACACGAAAAAGAAGAACAAGAAGAAGAATTTGAAAGCTAAGAATCTGATAATTAAACTTCACTATTTTGTTTTAACTTACAACGCATTTATCTTTGCCAGTCTTTGTCGGATTTTCATTATTTTGCAATAGTTTCAAATTAAACTGACTCGTGGAATGGGCCTATTTTTGGAAACCACGTTGAAAAAAACGCGTTAAGTACACTACCTCATAGGTGGCGTGGAAACGAGTGTATATTATGACGATTACAACTTTTACAACTTTTTGAATCGTTATATCTCAGAAACGGTGGCTGGTAGGAAAAAATTATTTATACATTTTTTAAAGATAATTTTATGCTCTACAATTTATGTCTAAGGTATTTTTATGATAAAACCTACAGTTTTGCTGAAAATCGCAAAAAACTCATTTTTTCGACCTTTGACCTTGAATAAAAATTTTTTGCATGAAGTGGAGGGATGGGGAACTTTCCAATTTTGTTAATAATCATATTTTGAACGATTTCGCCGATTTTCAGCTTATTGTCAATTGATGTAACTTCACTCTTATTTTTTGGTCTAATTTGACCGGACTATAAGTATATAAACACAAGAATGTGACGTTTTATTGGAAACATTTTATTTGTCATGGCTGGGCCGCATTTATGTAGCAAAATTCTATTTATTAAGCCCACATATAAATTTGTAAATTTTATGAGGTATAGTAAAGTAAATAATTGCTCTAATATACAGAGATTGTTGAAATATTATTTTTTGATATGCCTGCATACAAGGACTAGGATTTCCAATCGCGATTTTTCATTCCGCGACCCATTTCAGTTGGCCCACTTAGAAAAATTCGAAATTATTAAACTTTATTTTGAAATGCCAAAAAGTAACTTTTAGTAAAATGTTTCAAACTTCCAGTTTTACGTCTAAAATATGTTTTGGATTAATCAAATATTTTGAATGATATTTTTTATGCATATACAAGGGTTCATTGTTTCCAAAATCATATTTTCACAAAATGTTTTTCTAAATGACGGATTAGGCCAAGGAAAAGCCACTATTGGGTTTAAATGGGCCAAAATGAGCCATAAAAATTGAAATTTTGAACAATGGACCTGTATACATACATATACATCCTTGACGATTCGGTTATTGCTATCCGTTTATTCAGTTTTTTGCGTTTAAAACCACATGCTGACAAAACTTGACGCAATGTTTCCAAACTGGTATAAATGTATTCCGGATAATCTGCTACCTTTTGCTGTATTATTTCTAATGTTGCAACAGTGTTTTTCTTATATAAACTATAAATTGTCGTACGTATAAAATCTTGAGTAGCTTTGTCAACCGATTCACGTTTTTCCCGTCTGCGAATGATACACAACAACCCCTTTCGTGACAACTCGATAAATGAAAAATTTATTTACTCCAGTCAATTCAGCAATTCTTATTATCAGATTTTCCTTTTTTAAACATTCGAATATATTCAAAATAACTTGCTTGTGTTTGTATACCTGAATCTTTATTAATTTCTTAGACCTTCCGATATTTTAATGCATCTAAATGATTTTGATTTTAGCTCTCTCTGTTTTAAAATTAGTTTTTTTTAATAATTTTTGGAAGATGCATTGCACTGTGTAATGTCATTGTCTTCATTCGCCCATGGTCTAGATCGGGTATGGGGAAACTACGGCCCGCGGGCCATCTCCGGCCCGCGAAGCGTTGAAATTCGGCCCGCGACCAGCAAACAAAAGTTAAGTACAATTTGAGGCAACTATATATAGTTTCCCACGTCCAGAAAATAATTGCTACGTTTGCTACAAGCTATTTGTGCGAACAAACGTTTTCAATAATGAAACTAAGCAAAAATTGTCTTCGTAATAGGCTTTTTTCATCGTTAAAAATTCCAGCATCACAAATTTTTCGGCTTATGATGAAGTCATGCAGAAACAAAAACAGTTCCACGTGTCACACATCCCTGATCTAAAGAATCGTTTTTTTATATTATTTATTATTATTTATACATTCATTTTTATATTTTTTTCAATCCGATCTTAAGTTTCATAATTTACAACTCAATATCTATGATCATTATTAAAAAAAATGGTACTGGAATTATCGAATTAATTCCAATTCATGGCAATAAAATACATTTTTATACACGTTAATAAACATTTCATTTTAAAATTTCGCTTCCTTATTATTTCCTCCCTAGAGTAAAAGTTTTATGAATCATCACGTGCGTCGCATGAATCAGGTGGCAGACCACAATTTAGTCATCGTTTTAAATCATTAGAGACCGGTAAAAAGATTAATGTAACATCAACGTTATCAAATAATGTTATTATTATCAATATTTGATTTAATACTACGTATGTTACGTTTTTATGTATTATACTGTGTGTTTATTCATGTTTAATTATATATTACGTACAATAGAACTAGTTGAGGTGTACCATGTGGTCGAAGGCTAAGGCCCCTTTCACACCAAACGAATCCGAATCAATCCGGATCACTCCGAATTAAGTTGAATCCGATTCGCCATCTCCACTCTTTCACACCAGCTGAATCAACCTGAATAATTCTTCGCCATCTGACAGGTTGAATAAGTACGACCTCGAATCAAACCTGATTGAACCAGATTCGTCCGGTCTGAAGGCGGGAAAAGAGCCGAATCTCGGTCAATCAGATTCAACTTGATTCGGGCCTAAACCCGGAAAAATTCACAAAATAATATCAATACGTTGGATTTGTGGTATCAACACATCAAAAAATACAGAATGATGGGCCCCTCTTGGACCTAGGGCCAGGGGCTATGGCTCCTTCCAAGCCGCTAGCTTAATCCGGCCCTGCACATTGCAATCTCAAAAAGTTTGTTGTTTGTTAAACTTGAACGCAACAGTTGAAACTTATGTTCAAAAAATTTAAGAACAAAACAGACTCCTAAATTTTGTAAATTGCTTGAAAGCTTACTTGCAGATTGGCTGAAAAAAAACTGGTTCAGCTGTATCAGTCTCACTGAAACAGACCCAGAAAGTATCTTTGGAGTCTTTTTAATACCAAGAAACAAAAAAAACACTACAAAACAACTCTCACTACCGGAAAAACCAAAAAAAGTTAACACTGATACATACGAGAAAATTGTTTACCCCACGGCCGCCATTATGTCGTAGATCAGATGTTTTCTTAAATGCCTGTTTTTTTTTGTTCTTATATTATTATTTAGTATGGTTTAAAATAGATTTTAATTTTGTCAAAAAATCGGGACAATGTAACAACAAAACCATAAAAAATGTTTAAGAAGACAAAAATAAAGATATGTATATATACATTTTAAAGTTTTTCAATAACTTAATTGCATACACAAAAAGTTTTGTAAAAAATGCAATCAAAAATAAATTATAAACGTCCACTATTATGATCATTAATTTTATACTTTCAAATACCCATAATTCTCAGTAATATTTAAATTAATCATTTGTTTGAAGTATGTATACAACAAGTAAACAGAATGTAAGTAAATACTGATATAATATACTAAAGTAAATGTCGACTTACTTTTTAAAAGTTGCCTCGTAACTTTTGATTTCTTTCCTAGTAAATTCATGAAATTCGGTGTACACATTCACCACTCTATATTTGATTTTCACCTTCTCACCATTGTCGAGGGCATCATTAATTTCTTGTCTTCTTACCAAAACTTGATTCAATTCTTGCTCGGCCGACATGTTTATGTTCAAAATGAATTTATTCTTTTCGTAATTAATGAAAAAATCGATCGAAAAAGATCACACAACACTAACAATTTTGATATGCGAAACGACAAAAAAAACGTATACACGTGAAAGGCGAATTAAAGACAGACGTCAACTTAGTTGCGATGCAACATAAACTGTGATTTCAAAACGAATAATACAAGTACGTTTCAAGTGATTGTGGTAGAACCATGCCGAGATTTAAAAATTGCGCACGCGCCAATATTAGCGGATCGCTGCATTCTCACGTGCTCACGTGCATTTGGAATTTTTGATAAACACGTTTTGGTTTCGTTTTCTAATCGACTCTCAGATCGGACTAGGGTGCGGGAATGCCGATTAAAGAGAAACTTATTATTATTGTCCAGGCGTGCAGGTGAGATGTTAGGTTAGGTTAGATACACAAAAAAAAAACAAAATTTCATATAGTCTTAAATGCATTTTTATTATTATTTAAACTACCTTTATTTGCTATTATTTGAAGAAATTTAATTTTTTACTTATTCATTCGTTGTTCAAAACTGTAAAAAGTTATATTCCTTTTTTAATACCTGATTATTTTTAGTTAAAAAACTAATAACTTTTTATGGAGATAAAATGAAACAATTATTCATAATCTCAATTTCAAACAAAAATGTATTACAATAATAACAAAATTGGCAAATTGGCAATGGAAATAAAAATAATATAACATTGAAAAACTTGTCTTTGAGAATAAATCTGGATGGGAATTGAATGATTTCTGCCTCAGCTTAAATTCTATTCGATTATTGTTTCGAATTCTAAGGATTTCATATTAAAAAATCGATAGGATTCAAAACAGGTGATCTAGGAGGCCAACAATTGGGTCCACCCCTATCAAGTAATTCCTTGCCGCTGCAGCAAAATGAACAGATGCCCCATCGCATTGAAACCACATGTGATGTCTAATATTTAACGGTACAATTCAACAACAACAATCCATCCAACATTTCTTCCAGAAAACGCGTATAAATTGCTCCATTTAATTCATTTGGTAAAATGTAAGGCCCTATTAACAGTGGCGGCGCTAGCTGGCGGATTTTCTTCAACACCGTTCATTTTAGCTTCATTAAAGGTTATTAGTTTTTCAACTAAAAATAATCGGGCAATTTAAAACAAAATTATAAAAGGTATTTGCTCCAGTGGTGTAAAAAATAGGGGGGTAAAAGTGACAACTAACCCTAACAGCGCGCCATTGGTTAAATATTTCCAAAGTTTGTTTTTGTCAGAATATTACTTTATCAAGGTCATCAAATTTGAAAATTTTAAACATCTTATTTATCAGCATCTAGGTTCTGTAAGGGTTTGTATTCCTATATCAAAATAATAAAAAAAAAACAACAATACAGGTAAAAAATGATAAATGGGGTTGATTTTTGTCTTCGACTCTATTAAGTTTACAACTTTAGATCGATTAAACTTACGAGCAGCGAGTTAAAGCGACACGAACGACAAGAGGCGCGTCTAGGAGTTTATGAATTACCTAAGTGAAAGAAACCGTCTGCCGACGTGCGCTTGCGGTGGCAACTACTTCAATCTCCGTCTGAAAATGTGTATAGGTATTATGTGGAATTGAAATAAACTTGCGTCTCGGGGCAAGAGCCAGGGAGTCTGAATCGGATGGCGCCGGCAGTTGTCGGTACCTGTCGGCTCAGATCTGTCTGGCGCGCACTAACTCAGATGAAAGGAGGTACGGCTGGTTGTCTGCGTGCAGGGGACTTTGACACTTTTTGACTTGAAAATTATTTCCCTTCACATTTTTTGTAGACTTAGGACTGCCATCCTGCTAAGTTGCGGTTGCCGTGGAGAGGTCTGTCTGTAGAAATGGAATAGCTAAGTCATTAGATACTTTAAAACAATCGATAATAGATCTCGAAGAAGCGACGAAGATTTCTATTCAAATCAGTCAGTAGACTTTCCACAACTGACGATCGGTATCCGAATTATAAATTTTAGGGAGGGTGACCAGATTATTACCTTGTAAACGCGGGACTTTTAAATAATACCTTTATTTATGAATGCTTCATGAATTGTGGAATAGCCTAAATGAAAATTGTGATAAGTACAAAATGCAGTTCAATTGTTCGATTAGAAATAAACATTTTAGAGTCAAATTTCATGAATGCAACGAATGTTTCATGGAATAATTCGTAAGTATTCTTAGAGTTCATGAGATGTTAAAATTTTCTGAATAAAGGCATTGTTTTCGCACTTCTTTTAACGGCAACTTTTCAAAAAGTAATTTCGCAGTAAAACTGGAGATAATAATGTCTAAAATCGATCAAATAAGTTCACAAACTTATTTGTTTATCCCGCGGTAACCATTAGTCAAATCTCGCACTTAATAAATCTTCTAGATAGTGTAGACTCTTCAGGATACCCTATAGAAGGAGATGGACAAATTGTGGAAAAAAGATTTTTCTCGGTAAAAAAGTATGTCCTATATTTAAAAACCAAAAATGTATGAATTTTTGACTGAATTATAGACACACTGCATCTAAAGGCCACTTCAATTTAACTCCCTCAAATACGGCTCTAATCCAAATACCAACGGCGTGTGCACCTGGATCCGGATAATTTTTATCTCGTTTCGTCATATTAACCGTTTCTTCACAACATTGCACTGCATTACCAAAAGCTACGAGGGGGTGGCTGCAATTTTCTAGTTCTTGCTTGGCGGTTTCACAAAATTTGCATATCGGGTCGTAAAGCGTACCGTCGCCATATTTTATGTTTCCATACCTGAAAATTATCATTTACAAGATTTGCCCGAAAGTATTCAATATATGCGCGTCGAAGTTTCAGGAGTCGGGACGTTTAGAACGCCAATGACCTTCGTTATTTACGTTCGTCCAATTTTTTGTAAGAAATTTCTTAGAAACGAAAACATAGACACGAAAAAACAAACTTTATGATAGAAAAGACGATTAAAAATTGAATATTGAGTTTTGAACAAAATTTTTTACAAAAATACGATTCAAAACCACCGAGAATCTTGATTCCCGGGCGATGAATACATAAATATCCGAAAACTCGGAAAATATATTAAAGTTAGTCCACTTTGGTGTTTCATTGCCACGTTCCCAGTAAGAAACCGCCGGTAATATAGCAGCTACAGTGTTTGAAGCGGAAAGTAAAATTTCCGGCATCTGTGATGGTGTGGGGCTCGATATCTGCAAGAGGAGTGGGAAAACTGCATTTCATAAACGGAATTGTCAGTACTGAAAAGTACCTGGATATTTTAGAAGAATTATTGTTGCCAACAAGAGAAGTTTAACCCCTGGGAAAGCCTTTACTTTTCATCGAGTAGTAGTAGTCCAGATTTATCACCAAATAGAAAGACTTTGGCATGAAATGAAAAAGCAGCTAGAACTGTCATGGAATTAAAAGAAATTTGGGATGATTTTACTCCCGATTACTGCTCAAAACCACCGAGAATCCTGATTCCCGGGCGATGAATACATAAATATCCGAAAACTCGGAAAATATATTAAAGTTAGTCCACTTTGGTGTTTCATTGCCACGTTCCCAATAAGAAACCGCCGGTAATATAGCAGCTACAGTGTTTGAAGCGGAAAGTGAAATTTCCGGCATCTGTGATGGTGTGGGGCTCGATATCTGCAAGAGGAGTGGGAAAACTGCATTCCATAAACGGAATTGTCAGTACTGAAAAGTACCTGGATATTTTAGAAGAATTATTGTTGCCAACAAGAGAAGTTTAACCCCTGGGAAAGCCTTTACTTTTCATCGAGTAGTAGTAGTCCAGATTTATCACCAAATAGAAAGACTTTGGCATGAAATGAAAAAGCAGCTAGAACTGTCATGGAATTAAAAGAAATTTGAGATGATTTTACTCCCGATTACTGCTCAAAACCACCGAGAATCCTGATTCCCGGGCGATGAATACATAAATATCCGAAAACTCGGAAAATATATTAAAGTTAGTCCACTTTGGTGTTTCATTGCCACGTTCCCAATGAGAAACCGCCGGTAATATAGCAGCTACAGTGTTTGAAGCGGAAAGTGAAATTTCCGGCATCTGTGATGGTGTGGGGCTCGATATCTGCAAGAGGAGTGGGAAAACTGCATTTCATAAACGGAATTGTCAGTACTGAAAAGTACCTGGATATTTTAGAAGAATTATTGTTGCCAACAAGAGAAGTTTAACCCCTGGGAAAGCCTTTACTTTTCATCGAGTAGTAGTAGTCCAGATTTATCACCAAATAGAAAGACTTTGGCATGAAATGAAAAAGCAGCTAGAACTGTCATGGAATTAAAAGAAATTTGGGTTGATTTTACTCCCGAATACTGCCAGAATTTAATAGACACCATGCCTCAAAGAATTACGGCTGTTATTAAAAATAAAGGGGATCCATGGAAATAAGAAAGGAACTAGTGGAACTTTTAGTAACCGCCCATAAACATAAAGACGATTTTGTTACCGAAACGTACGAGTCTAATGAAATTACTTTTTTAGTGCGGCTCCGGCTGCTTCGAATGATTCCAACCACATCTCCGGCGTTACATCCAAACTATTGTATTCTCCAAATTTATTGGCAGCCGCCTCGAATAAAATGCTATATACACAACCGCTCGTGCCGCCAAGACTTTTTTCCAAAAAGTTACTCATAGTCTCAAAAAATGTGAAGGGATATTTCAACAGTAACTTATCTTGTTTCATTCGCTTTACTAAAAGTTCTGCGACTGTTTTCATTCTTGTTCCGGTATCACCATCATCTGTAAATGACAAAGTAGATGACAACTAATCTAGGAGGTGTGCTACTCAAGTTTTGAATATTCTTCATTACTATCAACGCGTTTGAACTAATTATCGAAGCATTTTTTCCATTCGGATAAATTGAACGCGTCAAACAATCGTTGGGTGTTTTGAATGTTGACGACTGATCCATGGGAGCTCGCATTGCACCGCGATCGGTTTCCCTGATTCTTTCGAACGCATCTGGCAAACAAATGCTGGTGTGCCGTTCAGACTTAACCGTTCTACGTTGCTCTAAGGGAAATTTTTCAGCATTTCTTTGCTCCAAACGATTCGAGCCTCCGAGGATGCCTGGATCTCGGGGTATGTCATCATTCATCGTACGGCCAAGTGCGATCGCGACTGGATTAAGAAAACTAGCGAAATAGGGCGACTCAAGATGGTACTGCGTAATCAAAAGTCGAAGCGATTTGATCGGTACACTCTGTTGGATAATGGAGTATCCATAGCGACAGAAAAATTGTTCTTCCATTGCCAGAAAGTCTTCTTTGGTATCAGTCTATAATCTAAGGAGCAACAACGACGGTTCCAAATAGAGCATCGGTTCTAATATTGGAGAACTCGATGAAGATACATTTGGAAAATTGTCAGACAGGTTCTATTCGGCAATAGAACTAAATCCAGATTGTCCGTTCTTCTTTTCCTCCTCCAACTTGGTTTCAGATTATATGATTACGTAGTTTTCCGAAAAGTATTTTTAATCTACTAGGATACGGTTTTTGTAAAAGGGGATCCGTAAGGAAGACGGTATAAAAAATGGTAATGAATCGCTAAAAGAAAAACGAAGCGACCGAGCGCGCTCAAAAATTTTGACAAACCTCTTTCTGAATCAATAACGTTTAGTTGTTTCTCGCATGCAATCAACGCATCGCAAGCGAACTGTATTGCGAAATATAAAGTATTGGTAGCTCGCTCGCTCAGCTGCGGTCCTCGAATGGGCGGTTCCAAGCGATTTTTCCTCCTCAAATTGCCCGTTATGTTAGTTTCAGTCGTTAAGGAGGATCTTGAATTTTGATTCACATTCGGCCAACCTAAAGATATATAAAATCAAAGAATAATATTTTAATTAATAATTAACAACTTTTTTTTGAGATAAAGAGTTGAAAATTGAAGAATACATGAAGATATTTGAATCAGCTTGTAGATTTCGACACAGTAATGGAAAAAATAACTCGTGTAAAGTTCAGGATATTGTAGGCGTTTTAGGAAAGTTTGGAGCTTCACATAATTTTCCAGATGGATTTTATGGTGAATCAAGTATTGGAAATTAATGAAATTATCCCAGATTTTTTAATTGTGAACAGAACAGCGCGTAGTTAACATAGCAATCAAGATGAATTCATTACCTACAACTTCGCTATTTAACTTTTTCCATAGAACTTGTAATTTTCGACCTCAGATTATTTTCCCTTCATTTTTTATTATATCCTCCTCCTTTACCAATGGATTTCATCCTACTATTATTTTTATTCTATTCATTTTATCATTTTTAAAGGCTTCTACCCTGGGAAAGTGGTGAATCAAACCGACATTCAACAATATTACGAGGCAATCTTCTGAATTCATGACACTGAAGTGAACCTGGACCCTATAGGACAGGAATCCAAGTCAAACATCAGGAGTTATGGTCCGACAGAAATGATTGCGCGAAACACTCAATCCAGAAGACCAATGGAGTAATCTCTGAACATGGTACTGCTGGAACAACACTTCAGAAAGGTGTGACGGAGAAGAAGAGCCGGTTTGGCATCTTATAAACCTTGCCCGTACTAACCTAACCTAACAAAAATGAATTTTTGGGAAAACAAAGAAACAAGAAACAAACAGATACATGATATTAATTTATTCGATACTAACGGTTACAAAACTATGTATAATCAATACAACTAGTTAGAGTAACCTCTTTAGGCTGTTAATAATAAATTCTTTTTGTAGATCCTGTGCTAGTGATGAAAATGGGGTTATCGATGAGTGAAAGACGATAAAAATATTAATGGAAGATATAACTACAAGTTCTTTTAGAAATTTTAGAAAAAATAAAGGTGAAAAATATTTCAGACCATCTATTTTTCCACACAAATAATTAAGACATCTATAACTGACAAAATGTATGATAGTCCATCATAGATTATTGCCTACAACACGATCTCAGTGCCAAAATGAAAAGAAATAACTTTGATATTACATATAATGATTAAATTAAGAACCAAGTAGATAAATCGATACATATTATAAATACAACAATCTATTATTCGCTCCTCAAAATGAACAAAGTATTTCCAAAAAAAGAATTCACCTTAGCCTGCATTCTCCAATCAAAGTAACTCAAATTTTTATTTTGATGTAAATGGTAGCAAATGATTACACACATCAGGTGCTTGCGTCGTAAACATCAATCTTAATACATAAAAATTCAGTGTCCGTGTGTACGTTCCGAATGAATTCAAAAACGAGTCAACTGATATCCATAAAAGTTGGCATTTATATGTTATTAATCGTAGTTTCCATAAGTCTGGAACAGATGGCGACTTAAGCGAATTTCTCTACAGAGAACTGTAGGTCTCTATGAGGTCCTTTGCACCTCATAGATAGCGCCACACTTTAATGTGATAAATTTTGTTAGACTACACACTACACATTTGTCTTATTTTGCTTAAACGTCGCTTCTTTCAAATCATTCTTCATTTTGCCATCGTAGCGTACATTACTTCGAATATATTTTTTTTACTTCTATAGTTTTACGAACCGTCTCTGCCAAACTTTTAACCATTTTCATAGTGAATTTTAATAATTTCAGTACGTTGTTGAAGCGTGTATCGTTCCATTTTCATTAATGGCGTAGTTTCTACTTGTCAAATGTCAAAAACTGACAGCTTCAAAAGTGACATTTACCAAAATAGCGGGCTGTTTAAAATAACACCTCTTATTGGAAAACCCTTTAAGTTATTGTTCGTTGCTATGGTAACTCAATATTTTGTTTATGCATGTTACTGATCTAGGCTAACTAGATATCAATACCTCATGGTATATTTGTTTTTCCAGATGAGGTACCGCAGATAGCCAGAGATTCTTGGGACCTTATTTACTTGGGTTCGTACCTATTGTGATAAGTGTCTGACGATTGTAATCTCGACTTCTAAGTATGTACATTGTATACACTGGTGAATGGGGTTATCGTCCACAGCTATTTCAAATTCTCTACTAGCTCTTTTGGTAAACTGACATGTAGTGGGACCAAACCTTTTTCTGGATGATAATCTTTATGATTAGAGAGATAGGTATGTCATTTAGCCTACCATAGAGTGGCTCTACTTAAACAATTACCTAAATGAAATATTGAATAAAAAACTGGAAAGGGAAATGTTATTATTTTAAAGGTTTAGATGGGCGCCTGATCATTATGGAAGCATCTTGACTGGACTCACCTGGTATACTTCCGTAATGAGCATCCAAATACGTCAAAACATTTTTATCTTCAATTTTCATTAGGGTGATAGTTAACAATGCATTCTCATGGCATTTTATAAAATTTCCCACGTAAAATCTCACAACGTTTATATTCAATGCTATTAAATAATCTAAAATATCTTTAACGCAAATATTTTCTTCAGTTTTAGAGATAACTGCGTTATTGTTCAATAAAATAACCAATTTATCCCCACGTTGAAGTTCCAATTTTGTATCATCGATACCCTTCCTATAGTCGATTCTGTAGTTACTCTCGTTCACAATTATGCTTATTAAATTTGCCAAGGGTACCTACAAACAACGATATTTTAATAAATGTTTTACAAACCAATAAGAATCAACTAAAAAGAGAAAATTTTCGGCAACCCCCACGCATTCAACATTCTAAACAGTTAGAATGGATTTCGTACTGCCACCTCTTTTGCCCCCTGTTTCATCGATATTTTCACTTATTTATTAAAATTACACCAGCCACAGGCCGATTGTAAAATCTAATAACTTGACTTACCTGTTTTATACTAAATTTTCCCACCAATAAGCCATAAGTGGTAATTGTAAGCCATAAGTATATTGGGCAGACTAAGTGATCCGTTGTTGTCCGGTTTAAAGAGCACATAGATCATTTGAAATACGGACGGACCGGAAAATAAGGTATTGCCAGTCACAATCATTGCATAAGAGTAGCTTAAATAAGGACAAAGGGCCAATTCCTTACAACCCATTCTTTAGTTTAGTAGCCAAAGAATAAACACGAATATTCCCGCCGGAATTAATTTTTTCGCGGGAGGTGGCTTATTGGGGGGAAAATTTAGTATAAAACAGGTAAATCATTAGATTTTAGTTTACATTCAGTCTCTGAAGACGATAACTTGGTTATGGAAACGCGCGTCAGACAGTATAAGTGTTAGTATTAGTGTAAACAGTATATTCAGTATGAATATCGCCAAATGGTTCCAGAAATTTCAACTTAGTATTAGGTCTTGTCGTTCAAATTAACATATGAAAAGCCCACATTCATCCAAGGGTGCAATCACCCCCAAAGAGCTTCGAAACTACCCCAATAGGCACATTTTCTTGAATATGGTTGGGTTTTTGCAAATAAATAGCTATGTAAATGAAAAATAATAAAATTATCTACAAACTGATGTATGTTTGTAATTAAAATAACTCTAATTAATTTTAAGGGGCCTTGTAGTCGGTCAAATTTGTTTGTCAAACTTCATATTTTCATCAAACCAATAGATTAAATGGATTTGTTAAACTTGCCCCACGCTCGTATGTTGTTATCATCTTCTGTCGTTATTAATACAGATAAGGCGTTTTTGGCATTGACACTAGCCCTGTGTATGAAGAAAAAGGTCGTCAATGGTCTAGAGTGTGGTCGAAATTACGGGATAAATATACGCACAAAAATTTGTCACGGGAAATAGTGCGATCAGAACCAAATGACTATGCAAACTTCCTGCTTATGGACCATAAAACATTTGAAGATTTATTAACATTGCCAAGTCCTCGCATAGCAAAGCAGGATACCGTTACGCATAAATCTATACCAGCTTCTCAAAGATTATCCATAACCTTGAGGTACCTGGCTAGTGGCGCCGATTTTGAAGACCTAAAATTTCAAGCCAGCATTACACCACGTACCCTCAGCGGCATTATCATTTCAAAATTACAAAATATATAATTTAAAGTGAATAAAAGCTGTTAACAAATTGTAGGAGTGTTGGCTGAGACGGATCAATAAAGGTTTCCATCTTCTTCTCCTTCAAAGAGTATTTCGTTGCCAGTCTTCTTTGTTCTACAGACATGGGCTCTAGTTTAAAGGCACAGTTTCTTGCCATCACTTGATATTCATTTTCAGGTTTTCTGAAATGGTCCCTGGCTAATTATTATCATTAAGTCATGTTGCAAGTCCTCCTTTTTCTTCTTTTTTATTCGTACAGGAATAATAGATGCTGAAGGTGTCAAAGGTGATTGTGTTGATGTTGGTAGTTTTGATGACGATTCCTACAAACCAAAACAATAAATATAAACATATTACATAATAATAATGAGTATTTTTATGTTTCAGATACCCGAAACACAAGAAAGTTGGAAAATATTGGGACGACAATTTGGAAATTCGTGAAACTTTGATAATTGCATTGGAGCTGTAGATGGAAAGCATATCACAAATATTTGACAAATAATTTGACCGTGTACAGGGCCCTTAAGAAATAAGAAATTAAAGAAATTTATATATATAATTAAGTCAGTGTCCAATTAAGTCGGAACCATATGGGAAACGTTTTTATTCTTAGTTTTATTTAAGAATAGTTATTCTTCATAAAAAGTTGTGCATGGTTCAAAACCTCGAATGCACTCATCAGATATAAAAATTTGTTAGTTGTATACGAGGTATGTAAAAATATAAATTTTTTCTCAAGAGTAAAATTTCTTCATTTAGTCCACTTTGGTGTTTCCTTGCCACGTTCCCAATAAAAAACTACTCATAATATAGATACGTCCTCATTAATCGAACTATATTATTACATACTTAATGTTAGGAGGTTATTTGTAGACCGAATTCGACTTACCTTAATTGTTTCATGTGAATGGTCTGATCTTACCGTAGTTGGTTGATCACTACCAAATGGGTCATCAATACAAATACACGTTGCATTGGGCGTGATATTAGGATGAGGTAACTCTATTTCCATACTTTGCACATATTGACATATCTTATTACAATAGTCATATATTTCGCACAAGGACTTTTTAGCTGCCGCCATCGCTCCTGCTATTTTATATATCAAAACTACCGCAGATAATGTTCTTTGCGACATCTTCGATTGCTGGTTATTAAAAAAATCATCGGAAACCGTCAACATTTTGACTACTATGTCGTCATTTAGTGCTCTTTCAATTGCCAAACCGAAGTTTAAAGTACATCCCGAAGAAGCTGGTACTATCACTAGACTTCCCATAATATGGTTATTGGAGAGTTCTCGTAGAGTGCGTAATATAATGCTAGATGCTGGAGCTGTGAAATTGTCACCTATAGCAAATTAGAAAGACATAGGTCTTCTCAATGACCTCAGAGAATAGGTAACTGCATTTAGTGGTGATTATAACAAACTATATAGTATACGTTAGACTAATAAAAATATAAAAATAATAAATTCTTTTGAAATTTAACTTTACTTCTCGCCTCCCTCTACTTTTTCGATTGACTTCTTTTTTTCAACTATCGCAAAGCGTTTATATTTTTTAGGACTCATGACTTATAACTAATACAAACTTTTATTTAATCTGTATTCAACAATTGACGCTGATAAGTTCGAATAAACCAGCCGTTTTGTTGTGTTGTGTTGATCTTTTTGTTCAAATTACCAAGTGCATAAAAATGTATTGATTTGGTTCGAAATATAAAATACCACATGTTGGTGTATGGATGAAAATGTTTTTAGAAAGTCATTGTTACTTATGAGGCAGTCTATTATTTTTTTTTGTCGTTTTCATAACTGTCAAATGTTAATTTTATGTACAAGACTGTCTGGAAAAATTGCGAAAATTTTCAGCTCTGTAACTTAATAACCAAATTTTTTATAGCAAAATTCCGGTTTATATTTGATCCTCCCTGGTATATTAATTTTTTCTCCAAAAAAATTGCTGAGGATATCCAAATATATTATATGAAACTTTCAAATCTACAATCCCTAGAGAGCCTCAAAAAAGCTCATCCTAAATACAAGTTTAAAAGATTATTCTGAAAAATTGCTTTTTGAAATTAAAATAACTCTCAACTAAATCATACCTTGAAAACTCCAAAAAAATAGAATAACTATGAAGATGTTAAAATCTGAAGAAAACATTTCTAAAAAAATGATACTATTTTTATTAACTTAGCTTGGAATAGAAATGGACTAAAAACTTATGACTTGTATCAATATAGTACTGATAAGTACAGACAAAAATGAATTAAAATCAAATTATTAATTTTGTCAGAACAAAGGACAAGAAAAGAATAATGCTAATTGGTGTAACATTTTGGCAAAATGTCCAAAACTGATATATGTAAAAGTACCACAGTAAATAACATCATAGATAAAATAGCAAAGCTTAAATGGCAGTGGTGGCACACATGGCATGGTAAAATGCTACTTACAGCACCAATTTGGAGCCCTTGATAAATTAAAAAATCAGAAAAATCATAAAGAAATTGGAATACTGTATTGTCACTGCACTCAAACACAAAAAAGAATAAGAAGCACTACTCCAGTTATTCTTTTAGAATGATTGCTCAGGGTACACAATGATTCTAGTGATAGTATTTATAATAAACTTCAAAAAATTTCAAGATGAAATTAATTGATAAATTTGGTCGAGTTATATATTAAATTTCAAGTTATTGATGATTTGGATTATTGCATATAATAGATCATTTACCTTGAATTGCAGCAGTTAACATTCCTTTCCCAACAAAGTCGCCAATATAATAAGGACCTCCTGAAATAATGCGTACACAATCGTTATCTGTGTAGTCTTTTTGAACAATTACATTTCCAAAGTTAAATAATCCTACTTCCTGATTTAAACTCGTTGCTCCAACTAGACTATTTCTTATTTTTAAAGATGCTCCGTGACTGCTAAGAACTTTAAAATCCATATTTGAATGAAGAAATTTTGCCGTATATTTTGATTAGTTTAAAATTTGAATTATAAGATGTCTTCTTCTTTTTCTATTTTGAAAAAGTTGGGTAGTTCATACGTGTTTATCACAGATATGTAAGACTGTGCTCACGGATCACCGAAAGTAGGTGGTTTGTTTATTGAAATTGGTTTGATCCAGTATTATATATAAACCACGATCTTACATATAGGTTTGTCTTAAAGAGAGACCAATCTCTATAGAGTGGTGTGGTTCTCATTTTGTCTGAGTTTTAAGTGTTTGAAATAATCATGACGCGGCCCTGCTATCTAGGAATGGACGTGGGTAGAGTCTCAGAGCAACTAACTAACAAAACATATCTTAGATTATGTTCTATGTACAACCTAAAATCGACGAGCGCTTTATACAGTGTCCCTTATCTCTCTTTACACTATTCTGAATAAGAGCTGCGAAGGAGGGTATTGATAAGTTTTAATAGAGAATAGAAAGATATATATATATATATATATATATATATATATATATATATATATATATATATATATATATATATATATATAGGTAAACCTATATATGTAATACAAATGTCTAATACGATTACAAAAATAGGTAAACAGATGTCTTTCACTCTCTTTCATTCCACTTTATATTTTCAATATTAAGTCTATGGGCAATACATAATCATATATTTGACATATGTCATCTGATTTGCAAATCACAGAATTTGTTTAAAAATTTTCATACAGATTGAGTTTGAGTTTATGATTTAACTTTCAATTAACTATATTTAATTAGTGGTTAAATTAGTAAAAAAGATTGAGACAATTGTATAACCATTTATACAATAGAAACAACAGAAAATATGTGCAGTAAAGCTATAAATTTGCGTGTGCAGTTACAAGGAATAATAGCTTCAGGAGGATCTCACAAAGATCAGGCTGAAAAGTATGTACACAATATAATTGTAAGGTTTTCATGTGTATACTTTTATTAATTTATATTTCAGGTACAGAGCAACTCTGGATACAATTTTCAAAGAAAGTGATGATGACTTAGTTGATTGTTTACAAACTTTTATAGAAGCTAGTATGTACAGTTTTTATACAGTAAATTAAGAGCTTAGAAATTATTAATTCTGTGCGGTTACTTTGAATATAGATGTAATATATATTTTAGTTGTCAATGAGAATGTGAGCTTGGTAATATCCCGCCAGATTCTGACAGAAATTAGTATGCATTTGATGAAACTTCCTGATGATGTATCAAAACCAGTGTCACATTTTATGTTAGAAAAGGTACAGCCTAGAGTAATATCTTTTGAAGAACAGGTAGCTAGTATTAGACAACACTTAGCACATATATATGAAAGGAATCAAATGTGGAAGGAGGCTGCAATTGTTTTGGGTAAGTTTCATTAAGATTCTTACATAATACACCACACCACAGTGGGCCTGAAACATAAATAAATAGTTCAAAATTTGGGAGACTTTGTTACTAGTTACTTACCAAAAAATGTATTTTTGTGTTATTAGCATCCTAGACTCTGCCCGTTGATCCCATAGCTTTAAGGACCGTTTACTATAAACTTCATGGTTTTTACGGCATATGCTCAGCTGAAGGGGATGATCACATCGGAATGAATAATTCGCCAACAACCAATTAGAAAGAGTAATAGCCATTATTTTACTGCTGATTCATCTAGGAGAAATTTTTAGATATTTGGACGCCTAGGGGAACTAGAATTATCACCATGTATTTTTATGACGTGTATCTCAGAACTGAAATCTATATATTTTCCAATAAAATAGACAATGATATATCTTTTTTTTTTTAGTTGGCATACCTTTGGAAACAGGGCAGAAGCAGTATCCAATTGATTATAAACTTGAAACATACTTAAAAATTGCCAGACTGTATTTAGAAAATGATGATCCAGTACAAGCTGAAGCATTTATAAATAGAGCTTCACTTCTTCAAGCCGAATCTCGTAATGAGCAACTTCAAATTTATTATAAAGTATGCTATGCTCGAGTTTTGGATTACCGTAGAAAATTTATAGAAGCTGCACAAAGATATAATGAATTATCTTATAGGACCATTGTTCATGAAGATGAAAGAATGACTGCTCTAAGAAATGCTTTGGTATGCACCGTTTTGGCATCTGCAGGTCAACAAAGATCTAGAATGTTGGCTACATTGTTTAAAGATGAAAGATGTCAACAATTGCCAGCGGTCGCTATTTTAGAAAAAATGTATCTGGAACGAATAATCAGAAGGTAAAGTTATCAATATTGTTAGTATATTTATGTCATATATATCATAATGAATGTAAAAATATAGTATAGTACTAGACAAAAAGCATTTTCTAATATATATGAGTCCAAATTATTTCACCCCAAATCATAATTTTTGAACTGAATATACAAATAATTTTTTTTAGATCTGAACTCAGAGATTTTGAAGCTTTACTTCAACCGCATCAAAAAGCTTCTACCATTGACGGTTCTACAATACTGGATAGAGCTGTTATTGAACATAATTTACTGTCGGCTAGCAAATTATACAATAATATAAGTTTTGAGGAATTGGGAGCACTATTAGAAATTGTTCCTTCTAAAGCCGAAAAAATTGCTAGTCAGATGATTACAGAAGGAAGAATGAATGGTTACATAGATCAGATAGATTCAATTGTTCATTTTGAAAGTAAGTATTCAAAGTTGATTATTCCACTCATTTCATTTTTCCTGTAATTTTCACACAAACTATTGACAAACAACCATTTATGTGCAATTGCGAAACTTAAAAGCAGTAGCGATGAAGTCGTGTAGACGCAAATTATTAATTTTATTTATTTTTTACAATTCTTTTATTTCCATATAAAGCCATAGCAACAAAAACATAAACATACCTATAACTCCCTAGGTAGAATTTCTAACTTCCTCTGATAATAATTATTGATTGATGAATTGCACACAATAATGATGCAGTTATCAACTTGTCCCAAAACGAATTCCTAACCCATTCAAAAAGCAGTATTCTAAATCCATATTTAAAACATCAGTTGTTTCAATTATATGTTCTATAATCAAGTCTTTCTTTCTGCTTCATGATTTCCACGCCTAAAAATTTGAAATTCTCCACTTGTTCCAACTGTATTTCATTTTTATTTTGAGGTCTTTTTTCCGAACTTTTTGTCTTCTATGAATAATTATTTTTCTTCGCCTGGTTCCTCCCCTCATATATACATTTGATATTGATTATCAATCTGTTTCAAACTCCTCTTTGTTATGAGCTTTAGATATTTGATTTATGCAAGTATGAAAACTGGTACATTAAATCATTCATTTTTTTTGTTTCAATAAAAAGTAAATCTTTGTTCCTTTAACTTTTGTCAGTAAAAATAATTTTTAAAAAAGTATATATTTTTACTCTTTACATTAACTTGCGCATCAGAAAGTCTTGATTGTTTTTGTCACCATGAATTATGAAATTCTAAATCAGCCTTAATAATATATCTATTTTCTTTTATAGCACGCGAGACGCTTCCTCAATGGGATAAACAGATTCAATCTTTGTGCTATCAAGTAAATTCTATCATTGAAAGTATATCAAAACATCATCCAGAATGGATGTTGAAAGTCATGGATGAACAAATGGTGTCTTAATTATTGTTATTTTCGATTGTGGATGTATGAAACTTATTTAAATGCTACTCTATTTGTAAATTAAAATACTGCACTTTAATATGGAGCTTAAAATGATTGTAATTTTATTTTTTTTTTCTCTTATAATTAAACTTGTAATTTCTAGATAGAAAAATTGTAAAATACCTCAAGTACTTACTTGTAACTCTAGAGGTGTTGGTCTACTACAGTGATGAAATTAGAAGATTATTTAATATTTGGGAAACTTTACAAAAGTTTTTTATTAGGTGTATTCTAAATGATGGATATTTTGACCTTTGAAGACTTCTTATTGATTTGTTTCGATTTTTATTTATTTACTATTGTAACTTGAGCAAATTATCATAAATTCAGAAGCATTGAGGTTTTTAAAAGCAAATAACTTGAGATCTTATCTAATCAGGTGAGGCAAAGTTTTTCTGGGTGTATCAGCTAAATAGACATGATTTTGGTGACAGTTCAAACAATTACCACTTTTAAATATGTTCTTTTTTATTCGCAAATAGTAAATGATTAGCGTTAAATTGGTCTGTATTTATAAACAGAATGATTTATAGCAAGTTCAGTATAATTACTGACAAAAATTGGCAAGTCACACGCACGGAAGTTGCTTCATTTTTCCTAGCAGGTTTTGTTATATTTGTGGAGAATTGATGGTAAGTGTTCCTTGTGAGTTCCTAAGATGATGCAGGGTTTTAAGAGTGTACTGGGGTAACCAAGAAAGACGTCGAAGATTTTTTATGTTCAGAATGCAACTAAAGGCCTACTAAAAATTATTGGACTTCTACTAATTGCATGTTGAACCTAATTTTTGTTAATAGGTAGTTTCGTTATTTAGATTTAAGTTTTGCTAGGTCTAAGATGGTCCACAGTACAATTTATGACAAAAAAAGGAAGTGTAACAGACTGATTAGCTAGTATGTAAGTATGTTTATTGTTTTGATAGCAATAATAAATTACTAACATCTGGCCATGATAAGCACTTATGTTCCCAAAAAGGCCCACCTAGAATGAAAGAAATATGGAACATGTTCATTTAAATGTTGATTTTATTCATAAATTAATTAGGAATATTATGATATTGATTATGATACTTGTATTAAAAAAATAAATATCTCATTTTGATATAATTATTTTATTACCAAAACAAGAAATGTCAATTAGAAATCACAAATCTAATTAACATATAACAATTACATATATGTTTTTGATATAGTGCCAAATGTTCTGGCACTAATTTTTCTCGATGTTAACAACTGGATGATTCTAAAAGTTTTTTATCCTGTCCTTCATCCCCTAGTTTATTTGTAAAATTATCAGGTTTATCTTTTACATTTTCTAATGCATGTTTTTCTTGTCCACCATCTTCTAATTTATTTGGCATATTGTCTTGTTCAACAATAGACATCAAATTATATTTTTTATATTTAATAAAGTCAGGAATAACACCAATTAATGCAATCCCTCTTATAACCTCAATAATTATGGATACATTCGCATTCTTCAAGTCTACTTTATTTTCAGAATTTGTTTCAGTCACTATTGCACCTACTGCCTGTACTAACTCAATCCTATTTATATTGTCGTTATTTCGGTGATTATAGACTATGGAGTATGTAGTGGGCTCATCTTTGAAATATTTTTGTGAAAGAGGTTTGAATGCAATACTAATGTCTTTTACATATGCTTTACATGTCACTTCTATAGGAATAAGTCTTATTAAAAAACGTGTCTGATTAGCGCCACTAGATTTAATATCTGCCATAATTTTCTGTGCCAATTCCACGGGATTTTCTAATGTCGTCTTTATAAATAAAAAATTTTTTGCACCAGATTCCACTTGTTGAAATCTCTTTTCAGATTTCAATCCAGATATTTCCATCTGCAATTCATCTTCTATTGACAATTCTGCATTATTTAATACTTTGGAATTGTTAGAATAAAGTAATTCTGCGTATTTGTTTAATAAATTGTAAGCTTCTCGTACACATTCTTTTTCTCTGTTGTTGCAACTGCATAGAAAGCCTTTCAAGTTAACATCTATACTAGCCTTACTATTTTTACGATAAAACTTCTTATATTTTGATTTTTGAATTGAACTCATATCTCTGAACAACTTTTAAAGCTGTTTATTGTCAATAACCTCAACTTTTCTCTTCTACTTCTTTTTTTTGGGTAAATTCTTAAAGGAAAGAGATAATTTATCGATCCTTCCAGTGCAAATATACTAATCTCTGAATACGTATTTTTAAGAAATTTATCTTATTATTTGTTAAAAAATTCTAGATCACTAGTGAGTTTTTATTTTATTTCATTGTTATATTTCTTGAACCTTAACACTAGCATAGAATCTAGAATCTTCAGCTTCTCGCTTTAACCTTTTTTAACCTTCAAAACCCTAGTACATTATTTTTCTGTGCTGCTATCTATTATCAGGTGTCACAACTGTCTTCATCTTTATTTTATATTTATATAAATTTTTATTTTCTAACAACTGCAGAAATTTGGGAAATTAGCATGTACGGATTCTTTAAACTCATGAACCACTCCGAATTTAAATTTTATATTGGCTCCATTAAGAGTTCACGGCGTATGGGGAAATACATTTTTGGGCGTTCCATATAGTGACGACGAACGTTGTGATCGCGGTGAGAACGTCACTCATGACTAACGTTCACGACGACTTTCGTCGTGTATGTTGTGCGTTTTTATCTATATACTAAGAAATGGCAAAACAGAAAAACTCAAGCAACGCTTATTGCGAGCATGAGAATCTATTCACACAATTTAAAACACGTGAAACATTTAGCCACACCACAGATACTAAATTTCCCGTAGTCGAAACTTCGAGTGCTTTAAGATAAATTTCGATACTCGTTTTTCAGACTTCGCTGTAATGGCGAATAAAATTAAACTTTTCCAAAATCCTTTTGATTGTGACATTGAAATCCTGGCAAAGGAACTCCAAATGGAAATTTTCGATTCACATAGCAGATACATGTTTAAAAACAGATATTAAAATTCATTTTGGTTGGAATTTTATAAAATTTGCTCGTGGGTTATTTTCAGTTTTTGATACAACGTATTTGCGCGAGAAAACGTTTTCCAAGATGATTTTCTCAAAGACTGTTTACAGGTCTAAATTGACCGATGAGCATCTTAAATCTTTTAATAAGTACAAGTAAAATTAATCCACAAATACAAACATAAATGTCATTAGTTTTTTTTTTGGTTTTTTGATTTTGTTTTATTCGTTGGGATTAATTTCATATTTGTTTTTTATTAGTTATAAATATATTCAGGCTTAGATACTTTAGTTGAGTTTTCTGCGTCATCGAAATTTTACCTTGTAAGTAAATAAAACTGGGTAATTATCATTGGGTTTTTATTTTCTTCCATTAAACTTACCACAGCAATAGTAACAGCAGTAAAATATTGGATGTCACGGGCCAGATTGATGACATTAATTTTATACCGTCGCGGGCCAGATTGATGGCACTGTCGGGCTGTAGTTTGGAGACCCCTGTTCTAGAATAGCTTCTCAGGATACTATCTGGACAAGTTAAAATGGCTTCCTCGTTCGGAGTCTGTAATAAACAGAAGATGACCCTACACACACCTTCGTTTAACCCGTAACTCCAACAATGCGCCACAATATTTCGGAAAGAAAAGTCTTCTCTTCACTTTAGGTCTATCTGTCTTCCTTTTAGCTGCTTATAGGTTCAAATAGAAATAATATACTATTTAATGCAAAACAGTAAACATTAAATTTTTCCATCAAATATAATAAAAACAAAATGGTGGTTTAAAAGTATATATTGAAGGTGTAATAATTCAGTATTACAATTCGTATTTTCTGGTACATTCAATTTGAAACAAAACTCTCACAAAATGAAAACAGCCAATGAGGTGACATATAGTAAATTTGCCAAAACTACTCCCACGGACCAACAATGACGCGCACCAGGAGCAAAAAAAAAATAAAAATTTGTTTTTATTATTAAATAGACATATTTTATTGTGAGTCATTAAAAAATGATAAAAGGTATGTTCCATAATGTAATTTACACCCGTGAAAATTTATCAACTAGAATAATCTAAAATGTTATGTATATATCAGGATAAAAAGAAAATAAAAATTTTTACTCGATATACAAGAACATTAAAGACTACACTATCCACAATGTTATTTTTTTTTGTTGAGTTTAATAATAAAAACAATGTATTTTTTCTATATCGACATAAATTGTTCCAAATTGTTTCCGATGTAGGTAAAAAAGTGTGTGAGTTGGATGAAACTGATAAAAATCAACGAGAGTACAGAATACAACACTAGTCTCGTTTAAATAATTATTATCTACAATATAGCATTCTTAAATATATTTATTGGGCGCTAATATGTATTATGGAACAGGATTTAATACATTTAAGCCTCCAAGTCCAAGGCCAATCCAATTTTGTGACCTCCTTGGTTAAAGTTCTTTCCATCGATGAGTGTAGACAAAGTGAGGGTGACTCCTGAAATAGATTAATTATTTTATGTTTAATCATAATTTTCCTGAACGCAAAGCATTATAACAAAAATTGTATTTTATTTCAAATAAAAAGAATACAATCTTATGTGACTTATCCCAAGAAAAAAACTCGACCAATAACTACTTACTGCCCTAAATCAAACTACAATTTTTACATAAAAAAAGGAGCTTCAAGTAAATTTGTACTCCACATCCTCCGTATTTGGTCATTAGACCTTTTTTCCAAACATTTTGTAATCTTGGCATCGGGTTTGGCAATTTCTCGAGTGTTTCATTAAATAAGCCGTGCATGAGCTTGCAAGAATTCCTTGGAATCGATGGGTTAGCGTTTTTTCAAACCCATTCCCAAATCAAGAATGAACTTCCTATTATTATTTTTCTCTGTTTGAAGTTTGATGAGCGTGTTATCTCAAGAAATGGACCAGTAGATTGGCCGCTTCGTTCGTGCGATTTAACGCCACTAGATTTTTTTCTTTAGGGCTATGTCATGTCATTGGTCTATGGTCTTATTACTTCAAAAATCTATCTGTCATTTGAAAAAAAACATTTTGTGAAAATATGATTTTGGAAACAATGAACCCTTGTATATGCATAAAAAATTATTATCCGCAACACCTATTTCCATCATATTAAATACCATTCAAAATATTTGACAATATTTCATCACAAACCTATTTTAGAGGTAAAACTAAAAATTTGAAACATTTTACTAATGGAACGGCTACTTTTTGTCAACTGAAATGGGACGGGGCTCGTATATTATTATATATATAAATAACCAACTTACCGTCACGCAGTTTTTGTTGATAACCTAAGCCGATCTGGCTGGCATTATTGATTTTGGCGCGAACTGAAGCATCGCTGTCCAACTCGTATCTACATCCCAATCCAAAGTCGGTTTTTTCTCCACTGGCAGCCCAATTTAAATTAACTGCAGTTTCCAATTTTGGATTGATTTTTTGGTAAATGGAACCTCCAAATGTTTGACCGTCGTCACTGTCATGTTCACTAAATATTAGAATAAATTACTTTAAAATGTGCCTAATAAATATGATTTTGTCACTTAGGAGCTCTAAATATATATTATATTTTATGTAGTATTCTACAGAATGTAATTTTAAAAGTCTAAAGGACTGTCAATATTATTTGTTTAAGTGTAATTTAGGAGCAACAATCTTTGTATGCAATTCTCGTAGCATTTCCATATCCCCTATTACTCTAGTAGGTTGCGGTAGGCTGTCTATCATATTTTGGATTATTCATTGGCCAAGGTATGAGTATTGTGCATTATTCCTCCCCTGGAAGGGTGCAACAACATTTTTTAGTTTATGTCCACACCCTGGCTCTCCCGAAACCCTTATTCAGTAGTTACTCTTAGTAAACCAATCCTCGTGACATTATAAAAACCAAATTCCTTCCTGTATTGTGTATTTTAATGCGAAAATGCTTTATTGATCTTGACAAAGTTTTTTGTTGCCCCTTTTTGTGGTATCTACTTTCTTAACAGTATAAATATTGAAAGGAACAAATACATATTCAGTTTATAATCTTAATTCGCCAATTTGTTGGGGTATTAATAAATTTATACTTTCATATTTCTGTTTACTGGTGTTATACTTACACACATGTATGAAGAACAAAATCTGAAGTTGAGAATCCTAAAGCAAAATTGCTCTTGGCCAATTTGGAATTCTGAACATCAAAGGCTGCTTGGTAACCGGCCAGCCAGCCTTGATAGGCCACAACAGCAGACCCTTTGACAATAGGACCATTAGAATTTAGATCAAAATCAGCATTGAGAGCGACTCTTTCATTGGCGAACGCAGTCTTTATGAGCCCAGCTTGGTATCTAAAAATTGATAAAATAATATTTAGCGGGTTTTTGTAACTACCAGAGATACAAACAATGTTTTTATAAATAATACGTCCAAAATCAACTATTTTTTTTTATATTCACAAAATTAAATATATACAAAGATAGAAATCAATGCTTCTCAGTGTTTGTAGCTCTTTTTCTCCTGAAAAAAATCAATGTATTTAAAAAAAGGGAGACTACCATATGTAGAAGTTAAATTTTTGAAATTTGGAGCTCAAATAGTATGATATTTCAATTTTATATTGAAGACATTTGATGGGGAAATATTGTTAGACCCGTCACAGTATTTTTATATAAAGAAAAAACTTGAATATATTGAAGTATTGAGATTCTTAGTTTAGACAGGTGTAGTAGTAAATTCACTAGAGATATAAACAATCTCTAGGATTCTTCACCTTCAATTCAAACAGTATCCAACATTATCCACATGAAGAACGTCAAAAAAGACATCGATGCCAGAAAACATAATATGATTATCTCATTGGACATTGGACAATATTTTGGCTCAAGTCTTCGGTTATAGAAAAATCTTCGCAAAATGGGTTCTGCTTTTGTTACCCGGAACAATAACACACTCGTATTTGGAGCTTTTTAGAAAATATAAAATTTATTACTACCACCAAAACACCGAATTAGTGGCCAAGGAGTGGTTCTAAATATTTGGCATATATCAGGTAGTCTTAATTGGGATTCAAACGAAAGTTTTATTTTGGATTACCTCTATACTGGTGAAAAAACAAACTCTGGATGTAAAAATTGGTGAAAAAACTTTGGTTCGCACAAGAAAAATAGCATTTTTCGTCAAGATAACGCACAGCATAGCTCAAAAATCTCTCACGAAAATCATTGAAGAATTAAACTGTTGTAACTTCTGCTATTTTCCATGTATCAAAAAATTACAATTGACAATCTTACAATTTGGGGATAAAATTCACAAATTAGAACACAATATTTTTCAAAGCGTAAAATTGAGGTTCTTAACGAACGACAAAAAATAAAATAAACCAAAGGCTTAGTATGAATCTATTGATATAATAACAAAAGGTTTATAAAACATAATTTCATTCTATTTATTGACAAAACTAGCTGAAAAAACGTGTTACAAATGCCATTCTCAAGCTTTAGTAAAGAGAAAAAAAAAGCATAATACTATTATAAGTAAACTTACCCTTCTTGCGGAGAGAAATCAACATTAGCAGACAATTTAAGGCCTTGAATACCTTGATCGGCTACGGCGATCTCAGTTCCCAAAGTATTGTTGGTATTCCATTTTTCGGTAAATGTGAGACCGTAATCTTTGACATTGTATTTACTTTCCAAAGAACCAGAAACTTTGCCCGATTCTTGGTCAGACGTTCCACCGGTGCTGAATTGTACACCACTAGCTGTTTGTGTTTTACAATTTAATTTAATCAAGCCGAAGTGGTAACCGTTGCCGAATACATCTCTAGCCCTTTTGCCGAGATCAGAATATGGAGGTGGAGCCATTTCCTAAAAAAATCAAAAATATTGCTTACTACGGACGTATAATTATGCTCTCGACATCGATAGTTTGGAGAATGTTGCCAAATGTAAAATTACTTAAATAAATAAAATGTTTTCGCCTAGGTAGTCATTAGATTGATGGAAATGAAAAATGATATTTAGCATGAATACTTCAAGATTCCCAACAAAAATTTGACCAAACTCAAAATACCCAAATTTGTGTGAACAAAACTTTATTATGGCCTCAAAAGGATACAGCTGGACGGTAATTTCAATAATCATTTTTAACACATCATTCAAGTGATAACTTCCATTATCAATGCACTTAAAGTCGATGGTAATACAAAGATTGTTCTCCACAAATTATACCATCTTGAAGTACAGATGCATGCTTGCTGGCAGAATGCTGAAGAGACTTAAAGGTCGATTTTCGGATACGGTCAATGTTTTCTCGAAGTAGGGATATTGCTCTGTCCAAGCCAGTAGGTAAGTCTCGTCTCTTATTTAATATTTTATTAAAACTGTTGAATTATTTATTCGAATTTATTTTATTTGCAATTCGTTATGGCCAAAATAGTTGTTCTAATGAAATTTACACACAAGCTGGGATTAAGTGGGTTAGAGATTTTCCACCGAGACTTCTAAGTTCCGCGATAATTTTCCAATAATTTTTTCGGAACCACCGTATAAAAAACAAAATATTAAAGTTCTTAATCAAACTCTATTGAGTTTAAAACACTTACTTTTGTAAGAAAATTTACAGGATAATGAGCCAAAACTTTACGAGTATTATGAATTTTAAGCAATTCATAGATGCAACTGAATAGAAACACAGCTTCCGAGAGTTGTAACATTGGTTCTCACTCTTTTGAGTTCGAGCACAAACGATTGTTGTTTATCAATATTTCGATACAAAACTGACAGCTTTCATTCAAAGTCATTTATTTGACAAGTATCAAATAATAGTTTCAAGAAATCCCTTTGGATCTCAGTCGAGACAAATCAATTCTAATCAGAAAAATCAACATCATCTATCATCTATATTTTTTAAACATGACAAATACAATGTAAATCTAATAGCATAAGATGTTGAATTGGAATGGACGAATATAATTACCCCCAAGAAACAATTTTAATTTTAGTTCTCGGATAGTCCCCAAGCTCGAAATGTTAAAAGTAGAATGAAACTTGAAACATTCGTCAAAAAAGAGAAAGGTAACTGTAATGCCAGTTTCTATTTTTAAAACAAATATTTCGATGGAGCAAGATGGATACAAATTAAGAAATTAGCATAACAATTTAGTCATCGTGAGTTTGGTACTGAGCTCTAAGCTCTATAAGTTACTTTTTTTGAATTGGTCTTGAGATTTGCTGTTATATTGAAGAAAAAAAAAAGATTTTTTGTGGTGAATTGTCTTGATTTCAAGCCTCTTGATAAAAAATCGATTTCAAAATAAAATAAAAGTTTGACGTTTCGAGTTATTTCGGTCTTTCATCAAAATATGACTTGATATTGACAATTTGCGTAGTTACATTAATCAAAAGATCACCTACAATATGTTGTTGCCACAACTCAAAATTGTAGCAGCCATCAAGTTTAAATTATACGTAGTAGTAGTACTAATAAACTGAGATGTATACTCAAAGTAAATTGGTCAAAACACAATTTGTTACTTTAAACTGATTTTTTATCAAAAGAGACCTAAAATCAAGACAATCCATCACGAAAAAGCCGAAGAAAAAAACAGTACACCGCCTAATTTGCAATGGTACGAAAACTAGCACTAAGATTATATTTTCAAAAGCCCATAAGTATTGGGATTAAGCTAATTTTCGAATTAGGTTAACAATTTTTCAACGGTGTCATAATTTATGAGGTAATTAGTGGTTTGTGATAAAAATATTTCTTAAATATATAAAATAAACAGAATCTCAATAAAGTGAGCCATATTTCAGTAGAATCTATTGATCTGTAATGATTTTATTCAATGTACCTATTTGAATTCCCCGTCGTTCTTAATTTACTTTAGTAATCGTTTTTGTTGAAAAAAATTTCGTGAAATAAACCGCCAAATTAACAATTTAAACATTTCAAATATAATAATTTGATAGAGTTTAGAAGAAAAAGTTTGTAACATAGCCATAAATTTTATTGAATTAAACAAAGAGTAGTTTTTTGTTAAAAATTGATTTAAAAATTAAAAAGACTCCAGGTCGGAAACAATTGACAAGATTTTTTTCCTATTCACCAACTGGTCTGAAAAGGCCCTTTTGTTGGACAAAAACTAGCTGAGGAGTACTGATGTGCTTACTGAACACAGCTACCACCTAAAGAACATTGGAGATAGCTCTTGTCGCTTCTGTATAGAACTAATGGACCTAGGACCTTACGTCCCAGTTAATCGAATCTAATTTGTGTTCGATTTATTTAAAATTAAATGTTTAAATAGATTTTATTGAAATTATTATACTTCTGTAACAATAAAACTAATCTCTATTCAAGCAGTCACCTAAAAATAATAATCCCAATATCTTAAAGCACTCCCCAATTATACATTTTCTTAATTTACTCCTTCCAATGATTATCATAACTTCCCTATTATTCAGTTTTAGGAAAACATGTACATGAAGATATATCATTAATTTTGGACATAGTATGATCTCTAGGAATTACTGCACATAATTCGGAACAACTTTGTTATAATGAATACAATATTGAAAAGAATTTCTGTAACCAATATTTTTCAGTAGTATGCTGAAAATTACGATGAGGAAAGCAGCACTTATATTTGCAAAAAAGATTACAGCTAGGGGAATCTACACAGAAAATTTTGTTTCAAGAAAACAAAGAGCAAAACAAGAATGATTACATGGAGCGAACACAAAATTAATAAAAAAACCGAATCATCTAATAATAACAAATGGAAAAACTCGTAAACTTGCAGTTGAAGAATTATATATTTTTTTAGGAGTTGAAAAATCTAGTAAAAATAATTCAAACAAAAGAAAAAATATTTTAGACCTATAGCAGCAAGTGCCAGATTAACACAAAAAATAGTGTAAATAAGTAGAATGATATTAAAAAAATGATCAAGATAGTAGAAGAAATGCAACTCAGAAAACTCGATATAATAGCAGTAATATTTCATCAAAAAGTAGATTAAAAGGTTATAGAATGTGGACCAGAATAACAGTGTTATCCATTAATATAGAAACTAACAAAAAAAGGAAAACATTTACCTGAATACTTAAATAGAAAGAAGTGATTAAAATTACAAAGTCGCAAAGGCAATGCTAACTTTTAATAAAGTTTAGGTTATTTTCACCACAAATAAATTTTTACCAAAAATATTGAATGTCACATAGGACTTTATAACTATTCTTATCAGTCTGCTAGTAATTCATTAGTAAGTGAAAATACCTAGTCTAAAAATACCGAGGAACAAGGTTCCACCTATTCTAGTTTATAATCTTGGGGTCACGCCATGTCACAAGTTACGGCAACATGGCTGCAATGTCTTACGAAATAATTCTTTAATTTCTTTTATGAAATATAAAATTTCGATATATTGGACTGTAATGTGAATAAGAAATATACACAAATACCATAGGTACATAGTCAAGCTTCAAACTATAAATCAATGCAACATCGAAAAATTACATAACACCATTACGAAGATCTTTCCATTATTTTTAAAAAATGGATTTTTTACAGAAACAAAGAAGATATGGCAATTTTTATAACTATTAAAATCACAGTTAGTCTTGAAAACAAAAGCCTCAACTCAATTTTTAACCAATGTTAAATTCAAGGAGCCGGTTCCTATGATTATTCTATTATATATTATCGAAAATATGTAGTACTTACGATTTAAAAAAAGTATCAATATAATTAAAAATGAAGTACGATTTCTCTTCAGTTCTCTACTCACACGAGAATTTAGGGCTTTTCCGTCCGATTTCGTTAATGACGAATTACGTGACGAAATACGAATGAATGAAACGTGTACTCTCGAGAATTTTGTTCCATGAACACCTTAATTTTACATTGTTGTCAAATCGTAAAATTGTAGCTGTACTTAGAACCAATAATATGTCCAAAGTGAAGTATCAGTGAAAATGAAAACGAACGAACCTCTGGTAAATAGTTTACAATCGACAAGTCCTTCTTACCGAAGTACCTATACGTTTTTTCCATTTATTGTTTTGAATTAAAATTTTTCAAAATATGGTTTGAGTATACCTATACCTGGTATGTTACGCTTCAAATGCAAGACACAAAATTAAGAAATAATGCAGAATTCACTAAAAATTATGTACTATTGACGTATATTAGAAGAGAAACAGTGCCTATCCCACTTAAGACAAGTTCTGAACACATTGCTTACTACCGCTACATCACTCACAATTACACTGATTCTTACTACGTGACGTCAGCACGAAATAGCATCTTCAGTGATATTAACTACCATACACTCACACCCACTATTACACTAAAAATGCAATATCGTAATGTGGTACGAACCAGGTGGTTGATCTGGGATACGAACAACACCAGAATGCCATCTGACGTCAAATTTAAAGAGCATCAAGCGTTAAAAATAAACATCACCGTCACTTTTTCACCTTTTTTCCTTTTAAAATAATTTTCAATTCGTCAAAATTGTGCCCAGTTTTTTTTTTGTAAATGTAAAATTTTTGATACTTTTGATGCACTACCGTCATAATTCTTTAAGTCAAATAATTTAAACGTGAAAAGTACAGAATTAAATGAAAATCCACCAAATTTAATTTTTTCCTAAGGCACATATAAGCTGACAACACTGTTCAATTCCATTATAACTTTCTTTGGCGACATCTGTTATTGATTTTAAACAATGCTAAATCGCAAAACTAAAGCTAGTTTTAGTTCTGAGACATAAAGACGAGAATAAAGATGAAAGAATATGATAGAGGGTGACGTTATGTCGGAAGCATATTTTCACTCACGATCTATTTTATTAGTTTTTAGTTTCAAGTGCTTGAAAATACAAATTATAGCAGTTTTTATATTAGATAAAATAGATAATTAGAACTGTTAGACTCCAATTACTATCTTACTAACTATTTTGGGGAGTAATTATTTTGACATAACCAATTTTTTATCGAATATTTTTAATATGAGGCTTACCAATAATTCCGGTTCCAGTGGATCCACTTTCTTGAAAAAGCCTCCCAATCCATTTTTCTTAGCACAATCAATTTGTTTTAAATCTGTCTTACCACTTCCATCAGAAACATCATTTGCGGTGCGCGGATAACTATATACCTTTTCTTGTATTTGAATTTTACACGGATTTTCCATCTTTCATGAAATAAACGTTTCTTTTATGGACTTTTCCTTGACAAATTAAAAAACACTTTTTAATAATTGTATAAAATACCTATGATTTGACATTCCATTTCAGTGACAAAATTTGTCGTATTATTCAATTGTTTAAATAAAGCAAATAATTTCTTCGAACACAAAATAATTATGAATTCAAAATATGAAATTCAAATTGTATATAATAGACAAATATTTAAAAGAAGTCTTTTCACTACACACAGTTTATATCACGCGCGATTTCTTCACGTAGAGATTTTGAAAAGAGCCGATAGTTGGTAGATTTGATGCGCTTTTAAGGTCACGTGATCTGTCAAAATTTGACTATGGTGTTTTGAAATAGTTCCATCTTCATACTAAAACATTATTAAGTTTTGAACTAACTATGTCATTTTCGGATAAAGGTTTGTAGAAAACTATTCACGTTATATGACGATAAGTATAACTCAATAAAATATAATTCCTCTTAGCTTTACTAAGCATAATTTGAAATAGGCGTCTGTTTGTGTAGGCGAAATTATTTTTTTTGAATATAATGTAGAGTTTAATTTAAAAATAGGATATTTTAAAATTTGTTTGTTTTTTTTGTTGAATTACTATGATTATTACTTT
Source organism: Diorhabda carinulata (assembly GCF_026250575.1). Taxonomy (NCBI): domain Eukaryota; kingdom Metazoa; phylum Arthropoda; class Insecta; order Coleoptera; family Chrysomelidae; genus Diorhabda; species Diorhabda carinulata. The sequence goes on along the minus strand of NC_079469.1, from coordinate 13,362,113 downwards.
AATTCAGGGAATGGAGAAGACACTGAGAGCATGGAAACTATGAATGTCGAAAATGCCAATCTTGATAATAGTTTGTCTAGCTTAATCAGTAATGATATACAGAATTTAAGTGAATTATCGCAAGAACTTACATTGACCACTGATATGGAGACTGAAGGTAATTTAAAGTTCTTCTATTATATGTTAACCATTATTAGATATGATAATTATTTACTACAAATATTTTTCCACTTATGGAATATTATTTCATTATTTTTTTATTTGTGTCGTGGCATTCAGAAACTTGAAGTATTTAATAAATTTTAATGAAATGTATAGATTAAAGTATAATAATTTCAATTGCTAACGATTAGAAGTTTTGCAAAAACTTGAAAGTATAATAAAATTTAGAATTGATTTTTTAAACTTTATATTTTGCCACCTACTTAAGTAACTTCTTCTGGGAAAGGAATGGCATGAATATCTTCCTTAAGAACTAGGTATTAGTGAATAGCCTACATTCAAACAATTATAACTGGGGTTCTTTTCTACTAATTACCAAGGAACTAATAACAAATGTATCAAATGAATCCAATTATAATAGACAGCCACAACGAAGTAGTAGTTTTTTCTTGAATTGATTTGTGTTTTAGTTTAGTATAGTTTTTCTATAACATAATCATTTTACTTGAAGCTAATCTATATTCTTTACTAAAATACTTCTAGAAAGTTAACTCCGTATATCACCTATTTCTATACTCAAGTTAAGATTTGTAATTGAAAATTTATAGAAGACATAACTAATTAGTATAGTGTTACATTACAACTAGCAAATATTCTATCCCCAAACTTCTCATGTGTTTAAAAGTTTGTTCTTTCATTTGCAAGAGATTTTATTATGTCTTTTAAATTCAAACCTCAGCAAAAATTTGTACATTTGGATCTTAAATGACTCATTACCATTAAGAGGAAGGAAAACTTTTTTCTACTTTGAAATTGAACCAATGGTTTAGAAATTAAGAAATCCTTGCAGTTCAAAAGGTGTAAATTAAAAAATTTAAACATTATTTATCATTTCTCAATTTGGTATGAGTGCCATGCATATTTATAATACATTGATTGATTGATGAAATAATGTCTGTGATTTTCTTAGGCTTTCGATTGTTTTAATCATAATTTTTTAATTAATAAATTGCAGTGCTACGGTTCCGAGGAATACCTCTTGCATGGTTTAAGTCATACCTTACCAACAGAAGTAAGGGTTGATACAACGATGTCTTCTTGCAAGTCAATAGAATGTGTAGTGCTCCAAGGCTCAGTAGTAGGCCCTATTTTGTTTCCTCGGTTTTTAGACGACATTGTTGCAGACGACACTAGTTTCTCTTGGAGCAACCCTGATTTCACGGCACACTTAACGTTTCTCTTGGAGCAACCCTGATTTCACGGCACACTTAACGTTTCTAAAACTAAAGTTTTATCATATAAAAATACGTTAGTGCCTTTTTTATTATAAAACACCACCATTGACGTCGTTGAATCTGTAAAATTCTTACGGTTTGTTGTGGACAATTCATTGAAATGGTTGTTACATATTGCCGGTTTATCTAAAAAATTAATTCCTACTCCACGATCAGAATTGCACAATCACATGACAATTGAAATCAAACCGATATCATATTTTCCAGTATTCCGCAATAATTTGAGGGCATATTTACTGGAAAGTATCTTTTACTCCGTAAACGACTTCTATTTTAATAATAATATTCAATTCCGGGCATGCTGTATCCTGGTTTAATTTTTGCTATGGACTTATATACTAATTATTACCTATAAGGAACGAAACATCAAAACATAAAACATTTTTCCTTACCATATGTATAAGGACTATCAAATTATTTTAATAAATATGATATTAGTATAAGTCATAAAAGACATAATACGTTATCCAAATATTTCACTAAATGAAAATCTAAAACACCAAAAAACAAAAGAAGTTATATTATATCAAATGCCTTGTACTAATTGTGATGCTGTCTACATAGGGCAAACATCTCAGTATTTAGAAAATAGACTAAAAGGTCATCAATATGATAAAAGAGAATAAAACTGCGTTAACGAACCATGAAGAAATATATAAAAGACATAAATTCAATTATAAAGATTCAAAAATTCTTGAAACGGAATCTAATACATGAAAATGAGAATTTTTATTTAATTTTTAATTTTTAATATTGAATTGCGCTATACTGCTCCAGACGAGTATAGTTGCAAACGCCGGGAAAATCGTGCGCTGCAAAAACAACCGTTGAGATAGCTGGTCTTGACAGATCTCAATTATGTCACATGAAGATCTTGCAATATCAGTTTATGCACAGCATCGATGTTTTCTGGCACAACAGCCGATTTTGGATGACCTTCACGAAATACATCCTGTAGCAAAGTGCGGTAGCTTGAGATGGTTCTTCATCACCAAAAGTCGAAGCGAGTTGATCGGCACACAGCTGTTGATTTAATCCACGTCGAAAGTCATAGAAAATAATCGCCCGAAAATGTATTTAATTCCAACCCTCGTAGTACAAAAATAAACTTTTTGCGCAGTCCTCGAAAAGATTTATACGAAAAATGACTGGATACTTTCTTTCTTTCCATCTTCTTATTCATGATATTCGGCCTATAGACCTGACGATAGATTTCAATTGACATAATGGATTCGACTTTAGTAACTTTATCATCGACCGAAACTCAGCAGGTCAGCTGTAGAATTAATAAGAGCTGACATATAATTGATACGTTAAGCATGCGCAACTGACATGTTTACGTTGAAGGGAAAATTACTTTTGGATGTGTTAGTCTTTTCAAAAAAAACCCGGAAAGGGTCAGCGAATTTGTATTAGTGATGAATTTCAAAATGAAATTACTGTAAAATAAATGAATTTTAATGAAATTTGACTTGTTTACAGGTATTATAATTATTATTATTATTATAGTATTATATTATAATCACGATTTTATTCATCTTTGATTTTTAGTGAGTGCTTTTCGAATATTCTCTTGGAAAACTGCAATTTTTACCAAAACTTTTTGTATATCTCTTAAACTGTTAGACTGGTAAAAATGTTTATAACATTATTGATATTATTGACCTTTCTAGTACGAAATTTCGTATGGTGTTGTAGGTTGAGAACTCGAAATAAAACTCTCTAAGAGTTTTTCAAATTGCCAACGTTTCGATCCTTTATTTAATCTTTATCAAGGCTTAAAATATGTGGTACAAAATAATTCAAATTCCTTCTTCATCTTCCTCAAAGTTTGATTTATAATGTACCATATATTTTTATCCTTGATAAAGATCAAATAAAGGATCAAAGCTTTATCTTTTGAATTAAACATAAAACAACATAAAATCTGTTTAAATATTTATCTTCGATGAATATTTAAATAAATGAAAAACTAAAAAATGTTACATTAGAAATAAAATTTCAATTTATTTTGAAATACATTTATAAATATCATGCTTTGGGGAGTTGGGTCAACTTCACTGAGATAGGGAACGTTTTTGAGCTGCAATAAATAAATTAAATTTGCAACAAAGTAGTTTTATATCTTATTTATCAGTCCCTTGAAAAAATATTACCAAAAATATATTTATTAGAACAGGAAATAGTGGTAGAAAATCAAGAAATAGTGGGACATGAAGAAGAAGTAGAAATGGAAGAAGTAGTGACTGAAGATGTCGAAGTTAGTTTAGATATATCCAATAAATCAGATGATCAGATATTTGACAATAGAACCACTAAAATGACTGTGGTACCTCCATTAAGACCATTAACTATTGCTCCAAAACCAACGAAAATGCCTCTTACCGTCAAGTCTGTTGGGGGTCAACCGTTACTACTATTGCAGGGTATGTACCAAATTATTTATTTGCATTTAGATCCAGTATGAAAACATACATTTGTTGATGTAGAAAATTTCAATTCAGTATTAACTTGAAATTGAATAAAATGTCTTTTAAATGATTAGCTTTATCATTTTATATTTTTATTTTTTAGGAACTGGGGCGAATCAAGCAATCAAATTGGTAGCATCTCCAGGACAAGAAATCAATTTCGCCAATCTAATTTCTCGACCTGTAACTTTGAAACCCACATTCAAAACAATCTCTTCACAAAACAGCAATATTTCCCTTATTCAACAAAAACCAGTACTGATGAAAAAAGTACTGACGACTTCACAAAAAAACGTTACAAAACCTTTAACAGCAATAACAAAACCAGCTCAGCATTTCATGGTAGTACAAAAAGCCGATCAACAACAAATTAATGTATTGCAAACGCCTACCAAAACATTGACGTTACAGCAAGCGCAAGAAATGGGGTTGTTAACGAATGCTAAAATAACTCAACCCAGCCAATCGAGTGGAAAACAAACGGTTTTGCTAACAAAAAATCCTCAAAAGTCCATTAAAATCATACCACAAGTTAGTTCTCAACAAATTATTACAACAGGAGTCGGTACAAAAACTGTAACTTTGAATCAGTTAAAAGTACCGACCAAAATATTGCCGGCTGGTTCGAACTCTACTAATAAAAGTACACAAAGAATCATATTTAAATCTGCATCGGGAAATCAGACTATTTTACCGCAAGCACAAATTTTACAGGTGTCTGCTGCTCAAACTTTAAATACAGGACAATTGCATCAAATCAACATACCCGGTAGAGGGGTAAGTTTCTGCTATCTACCTGGCTGCTCAATAAATTTTGTCAATCAATAAGAAAAACACAATTTTGTAGTTTTAAAGTTATTTTATCAGACAATATTGTTACGAACCATTGGATTGTGGAGTCCACGATTCAGTACGACCTGAAATGATGCGCTAGAGTCCTAAGTGGTTATCACCAAATATTTCAAGACCAAAATAAGTTCTCATAAGAAAGTGAAAACGACATTTATCTGCTTCTTTGACATCCGCAAGGTCTTCTATAAAGGGTTCAAACAACTTAGACAGACCATGATTCAAATATTATATTACAAAATATATTTCTGTTGACTGAAAAAGCATACACTTGCCTGCGTGAATCAGAGTTCCCACACAATTTTACTGTCATTGTAAGTGGAAAATAACTCTATAACTAATTTGAGTTCAGTTGAAGTAAAAGTTCAATTCTCAAGCTTACCTTGTAATGAACAAATGAGTTTAAATGATTTCCTCAAGTTGGCTGTACTGGAAGGGTTAATAATTATGATATAGTGAATTTGTAAGAATATACCTGATTACTTAATATTGGTTAAAATGGCAATGAATGCCAAATAAGTTTTTAACAACTAAAAAATTACAAAAATCTGTCCCAAGATGTATATGCTATTTCAATAAACAGATGATAGCCTTCGAAAAAGGGTCAATAAGGTAGGCTCATATTACCACTTCGTTTGATGAAAATCGTTTTTCAATCATGCATTTTTTGGGATGAGAAAGCAGCCATAAATCTAAGGAAGAAAATCTGGCAGCAAATGGGGTGGATATTGTGTTTTATCATTATATTAATATTCGCCATGTAATATTCCTTTTCATTGCTGAAAACTTATACATTTTCATGTCCCTTATCTGTCCTTAACTCTTCTTAGCTTTTAGTTAATAATGGTAGACCCACATCTCATCTACATTTATAAAACGACGCGAAAAATCCTTTTTATCCTTCCTGAAATGCTCCAAGTATGGTTTTGAACATACCTTTCTGCAAACATACCTTAAATCTCTTTTTGTTAATCTTGCATAATCATTTTTTCGTATGTTTTCTAGCGTTAATGCATTTCTAGATGTCTTCAAGATCTGTATGGCTACTTTTAAATGCAACACTATCTACTGTTCAAAAATAGGTTTTGGTACTACACCTTCCAAAACAAAGAATGAGTTAACTGATCTACATGAAACTTCATTTGTGCTCTTAAAACGTAGTACAGCTTTGAGAAAACTGAAACGACAAACCTAAACGCATATTTCATATTACAAAATGTAAATATGTGAACGATTTTCCAAAATAATCACTATACATTTTTGCTTTGTGCTAAATTAAAAGTACTCATTAAAAGAAAAAGTCTGACGTATAGTACTAAAATAGTATTTATCTTTTATATCTCGATCTGTCTGCAGTTGTTGTTGTTGATGTTTCTCTTTCTTCATTATCTGGTGAGGACATCGTTCATAGCAGTTCTCAGTTAATAGAATAACACATTTTCAGTGGTATTTCGACTTCGTGAAGCATTCATGGAAGTTAATTTTCAGAATTACTTTCAGACTATTTGTCGCATTAGTTTCAACCATCTCTTTATCATCTTTTGAATGGCAAAGAGCCAAAAGTCTCCAAAAACTACATCTGGACTGTACAAAGGCTGAGTAAGCTGTGCCATTTGATTTGATGAATGGTGAAGTAGATGCCTTGTGAAAAGCTGGTACCGTTTTATCGTTTTCAATACTTCAACATAGTATCATACTAATAACGCGAACATTCAATGCATATTCGTAGTATACAACAACTTTATAATCAAAGAAAACAATCGACGAGGGAGGATGACCGCATAATTGTGAAATCTCCAAATAATAACTTTTCACCAAAAGACTTTTTTTAGTATTTTCATTGTACATACATATACTTTATAGCCCAAGTGCCCACGAGGGCCAGATGTTTGTTATTTTATAAAATATGAAAGTTTATGTCTGTATGTCCCCAACATATGTAAGAATGATCAGCAAAGACACATAAAATAATACTTCAAATTCGTTACATTCAATTTTTTGTATTATCTTCACAATAACACTTAGTACAGATGCCAGGCACCCTTCTTTAACAAATTATAGTTATAGTTTAGTTTCTAAAAGACCAAACGGTCTACCTCCATAGTATCTGTTGAACAGTTGTTCCCATACTAGCTGATTGTTCTTACCCGTATTGGCAACATGCACCGATAAAGTTTCATCTCAATTCAGCCTTTATTAATCACTCTATTCGTGTTTTTAGATGCAGTATATTAAATTTATTACGACAAATACATCCGATTCCAATACCACTACTACCACTGGAACTACAATCAAAACAACACCAGTAGTAACACCAACCAATATTGTTTTATCTGAAGTTAAGGTAATTGAACTTTCGTATTATATGGTAACTAGAATAGATTGACTAAAAGATAATTGGTTTGTAACACTCAGTTATGGGCACCCCTGTCTGATATTTTAAATATGTTGCAGCCAGTATCGCCGTTAAACAGAATCATCCCAAAAATCCACCCCAAAGACAAACTTCCAATTTCTCCTATAAGTAAGCCTTTAAATACCACTCCTTTAATGGTTATTCCCGCTCACATTCCCGTTACTCAACAGGTTCCAGTTTCCAAGGTTACTGTTCCACCTGCAGCACCGCCTCCGAAAAATACACCAACCCTGAAGACAAATGCTGTATCTGAAAATACCTCACCGGTTTCAACGAAAGAAGAAGTCGATGCTAATGGCATGAGACCGAGAAAACCTTGCAACTGTAATAAATCACAGTGCTTAAAATTATATTGTGATTGTTTTGCAAATGGTGAGTTTTGTTACATGTGCAACTGTATGAACTGTTATAACAATTTGGAAAATGAAGAACATAGGAATAGGTGAGTTTTTTTTATTTATCTCACATGTTTGTAGAAATAATGTACCAAGTGTTCCAATAAGAATGGCACATTTCCATAATATATCAGAGACTGTTTACTTAGTAATGTAAAGCAAAGTGACTTTCCAAACCCAACAAACTTTCCCCTGCATTTTTCATTTGTCGCGCCGACAGTTTTTCCACATTCAGTTCGTATATTATCTCTTTGTGACAGGGCGATCTTGCAATACGAGATCATGGACTTTTTTCAAATTTTGCTTAATTTACATCTTCGTCTCTACACTGCTATCAGCTACATGCTACACCATATTCATAAACTTGAAGTTGCCGTCGTTAACCTAAAAATTTTGTTAGTCTTTTTGTGTTTGTGTGTGTGTACTTGTCTTTTGATTTCGGGATATTTTTGTGTTTTTGATTGTTACCCAGTATTTATGGACGATATTATGGAAAATAAAGAAGAGTTGTTTTTATTGGGGTGAAGGTGACAAACGTTGAAAATCACCAACAGCAGACCGATCGGCAAACAGTGAGGGCAACTATGAATGATCTTATGCATTTCAATGTTATGTTATGCAACGGCAAACCGAAAGTCAAGTTTATGAATCTGAGATTACACTAATAACCTTTTCATTACGTCTTATGGTACTGAAGATGTATTCACATCTTTGTGAATTCGCATTGGGGAATTGACAAGTTGGATACTTGTTGTTGATTTGTGAATGGGTTAAGGGGGAAGCAAATCATCTTTGGTAAAATAACAATCAGTCTAACAAATAGGAACAGTAGAACTATATGATAAGGCAAAAAGAAAGAAACATATAATCTCACAATAAATCATGAAATTGTAATGAAAAATGGCATAAGTCATAATGCTATACACGAATATAGATGATAGCTATCTTGAAGATAATATTGTATTAATAATTTTTATGTCTATTTGTTTTTATGAAATATTACATAGGAATAAAGTTTACCGGACCACTAAAAAATATAGAAATTAATTTTTAGAGCAATTAAAGCTTGCCTTGAAAGAAATCCCAACGCGTTTAGGCCGAAAATTGGAAAGGCAAAAGATGTAGCAGGAGATATTTCAATAAGGAAACACACGAAAGGTTGCAATTGCAAGAGATCAGGTTGTTTGAAAAATTATTGTGAATGTTACGAGGTAAGTTTTATGTTATAATACTTTTTTAATTCTGAATATGCATTCAAACATTTTAAATAACCCTCACCGTATCTTTGATACGATACGAATTTGAATGAATTGTGTGGTTATAACTGAATTTTGCTAATATAAGACTTTTCAATAAACAAATTTCATTACTGTGAGAATATCTCCTCCTTTTTACAAAGCACCTATCCACCGAGTTTTCAACAACAAACAATACTCGGTTGCCTCATTAGTAGTAGTAATTAAATATTTCTGGAGTAATTATAGTAAAAGATGGTCCCAAGCATTGAGCATCATCCATATTATAATTTTAAAAGCAGAGAATCACAAATCTATTTGTCATATATATTTGAAAGTTTGACAGACATTAGAATCGTGGAGAATATAAATGTGGCAAAAGTGGTGTTTCGTGTACTATTAAATGTGAAATTCATCAACAATTATGGTGAATGACTCGACAACAGTTTATCTTTTTTCCAATGACGTTTATATATGAATATTTTTTTTAATTATTTCATCAAAATGTCAGTTATCGAATATATTATTTGTCTAAGAAGTGAAAAGTTCAAGAACATTTTATTATATTAACACTTAAATTGGCAAGATATCAACCAATGACTTTTTTTCTTGTTTCCATGATTTCCTATCATTTAGACTTCAAGCGAGATGTCAGAAAAAATTTTTGAACCATAAGTTTCAATAAGGTATCATATATGATATCTTGGAGGTTTAGGGAGCCCTGGGATTTATTATTATTTAGCTAAAATTTCTAGAATTTAGCTGAAATCACATTTTTGGCTTCCTTTTTTACATTTATATTGTCTTTTTATTATTTTTTTCTTCAAATTAAATATTTATAATTTTTGCACAAGCCATTAAATTTAGATAGTAATTAGTTTTAATTGCTTTTGTCATATATAACAGAATTTTTGTTTAAATAATGGTAAAACAAGCCCCATGGCCATCAATAATATCAGTTAGATGGGAACAATAAATTAAGACAACAACGCATCTCAGCTCAAAATAATTTTATTAAAAATAATATAAAAATACAAAAAATAATATAATAAATATCAATAATCAATTTAGTTATAAAAAGCGTATTAATTTTGTTTAAAAAAAAGTCGTTTTAGCTTTTACTGTAAACGGGCAAAGTATCAAATATGATACGTTCACAAAATGCATTTTCTTTAACAGAAAATCAGTTATCACTATTTTTCTTTTCCATAATTGCATTCAATATTGTTTGTACAATAACAAAAAACAATTTACATTTTTAGGAAGAGACGCCATTTCACTGACGAGATGTGAGCTATTGAAGGTTTTTGTTGATAAATGTTGTTATAACTTTCGTTGGACGTAAAACAGTGTGACCAACACATTCACAATGAAATTCCCTTGTCCTGAGAGAAAGAACCAGGTCCAAAGGTTTACCGCCGATTTTTAAAAAAATTGTTGAACAGATGGTATCATATATGATACCATGCCCGTTTATGGGTTAAATGAATTCAATCATAACCACACAAATTATTTTCTACAGGCGTTATTAACAATAAGGAGAATAATTTATATCGGGTAACCTTGTACAAGTTGATTCATTAAGTATGAGACTATCCAATACCATGCAATTACTAATTTTAAGGAATAAATGATCAAATAAAATCTTCTCACGGACTCTCAGTGGTTACAGCTCATTGGAAAAATCTAACATAGATTTAGTACAATGTATGTATATAGGTACCATAAATTCAAGTAGAAACATTAATATATTTTATATTATTATTTTGGTTATTAAATCCGCCTCTTTAATTTAGCATAATTTGTGAAAATCAGTTCAAACATTGATACATTTGGCCATTGCCTTTTACCTCAAACTATTTGCACTCAGTACAGCTCTCGAAACTATAACATTAAGTCTATCGAAGCCTCTTCTTATCCCCTTATAGGACCTTTGAAGGTGCCTGACCTGAAAACCTGTCCAGCTACATTTTTACCTGGTTTGTACATACTAGAACTAATGATTCCTATTCGAATAGTCGACGTGATAGCTCTTCTTCCTTAAACCAATGGCCTCCTCCACTGTCTTTAATGATTTTATTGCTCTTCTTTTCTGAGAGCGTTGCCACTGTTGCTCCTCATGAACATTCACATCCATCCTCAACCTAAAGGAACTTCATCCTTCATATCACCTCTAAATATATATTGCTTAGAGATATCTCAAAGTTTAATTGAATTCCTATTCGCCTTGGGTTCAATTAGCTCAGCTATCAGCTCTGAAATTTTTACCTTTCTCTGTCAATAACTATCCATTTCCTTTTCCCTCGTGTTGTGTGCTATTTTTAAAGGTTAAAAACATTCCGGAATATTCGGTAACTGCATAACCTCAAATTGTAAAGAACCCAATTATATTTTGTAGATGATATAATATCGCTTATAAATTTGACAACAAACTGATAGCAGCGGTAACAAGAACTTGTTATATAATAGTCAAAAAACTATTTTCCTGTGGAAATGATGATACCTTGAAGACATTTATTCCTTATCATATCCTATCACATTTCCGAAACTGTGCTTGTTTAAGCATATTATGTTATGGATAATAATGTGCGATAAATTCAAGTCTTGCACTAAGTGAATTAAACTGATTGTTTGGAATCTACTTAAATTGAATAATTTAGTCTCTTCGCTTTAGATGTTTAGCAAGATTTGCATTCTGTAATTACATTTTTTATTTCTGTTAGTTATTTTAATAATTTTAATAAATTCCATCGTCATTTCAGCTCTATAAATTTTTAGAGATTTTTTATTATACATAATTGTATTGTAGGTCTATTTAAAATATGCAATTGTGAATATCTTGTCTACTGTTGATCTGACTGATCTAAATCCTTTCCAATTATTGTTTTCAATGCTTATAAATTTGGAAATTATTTTATATGTTACGTCTAGTAATGCTAACTTTGTTTTGACAACATGTTTTGTTACTTTCCTCGATTATGTATACAGTGTGTCCAAGTAAGTTGGCGGTAGATGGGAAACTTTTTTATTATTAATTTTACGAAAAAAAGTTATTCTTTATAAAAAGTCCTGCATGGTCCAAAACCCAAGATTCAATCATCAGATGCTAAATTTTTTCAGTCGTATACGAGGTTTGTCAAAAAATGTGATTTTTAATCTAGAGTAAAGTACCTTTCTTTTCGACAATATCGAAAATTGTTATAAAGAAAAGAAGTTTAGAATTAAAAATAGCTTTCAAATATTCAATTTTGTTTATTTACATCGAAAAAATTTTTTTTCCTACATTTTCTCTGTTATTACTTGGGAAATTAAAGTTTGCACATTAATGCATTGCATTTATTAATTATAAATTTGATTATACAATTCTAAATAAACTTTCAAAAACAATTATCATCCAGTGCATCCTAGATTAATTATGCATTAATGTGCAAACTTAAATTTCTAACATAATAAACAATTTGAAAGCTATTTTTAATTCTAAACATCTTTTCTTTATAAAAATTTTCGAAATTGTCAAAAAGAAAGGTACTCTAGATTAAAAATCACATTTTGTGACAAACCCTGTTGTCGACTGAAAAAATTTAACATCTGATGATTGAATTTTAGATTTTGGACTATGCAGAACTTTTTCCCACATGCCGCCAACTTACGTGGACACACTGTATACAATTATTAAATTCTTCCGTTGCTTTGATTCTTCCTATTTGTAATAACAGCTTCTAAAGTTTCTCTTGAAATTGTTTTCTCTATTTTTTCTAAATTTTTACCAACATACCATCTTCACGATGACTTTTATCTTTCCTAAGTTGTATTTATACATTTTATATTTGTCATAACGGTCAGTTTATAAACAGTGGTGTGTCATTTAAATCTTGATGATATCTACTTGGTATTAACAACTCATTTTCGTATATGTTGTATTAGATTTTTATGCACATATTTATCGTTATTCTTGTAGACATCGTATGCTTGACAGGCTCATGTATTCCCATTTTTAGTTTGATTTCCTTTTTTCAGAAACAAAGTTTCTTATATGTAGATCCCAGTTATAGTATAATCAAAACCGTAGATGATCCCTATCATGTTTCCAATACCCTAAAGATTGGTCTAGTAAGTAAACACCTGCCACATACAGTAATATTTCCGAATATAAAAGAACATTTGTTATACAGGTCTGGACAAATTCAAACTTCGCTAACACAAGTTGGTAAATTCACGTCAACGGGTATCAGATATATATATATGGATGGAATCACGGAGTATTTCCAATTATTTTCACGATATTAAAATATATTATTTATCAATAACAGGACATCGGAAGAAAAATGAAGAAATAAGGGACATGTGCGATATTCAGGATGTAGTAAGATGGGCAGAAGAGAATGGAGAGACCATGTTGACAGAATGCCAAATGAACGGTTAGCAAAAATTGCAAAGGAAAAGAAACCAGACACAACTCGACCTCCTGGACGACCACCTATAAGATAGAATGAAAGCTAGTCCTCAGCATCCCAACTACTCCTGGCAAACCCTTGATGAAAATACAGGACCTAGTCCTAACGTAAGAAGAAGAAGAAAATATATTGTGATTTTTCAATTAAACACTATGAATGAGTAAAAATCATCAGCACAACAAAGCTAAATAGGAATAACAGGAATAACTGATCGAGCTGGAAGTGATCAGCTATCAACCGCTGAGAGCAGAAAATTATTTAAGTACTAATATCGCTTTTTGAAAATAGTGGTGGACGGTGGAAAGATGAACATTCACCAATAGAAAAAATGGGGTGGATCACCTTTATCAACTAAAGCTATGAAAAATAGCTTACGTCCTATTCTCGATGACATTGCCCTATAAAATACTCAAAATGAAAAGCAGGGCTTCAACTCTTGATAATAATCATTACATTGAACTAATAGTTATAAAAGATATATCAAACAAAGGAGCAATTGAAACAGTCTAGTCGTGAATTAGAAATTGTTGTAACGATTGTTTGGAGAGTTTTAAGAAGATGCTTAACAATTATGTAGATAGTTTTTAGTTGTTACAGACTCGAAAACCTTTTGTCTCCTATCCCGGTGAAAAGTTAAGGAACTTTTTATATAATGTAACTGGTACTGACCTTAATGAAAGAGCTTCTAGGTCACCCGATCTAATACCGTGTGATGTATACATCTGATGGTTTATAAAAGATAGTGTGTGCGCCTCCACTACTAGTGTTGACCTCCTATTAACCAATGTTCTCATAGTTATTAGTATAATTAATATTAAATAACGCGACTGAGGTGTGAGGCTTGGGAAAATTCTGACCAACTTTATCCGGCTTGTATGAAATATCCAGACCTGTATACCTATCTCCTATAAAATGAGACAAAATGTGGAAATTACTTTGAAACTTGATATGTAACTATTGATTTTGTTTTCATGAACCTTTTTCAGGCAAAAATCGCTTGTTCGAATAACTGCAAATGCATTGGTTGTCGAAACATCGAAGATTCCGTCGAAAGGAAAAATATTAGACATGTTAATGAGAAATCTACCAATACTCCTGTATATACTGAAACCCTTAATGCTAATAATAACAAAATTGGTCAAATTCGACCTAGACGAACCTCCAGCTCGAGGTAAGTTACTGATATACCTGTAATAAAATATTTTGCATTAATTACTTTACTGAAATTATCATTACTAAAAAAATAATCAGCTAGTTAATTTGTCTTTAAGGAAAAATTGGAGTTTATAAGAAAAAAATATCAAATTTCTACATATTACTGTCTCTAAGTGATATTTGTATTATTATTTAAAATTTATACGGGTTGTTCCTGTCACCTGCTCACTTTTCTTAGTTGGTTTCTACTTTAATAAGTTTTAATTGGTATTGGCATTAATTTTATTAAATATCCTTTTTAGAAAACAAACCATCAATTTTATAACAGACGACGTTATAGAAGCCACCTGTCAGTGTTTGCTAACAATATCTGACAATGCCGACGAAAATGTACAAGACGAAGAAATGACTAAACACCTCATTATAGAAGAATTCGGAAGATGTCTTACAGAAATAATCGACTGTTCATCGAATCGTAGTATAAGTTAATTTTAATTGTATATACATTTAGACGCGTTGGAAATTTTTGTGTACATGATTTAAAATAATTCCCAATTGTTTTTTATCCTCCTCTCCGTAAATATTTTAAGGTTAAAAAAGGCCAACTGTGGCCTTAGTTGATTAGGATATAATTGATTTAACTTTATTTAAAAAAAAAAATAAAAACGAGAAGATATTTTTCAGTAATTTTATTTTCACACGGAAGTATGTAATTTAAACAACTTTCCAACATATTTTTCGCCACTTGTCATATCGTCCAATTACCATCTTCAAATAACCCTAATAGTTCTGTTACCAAATGCTTTGATGAGGTCTTGGGTTATCGTGAAGCAAAATGTCGCCTTTTTTAATAGAACAGCGGAGTTTTCTCAAAGTCTTACAATACGTCATTTTGTCACCTTAAAGCAAGAAGCAAACTACGATGCAAATGCTTCGTTGGACTGACAATGTTTATTATTTTGATATTGGTGTTTTATAAGTTACTCATGTCTCATCGCCAGGCACTGTCTCACTTGAAAAGTCATTACCTTCATTGTACTACAAAAGTGTCCCAAAAGCTTACTTTAAGAAACTATGACACAACACAACTATTGACTTGAACGTTAAGCCTCAATTTTGTATAGATCACTGTGGGAAACTGCAAAGATAATAACAAAACTGTAAAGCGTCTTGAATATTAGACATTTAGCACAAAGAGCTTACTTTGCAGTCAGTAGGACTCTCCATTGTTGGAATACCTTAAGCATTTCAAAAAATCAAACGCACCGACAAAAAATGCAGTACTTACATAGAACGTCGACTATCCTTTTTTCTAAAGAATTAATTATCTAAACGGTTGGGAGTCGGCTATGAGGTCATTAAAGTAAAGTTGAATTTTCAATTCTTGAGTTGAATTTACCTCTGTAGCATAAATATTTTCTTTAAGATACGACCAAACTATGTAATCTAAGGGATTAAAATCTAAAAACTACTTTTATTGCTTCTGAATAAAGTATTAGAAAGTATAACACAAGAAGGCTAGAGTCTTTGAAATATAGCGGAGCGCTTTTTATAAATTAAAGCATATTATATATTTTTGAAATTATCGACCAATGTAACTTAGTGTGGAAATCAAAAGAGATCATTGTAAACGTTCGTGAAGAGCATTCAAAGATCTTTTAAAAGATGTATCACTTGAACGTTCTTCCAATGGAATGAATTTGATGGACATTGAAATAACAAAAGTCGTTTAATAGCTACGTACTATTTTATTTTAGCACTATATATATATACATACAAATGTTTGATGTATTAAAAAAAACAGTACAGTTTTGATTTCATCGACAGAAATGAAAATAAAATACCTCTAATAAGCTCACAAATTCTAATGTATCGTTATAAAAAAAGTGATTAAAATAAACTCATTTCAGATACAAAAGATAATGGTGCTCCTAAAAAAATATTACCAAGCTTTAATTATACTCGACAATAATCACTTGAATTATTCATAACTTCGTTAAGAACAAATATTTTTTAATCCGTTCTGCTTAATAATTTGCAATGTCCTGTTTATCCATTGACTTAATTTGGCGATATAAAAATTGAATAGTCACAATACAATCCAGAATATTGCCGATGAGTGAAAATATTAAAAGCATACTAAAAGGAATTCTTCATGTTCCCAGCTTGACATCACTAGTTTAAATGTTATTTGTCATTCTGTCTATGTAACAGTAATGTACAAGGAGTGAAAGTTTGGATTACGTTAACGTCAAGAACGATATCAGGAGGCAGGGGAATTACATACAACAAATTCCATAAAAAACTATAGAAAATATCGAACATAACTTTCAATCAACTTTGGTCAATCAAAAAAAGATTGTGTAGTTCTATAGACTAGCTAACGTCCACTTTCATAGATCTGTCTGAATATCCCAGAATAATCGGCCCATGATTAATGTCTTTGAAATCTTAAATGTCATATATCAAAGATTCGATGAATAATAAGAAGGGCAGAAGAGACTAGTGCTAGAGAAGCACTGAAATAATTGAAATTAGTACAGAAATTTTTGAAAAACTTATTTATATGTTTCATTGACTACGAAAAATATTTTGATTATATTCGACTAACTATTTACATCGCTTTTAGAAAAAAATTACATAAATGGCAAGATATATAAATCATAAGAAATCTTATCTAAATGAAACAGTGATAATTGTAAATAATGTAGGAAATCTTGGCCACACAACTTTAAAAACAGAAAATCGAATTGATATGTTAGGAATGGAGATATTACTTGTTAGAATCTAATAAATTGACCAAGTGACGAATGTACAGGGGTTATGCAGAACTAGAGTTCAAAAATAAGTAAGAAAGTGTATCTGACATAGAACGCATTATACAAGAAGCGGATAAAGAAGCTTTTGTCGAATAGATGTTGCAAACTTGTGGCATATCAAGAAAAAAAGAGTGATTTTGTTGACTAATTCTGTGAATTACAATTTTTAAGGTAAATAGCGTCGAAAATGAAATTTTTTGAATATTTAATCACCTACAGTGAAATGTCTTTATCGGAAGTAGTGCTTACTATCATTGGTCTAACTTTGTTATTACTCGATACTCTAAAACACTACTTAATACCGAGCTAAATAGAGATTTAAAAAAAATGACATATTTTCAAGCTCATGATATAAAATACATGAAGTTTGAAAGTTGGACTAGTTCAAAGAAAAACTTCTGGTAAGAGCTGCAATGCGTCAATCTTCGGAATTTGATTGAACGTTGAAATTAGTAATATAGAGAAAAATGAAGAATATAAAAATATGGAACAGGAAAAACTAGATATTATTGTACAAAGTCTCACAATCGAATGACATAAGAAGAAATAGTAACTCAATGAGAAGGGAGATCTACGAATCATAAATTTTTGCTGTAAACGGAAGGAATGAATATGGGAAATATGTAAAATCAATAAGCAAACGATAGATTTTATAGATTTAATGGGAATACAACCATATATTCATATAATATCGACCGAATTCCGGTGTTTTTCTCAAAATATAATCTAACATTGACAACTGGGACAATTGCATGAATATAAAATTAAAATATGTTTTGACCACACAATTTTTTATTCTTAATTGGCACATTCCAAATGTCAGTATATGAAAAACAAGCAGTTACATTGAAATTTATAAAAAAGTATTTTAAATATTGACAAATTCATTTAGAAATACAGTCAGATATTTTTGTATTTATTGACATATCTAAAGTTAGGATTTGAGCTTTTTGACAATTCCGAAGCTCATGTTTTCGCATTTCATTCCTGTATAACTGTAGATGAACCAAAACGAAAGATATTTTGGCCATTATTAGGAAACAAATAATTAAATCAACCAAAATGTGATCATATTGGCCAAATGACCCAAAATGACATGAATCCACATCATAAGACATCAATCAAAAAGTCGATTGGTCCAAATGTTGTGATGTTGTGGCAATAAAATACCAAAGTGTACTATTTTTGATAAGTACTCCGAGCATTTGAATAACTGTGGTATTACAACTTTGCCATAAAGTATTAAATTCATAAGATTCAAAATGACAATAAGTTTTCATAGTATCACTTTGACGGTTGTAATACCACAATTATCGGTTAATTAATTCGAAAACTCGAAATACATATTAATTCAATTAATTCGAGAATACGGTATTCTTTTTAATCGTGAAAAAAGAATATTAAATGTATTCGAATCTTAAATTATTTCGACCAAATTCCAGCGTTTTTCAAAATACAATTTAACCCTGACAACTCGGTCAATTATATCAGTCTATAAATCACCCACCACATGAAAATAAAATGTTTTCACCATACATATAAAATAGTATGTTAAAGTCTAACAAATTTCTGTTTACGTGAACCCTTTCTGAAAATTCTAATTTTCTTGTAATTGATTGTTTCAAGTTTATTTATTTATTTTTGGTATCTGTATTTTCTCAACAAGATGGCTGTCCTAAGTAAACATTATCACATTTATTATCAAAAGTATTTTAAAGCGACTGTTGGTTCAACTGACACCCCTCAAGACAATAACAAGTGTCGATCAGATTCTAAATTTCATATAGTTGTTAAAAAATTGTACAGTAGTGGATCGATCACTTACATCACGATTGACAATAATACATCATGCGAATGTTGCTACTTAAGTTTTAAGATATTTGTTTTTATTTGTCTATTTCAAAACTTTAAGTAGCAACGTATACATAAATAGCTTACTACTACGTTCTTAAAATAATTATTAAATTCAATAATTTGATAAAAAAATACGGCAAAAAGCAAATTTACAACAAGAGAAATGAACGGAAGGTATTTCTGCTAAATTATCTTGTTTACCAATGGATCTACATTAGCAACTAGACTAACTGTAGCATCAATTAATACTCCAATTGAACATCTTATTCTTGGGTTAACTGATACTTTGACAAACATTTTATATCTTCATCAACAGCACATTAAAAAATCCTTTACTTTTAACAGAACTGTTAAAGATATGGTACTGCCACACAATTATGTTCTCCTGGGTTTAGATATAATATCACATAACATTTCTAACATTTTCTTCCAATAGCACATATTTTTTACATAATAATAAAAAATTAACAATAATACATTAAAAAAAATATTGGTCCATTCCAAGAATATATTATTAGAATTTGGAAAAGCGGTTGTTATGAAATTAGCTTTAATAATTGTTGTGACAATAATTATGTTGGGCAAACTAAGATGTCTGGTTATGTCCAGTTCAAAGATCCAATATGAATGGAATCATAATAATGTAAATTTGTTAAAAAACAAATTGTTCGATACATTTGAAAGTTTTAAGGTTCTTAAATGTAAAAATAGTTTAAATAGGGACAGTTCATTCTATATGAACTATATTCTATATAAATTGAGGAGAAAAACTATACAAACCCTTCAGAAGGCAACGGGAAACGACTGAAGTAATTTACCCCAAGAAAATTACTTGGAATTAGGTGCGAAGAAATGATAAACTAACAACAGGTAACAGCAATTAGCAGAGGGATCAGACAAGGATGCATCCTGTTTCGACTTTCAGTTAATCTCTACTCTGGGGCCATCTTTAATGAAGCACTTGAAAGTGTAGATAGAGGAGTGAAAGTTAACGGGGTGTATGTAAACAATATTAGAAACGCAGACGACTCAGTTCTAATAACAGACACTATTGAGAATATGCAGCACTTGATCGAACGAATAAACTGTGTTGGGAAAAAGTACGGATTAAAAATGTTAAAACACTAATCGAAATACCAATGAAATAAATTGACTGTAATTTTTTTAAATTCTTGGTTAATAATTGAGTGGCAAAAGTGACACAAAAGTTCACTTGTTGAACAAGTATCTTATGGTGGGCATTTTCTATGGATTACAATTCTGTAATGTTCGAAAAAAATCAGAAAAACCAACCGCAGAAGACATTTTTAGTTCTCACACATTGGTTCAAACAAAAACGTTTTTGAACAGTCAAAACATCGAATTGATCACTCAAATATTAAGACCCAGTCATCTTAGACTTAAAGGCATTAGTAGAAAATGAAGCAGTAAAGCGCTGACGACATAGCTGGGCATCTAAGCGCTATAGAACAATGTAAGTTGCCCATTGAAATGGTCAAGGACGCCATGTCTTTCAAATGATGCTTCATGGGCAATTATGAACAAGCACAGCTATGGACTAATGTTGATAATGGGATCCTACGAAGCTCGCTAATTTCAACGGGCTCAGAAGCTTATTTTCCATTCGGAAATATAAGGCATCCATACATTACCCACAATTCAACTACCGAGATACATAAATATTAGCAAAGAACAAAGTTAATTGCAGAGAATTGTTTGTTAAACTAACTGAACCTAAAAAGTTGTTTCATTAAACTAAGAGGGGCTAAAAAGAGTTACTGGTATGTTTACTGGACACTGTTTGGTGACGAACATCGGAGAAGATTTCAACAGCTCTTGTCGATTCTGCGCAGAACCAAGGGAAACAGTCGTCTGAGATTGCGAGAATGTCCATCGAGAAAGACTACGTCCAGTTTTATTTATTAAAAAACGACATTTTTCTCACTCTTGTATTTGTGGAATCCTTCAGCATCATACTACAACCAGGTTGACAATAATAAAAAATATTTTGATAAACGCTAAAATTTGGCCTAAATTTAAAAAAAAAGTTATTTATTGAAACCTAGCAAAGTCAATAAATCAAGATTCAATCATTACTAGACATTATTCAAAAAATATAAAACACAGTTTTGCCTATGTACTTTCTATATCAATATTTTCTATATTTATTTTAGAAAATACAATTATAATAAAACAAACAAGTAATCTTTTAATTTAAGTAATTCTTGCTCCACTACTGCAAGTTGTTTTTGAAAGTCTTTAAGCATTTTTTCTTTTTGTTTCCAGTTTTTTAGTTTTTCTAGTTTTCTTTTCTCAGTTTCTAGAAAATCTCGTGATTTTTTGTCTTTTTGTGCTACAACCATTCCTCATAGAGAGTATAATAGATTTTGGAATATCTAAATTTTTTTGTCCACCGATTTTTTGTAGATAATCGTACACCAATCTTTGGCCTATAAAGTGAATATCCTTTCAAATTTTCAATCAAATTCTTCTTATTGACAGAAAATCCTCTCCTTGCTTTTGCAATGCCATGAGAAATTATTTGAAGAAATAGCGTCACCTTTTTTAAACTATTAGATAATTTCCATCCAAAAATCATCTACTCTATCATGTCTGGAATAGTTTTCCATCTTATTTAGAGGGATCTTATATCTCTAAATGCCCCATCTGCTTCTACTAACGTAGTGGCGTTACATCTGTTGGCAGTAAACAAAATATCAATTGCTTCAGACATGAGTTGCGTGGATTGTTCTAGATTATTGCTAGTCTTATTGGGATTAAGGAAACTTATTGCTTTAGTTAATTAGAATGCTAACGGGCATTTCCCCAAAAGTTTGCAAACCATATACATCAAAGAATTTCTACAATCCTTGCGAAAGATATTTGACTGAATGCATTTTTCCAAAACCGCTTTTGTGGCCTACTCTAAATCGATATCTTGCACTCTTTTGAGGTTGCCAGATAGACCTTTTTGAAAACGTCTATTTCATACATAGGAAAGCTTTGAAGAATTTCACCTGCAACGAACCACCTCATTAAGTTAATTGGAATGGAAATCGGGTCTTCTTAAAGAAATAAAGTTAGGAAGCAACCACTTTTGATGAATGGCTCTAGTTCTTTTTATAAGGAGTGAAAGAAAGTTAGTTCAATCAAGAATAGTTTGTTATCAAAAGTCTATAGACGGTTTTAAAAATTCTACATGATGACTTCTGATCAGGGTTGCAAACTCCCGGTAACAGAAATCCCGCACATACAGAATTAATCAAGCCCTCATCTTGTTTAAAATTAGACAAGAAATCAGTACAATTCATTTCTAAATTCAAAATTATGAGAGCTTCGGCTCTTATCGAATCACTCACACACGGCTAAATTCATGATTAAAAAACAATATCAAATTTGTGTAATCGAGCTGAAAAGAGACTTGTTTATTCACTATCCACAATTTTTAGTTTCAGTACTAGTTCGTTTTCTCATTTTTCCCAAATACAATTCCATCATTTAAGTAATTGTTTATATTTTTCATATTTATTATGACCAATGTAAAAATAAAGTAACTGGAATAAATTATATTCTCTAAGATTTACTAGAAACTGCTAAATTGTCGAGCTTAAGTTATTCAGTTGAATATGAAAATCAATTCTAAAATTCTCATAAATATATGTATAATACACAACACACACACACAATTTGTTTATCTACATTATAAAGTAATACCTAACCGGTTGAAATGTCATTTATTATTTTATTGTTGTGCATCCTACTTTTATGTCTAATCAAAAACGGTTCTTTTGCAAAAATTTTACGACAAATATCACAACTGAACACCGATGAGTTATGTGTTTGCATATGTAACATATAATGACTTTTATTGTTAAAAGTTGTGTGGCAGATATTACAAGCTATACCATTAGATGCCGCATGACTCCACTTGTGGGCTTCTAAATATGATTTAACTGAAAATCGTTTGAAACAAATATCACATGAGAATGGTCGGACGCCAGTATGACTTCTTTTGTGAGTATTTAGACTAGATTTTTGGGTGAAGCGTTTTTGACATACATCACATTCAAATGGTTTTTCTCCAGTATGTGTTCGCATGTGAACCTAAAAAAAATTCATATTATTAATAGAATAATACAGATTTGTTACAAATACTGTTGGATGGTTATACACAATAAATAATCATACAGGCCTATTACACTCATACTTTCAGAAAAAAAATTATTAATAATTGTTTAACCTATGAAATTGAGATTCATGAACTTATTTAACCAGAACAAACTGGATTTAGGAAAAAGTACTATTGACAATATTATTGATCTGGGAAGTACGTATACTGCAAATAAACAGTAATTTTAACTATATTTATTGATATTAACAAAGCATTCCGTACTGTGTCTATAATAAACATTAAAGAGATAGAAAATATATGGTTCACTAATATGATTACCAGTGCGGTTTGAGGAAGAATGTTTTTTCAATGAAAACGTTACTTCACTGTAAAAATATATTCTATTAATTTATTTTACCTTGCTTTGTTGTTGAACTTTGAGGTACTTGAAAACTTTTTCAAACTTAAAACACCTACTTAATCTGAAGGTAGGAAAGTAATCTGGAGAATGAATAATGAAACCATCATCCAGTAACTAACTGATCATGCCAAATCTTATTAAAATGATAAGCCATTTTGAATTCGTAATGAAAAAATATTTAAAAATTATAAATATCCATATTTTGGCTTGAGGTGATTTTTTTAAATCGATCTGTTTTGGTCTGAGAAATATGTGGTAGGACTGTATCAAAATTTTATACATTTCAATTCCTCTATACTATTACTCCAAAATAATGACAAATAAAAGAAGCTTATGAGTTTTATATTTTTGGAAGATTTGATTTTCAAGTATTTATCTTATTTTTATACCATTTAAAAGCAGAGTTATTTAAGGATGGTTTCACATATTTCACGCTGATACAGATGTTTTTCATACTAGGAATTTATTTCTAGAATAGATTAATTAAATCTAATGATCATTAGTTCTTAGAAAAAATAGAAAAAGGATAGTATTTGATTGCTAATTCCCTTGAGGAATACATTTGCCCTATATTGCCAGCACTACAATTCTAAATGAATGCCGGCTGGGCTGGACAGCTGGGAAAAAATTATTGAAAAGCTGTATTATTAGGTTTTGTAGAAAAAATCTGAGGAAATTCTATATGAAATCTATTTGAATTAATTACTACTAAAGTTAATACAGAAATAGAGCAAATTGTTGTATTAAATATATTTAATGAGAATATTATCTTATTAAAACCACCAATATATTGTTTTTCAGTGTACTTTGAAATTATGTTTAGGAAAATTTTGTATGATTAAAAAAAACAACTATATGCTACTGTTTTACCTCTAAATACGGTTTTCTGCAAAATGAAGCATCGCAGTGGGTACATTGATATGGTTTATTATTAGAATGTTTTTTCATATGCACATAGTAGCTTGAAGCCGAAGATAAAACTTTATCACATACATTACATTTCTGTTGCTTTAATTTTTTGTATTCATTCGAAGTTTCACTATCCAGATCATGAATCTAAAACACGAACAGGGGAGTTATTACCTGAATGGATTCTCATATACAAATAACTAACTATTGGTTTAGTGTCTTCTTGAAAACTATCATCAGATATCTGAATCGGAATTAACGAACAGCGCTCTGGCTCATGCTGATTTCTCATGTCGGTAAAAATACTGTGACAAAAGAATTCAGGTCTATACATGTTTATACCTGTGATTTATTCATGTAAGAAATATTTATAGATTTATTTTTAGTTTTGTTGTGCATTTAAAAGTTGTTTTGACACTAATGACAGTTGACAAAAGTTCGTTCCGGCTTGGAATCCTGAACAAATCCACGAATACGAATTACACTCTGATTTGGGAATGAGAGCGAGATCAATCAAATGATGATATCAAAAATCCCAAAAAATAAACACTCAACACAAACAAATTAACTTGAAATTTAACAAAGACAAAGGTTACTACTCAAGTTTTGAGATGTAGCAGCACTGATTTGAAATGTCGAATCTGACATTGCCAACATAAAGTTTGACATATTTATTGGTGAAACATATTGTCATACGAGTGCAGTTTGAGTTGTTTTCAGATAATTGAAACATTATTCAAACATTCATTTTGGTCAAAAAATGGAATAAAATTTTCGTGGGTTGATTTTCTATGTCTTTCAACGGATGCTACAGAATAAATTTCGTGAAGGCGACCAAAATCGGCTGTTGTGCTAGAAAACATTGATGATGTGCGGTAACTGAGGTTGCAATATCGTCATGTGACATACCGTAAGATTTAGATATACTTGGGCATAAGTTCCATTCTCATACATTCAATATTTTATGAAGATTTGTTCGTGTTGGATACCGCATAATTTGACAATCGCTGATAAAAAAAACTGTTGATTGGTACAAACAAGTGCTGAAACAGTTCAATTGTGGTGCTTTAAAAGACTTCTAAAAGATTGTAATAGGTGACGAATCATGGGTCTATGCATACGAGCCCGAAACTAAACAAAAATCGACTGTATGGGTTTTTCAAGATGAGCAAATCCAACAAAAGTTGTTCTTGCATGAAGTACTTCAAAGCAAGTGGTCATCTGTTTTGTTTGAAACAACTGAACATGGCGCTATCGTTCCATTAAAGCAACATATAATGGTCAGTTAAAAATGGTACACCAGCACTTGTCTGCAAGAAGTGTTAAAAGAATTAGAAAAACCAGCCTCAGAAAATAAATCATTCTCCTCCACGACAATGTGAGCTCAGTTCAAACAAAAACTTTTTTGAACAGTCAAAACATCAAATTGTTGGGTCATTTGTCATACAGTCCTAATTTGGCACCTAATGATTTCCTCTCATTCCTGCAGATCAAAAATAAATTGTGATATCAACGATTTTCAAACCTGAAGAAGCAGTTGATACTTTCAAATCACCTGTTTTACCTTAATCGGAATAGAAAAAATGCTTTGACAATAGGAGAATATTTTGGAAAACAATAAAGCCATATCTAATTATAAATATTTGTTTTTATTTGTCTATCTAAAAACTTCAGTAGCAACCTTTGTGTTAACAATGGTAATTTTCTGATGGTCTTTAACTTTGTAGACAGTAGACAAGATTAAAAAGTGTATACAAAGGGTATGGTATGACTGTAGCTATAGTAGATTAATTGAATTGTACAGAGTTAAAACTTGCATTGTACAAAATATTGTAGTAAATATAACCTAAAAGAAATTTGCCATGATGCTAATGTGGCGCCACACTTATTCAAGGCATTTTGAAGGACAATTTTTCGTAAATATAGGTTGTTCTTTTTCTCCCTACCCTCCATATTAATGATAAGAATGTTGTAATCAGAATGCTATAAAATGACAATATTTTTACTTTCATCATTAAACTAATTTATAAATTTGACTATATTTTTTTCTTAAGCACATTGAAAATATTGTTCAAAATGATGAAATAAAGTCCTATGAAAGTCACAGCCCTTGATATTAATATTAAGATATCCTCCATGACAAATTTCAATTTCCCATATGATTAACAAACCTTCCCGGTTAATCATATAGGAAATTGAAATTTATCACATTTGTCGTCATTTCCAAAAATATTTCGATGCATTTAAGAAAAAAAAAATCGATTTTTTTTAATCTGTCTTATAAACATTCATATTGAAACAGCAACAATAAGTAAGTAAAATATAGTAAAAATAATAGAAGTGATAATTTTATAAAAAACAGTTCTTTTTGGGGTATAAGTTCTAGCAGTTTGTGAGTTTTAACGAGTAATGGTGGTTTCAATCAGCAGTACCCATCTTCCTGAAGAATATGCATTGTAATGTGTAAAATAACTAAGTATACTTAAAATATAATTTGTAATTTATCTTGGTACGATGTCCGAAACAACTAAGTATTGGGGAATGATATGTAAATTTCATGTATGTGTATGTATAAATGGCTAGTTTGTTGAACGTAAGTATCTCAACTTCATAGTTTAAAAAGAAATTATAATTTAAAATAACACAAACTGTAGAACTTACTTGTATATAGAAGTCCAGTTTGATACTTCCCGTCGACATAACAATTTTTTAAGTTATGACCAAAACTATACGCTCGTTAAAAAAGGTATTTTATCATAAATAAGCTCCACCTGAATACATTTTAAATGAAAACATAACCATAGTAACTATTTACAGATTTGTTTAATTAGCTTCTTCTTTTTCACCTATATTTTTGGCCTTCACTTTGGTAGTATTAGTTATACAAAGCTTAAAGAAATATTTCATGATTTTAAAATTTAGTATATTTTTAATATTGTTATCTCATGTTTGAGATATGAGCAATGAAGAAATCACGAATTTTAAATTGTGGCACTTGTGAAATCAAGGAATATGGCACACTAAATCCCCAAATAAGGATTTCTCAGTATGTAAAGCATATACTATTGTCTTCCTGGGAAAAAACGAGTTACTATAGCTCGGAAGGATTCAATAAAGGGTCATAAGTATTTAATATAAAGAGGATTCATGCGATTATGTACACACGTTCTCAATTCATATTAAAACTACTACGGAACTTTCTTTTATTTTTTGTGCCAGAGGCTCTATTTTTAAAGAATTTCTAACTTTTTCTTCATTTTTTATCATCATTAAAAACTATAGAGTGTCAACTCTAACAATCACAGCATGCCCAATTTTTCAAAGTTATACTTATATATATATAAATTCATCTAAATGTTCTTGATTTTAGGTCTCTTCTGTTTTAAAATTAGTCCTTTTTGATAATTTTTAAAAGATATTTTGATAAAGGCTTAAAAAAGGCGAATCATCAAAATTTATCTTTCTTTTAAAAATTATCAAAAAAAAAACAATTTTAAAACAGAAGAGGCCTTAATTTCACTATTTTCAATTTTTATAGGGTGAATTACTGAATATAAACAAAAGCTCTAAAAACAAAGCATTAAGGATTCAAAATAATTACACATGAATGGGATTGACAAATTTAAACTAACAAATAGAAGAAAGAGGTTATGTTATTTTCTTGTTATTATTTAAACCTTAGAACTAGCATTTTTTTATTTTTGCAATTGAAATGTTATGGTATAAACTTAATAAGTATTTAAATCGTTATCCTGCGAGAACCTTGTACTCTACGAAATCTGACACTATATTTGCACTGTCTTCTGGTAAATATTACACTGTATGTTACAAAAAACTTTTATAAAGCATAATATATATACTTACAAGTCTTGAATTGAAATGTGGCAAAAACTTCTAAAGAATAACAAGGGATTATAAAGACATTGCCATAGTGAGAATAAATTCATATAACTAAAAAAAAAATGCCAAAGACTATTTTGCAATTATTAGGATTTTCAACTATTTTTACACAATGCATGATACTACATCATCTGTTTCATTACATGTTTTCTCGATACTATAAGATCACAGATTTGTTTTGACAGTTGCAAAAGAACTACTTCCCAGTGGGTTCTTGCTACTATTTCAATTCCCTGGTAAAACCTGACACTTCCACCTATTAAATAATTGATAAAAGTTCAAAAGATTGAATTAGTGTAAATCCGAATAGAATGTTGATGCGGCTTAAGAAATACTACCCACTTATTAGACAATTGTTATTTTCTACAGCACTAGCATCTGTTGAAGCGTTTTTGACATTTATTTTGGTACATTCTATACCTTAAAATTGTCTGGGAACCAAAAAAGCCACAACATTAGTTTTTCCTGTATTACAATTGACTTCCTAAACATATTTTGTAATGTTATCGCTAGGTTAACCTGATCAAAGTTTTTGTTCACTATGCTTACACAATATAATAGTATTTTTGACTTTGATTAAAATTTTTGATTATCATTTATACATAGATCTAGTTCAATGACATTTTTACAGCAATATTCATGATTTCATTTAAATCACTATTGAAATAGGAAAAATGAGTTGATTTAAATCGCTGCCATCCTGTTAATATTGAAAACATCTAGCAAATCACATATGTGATTTTAAAATTTTCCTCACGGAATTTTTCTTGGAAATATTGTTTTATTTCTTTGTGATCTAACATTAAAACTTATAGGTTATGGAAAATGTGGAGTAGCTGTAATTCGAATATCTGGTTCAACTTCTGGAACAGCTTTTAAGTTAATGACTGGCTTGAGTGTATTACCCAAACCTCGAGTGGCAACTTTGAGAAGCATTAAACATCCCGTCAGTGGAGAAACAATCGACAAGGGTTTAATTCTGTGGTTTCCAGGTAAATACCCAATCATTAATAATCACTTCATCTGTGTGGAAATTTATTCCAGAATAAACAGCTACCATCCCATTGGTCATATTTATATTTAATTGCAATTTGTATGCACTGTTCTTCCAAAATTCTCTTTAAGAATTGTCCATGGTATGTTTGTACTATGAATACCATTAGTCTTTTTTGCATCTAATGAATTTTCTCTTCATTCCTTTATTATCGTCATAGTTTTTAATAATTTGTATTTTTTATATGCATTGTAATCTTTTCACTAAGCAAGAAACTTTAATAGAGTGAATGTTATAATAATTTTGTAGGTCCAAAAAGTTTTACCGGAGAAGATAGCTTAGAATTTCAAGTCCATGGTGGTATAGCTGTAATCAATTCAGTTTTGAAAGCATTAGGAACTATTCGAAATTTAAGATTAGCTGAACCTGGAGAATTTACACGTAGAGCGTTTTTCAATGGTAAATTAGATCTAACTGAAGTAGAAGGCTTAGCAGATTTATTGCAAGCTGAAACTGAAGCCCAAAGAAAACAAGTAAGTATAATAGGAAAAAAAGACCATACAATATCTAAAAACAGAAATGTCTGATTTTAGTCTTCTGTTTTTGAAAAGTTTGTTGTGAAACTTTTATATAATTCTGATTTCTGGGGCATTGTTCTATCTCAAAATGTTTATTAGTCACTTTCGTGGTATGATATTAGGATAATAATTTTCTGTTAGGGACTCATCCTCAATATCAGCATTAAATAAATCCAGTGCTATAAAATTGTTTTGTCTTTGATAATTTTGAAAATGATTTTGATTTTAAGGACCTCAGTATAATTTTATAGTAGATAAATTCATTGGGCGGTTGTTGTATTTGTTGAAGTTTAAAGACTTTGTCATTTGTAATAAATTGTTGGGGAATAGGTATTGGTTGATATGGAAATAGCCTTTGTGCTCTCATAACATTATTAAGCAAATGAGTGTTGAATTGAACTGGATTATTTTTACAATTTTTTTTATTTTAGGAGAGATTATGTTTGCTACATATTCCGGATATAGTCCTGATAGAAATGTCACAAAACTAGTTTTTTTAACTAACATCAAACTTTAAATACCGAGTCCCTGTAATATATTGATACTTTTGTAGTTATCTAATCGTGCTAGGCATACCGATTGTGGAAAAATGTTAAAGGAATCTATCTTTTACTATCCAATTTTGCGCTTTATAAAATTATTGTGATATTTTTTAGGCATTTTTACAGTCTCAAGGGGCTTTGAGCAACCTATACAACAAATGGAAACATATTTTGATTCAATCTGTAGCTCATATAGAAGCTCACATTGATTTTGAAGAAACTGAAACACTAGAGGTTAATATTCTGACTTCTGTAAGGCAAAATATTGTAAGTTTAGCTGAAGACATTGAAAAACATTTATTAGATGGGAGAAAGGGAGAAATTTTGAGGAATGGTGTTAGAACAATTATTCTGGGCGAACCCAATGTGGGAAAGAGCAGTCTCTTGAATTTATTGTGTAAGTTATATAATTCCAATAGTCTTATAGTTGTTACTTATTATCTTTATAAAAGTAACACACTTAAATCGGTCCGGTCCCAAGGAAAATCGCTCGTGAACAAAGACCAAGAAAAATGGAATAGCACCATACTTTTTTTTCCTTTACTCATGTGGTTATAATGAAAATACCCTTCACCCTTTAAAAGAAAAAGGATGAATGCTCAGCTTATGAAAGACAGTTATAGCAACATGGTAACTTGTGTTTCAGACTCTGGTTGGATCAATGAATCGATATTTGTTGATTGGCTCCAGCATTTTAGGAACAAAAGAAATTAGACAAGAAAAAATAGATAAAACTACATCTAATAAGCTACAAAAGCCAAAACTTTTTACAGGAAAAGAATCAAAGGGTGTAAGAAATCTGAATAATTTTGAAAATGAAGATGTTGTTTTGCATTTATTGTCAGGAAAAGTACAGTGATCCACCCGCCGAAGACTGGATTATGTGTTCAAAGTGTAACAAGTGGGCTCATGAGAACTGCACTGCAGGAAGTTCTTCTAAAGGCTTTACTTGAGATTTTTGTCTATGATGTGGACCTAGTCCGTAAATACTCCATCATATTGTCCATAATTAACCCAGGGTCAGTCCGAATTTACCCCGAGCGCTACGGGTAATTACGGACAGACAAGGTTTTGTTTTTGACAAAAATATTCTATTTGTTGATTGATCTCGTTTAATTGTATAATTGTTTTTGTAGATGTATAAGTAAAGATTAATAATTAATAAAGACAGACTGATTATTACTGATGGTACAAATGTAGTGCGTTATTTCCCATCATCCCCTATTTCTACCACCTTGAGATTTAATCAGAACAAATTATTTCGATATTTGTCATCCGCTTATGACATAGAAGGGAGATGAGATTTGGAAATCATCTAAAATGGAGTTTCTACTATCTTAAAACTCTCACGTTGTGAATTTCCAAGTTCCACGTCTATATTGACCTGTTTATATTGTCGAGAAGCACTGGAGCACTGTCAGTTGCGTTATTTAATAAATATACTTCTTAAATAGTATTGTGGAAGTTGTATATCTTGAAGACGATACAAGAACAAAAATTTTGTTTCAGGTCAACGTCCAGCGGCTATTGTAACTCCTATTGAAGGTACCACTCGAGATGTTTTGGAAGTAACCTTAAACATAGGAGGATACCCATTGGTATTGGCAGATACTGCTGGATTGAGAGCAAATACTTTAGACCTTGTCGAAAAAGAAGGTATAAATAGAGCTTTACAACTTTATGAAAAATCGGATTTTGTAATCTTAGTTTTGGACGCGAAAAAGTATAGCGAATGGAAGGAGAAAGCCGCTGATGGAAATTTTAATAGATATATTATAGATAACGTACATAAATTAAAGTTGAAAAAACTAATAGAACCAAGATATGTTGACAATAATGTAGACATTGTTTTCAATAAACCTTGTTTAATAGTATTAAATAAGTCTGATCTTTGGACGGAAAATAATATTGCCAACAATGAAAACTGTATAAAAATATCGTGCATTACTGAAAATGGAATTGATGAGTTGATAGAAGCCGTTACACACAAATTGAAAGAATTGTAAGTATCACAATAACATAAGTAATAATAATACAAATTAACTGAAATTTTTTGACCTCATTAATTTTGTAATTAATTATCACTGATTCTCAATATTAACCATTATATAGAAGAACAAGGAGGTTGCAACACCTAATTTGCAGTAACTGGAAAATTATCTCTTCGGTTGCATTGACAAAAAAAAACGTGAAGATCGGAAATCAAATATTCCTAAAATTATGCTTTCAACAATTTTCCACAAGTCTCATAGTTTATATGATGTTCAGAAATAATCCTTGTTCTAATTTTCGAGTCGAAAGATCCGAAACTGAGACCTTTGAAACCCAAACGATCCTTTTACCTAAACTGTATTCATTTATTATCAAACTATTCTTTCTGCAATAAATTACACCGAACGATTACATTTTGACTTTGAATTTTCTATAATCTTATAATTTATAATCGGAGATGCAAAGACGAGTTACCTCATTTTATCAAAAATTTATATATGAAATATGCAAAAAGGATAGAGAAGAAAAAAAATTTCAATGGAAAAAATTAATATGCCGAAAGTATACCAGAGAAAAACGTTGCTAAAACCCTGTATGTATCTAAGAAAAAACACCGCGCAAACAAGTTCTTTATACAACTTTACACAGGAAAAAACAAAAACCATTGGATAAAAAGGAAACCAAAAAGATACTACCATCCATAGATATACTTTCCAGATCGAAAACATTCCGAATAACTGGTTTAATGCCGAAGAAATATGGATATCTGCAGAAATTACACATTACCATTGACACCTATTACACAGACACAAGTTATTGATGACCTTCATAAGATAACGCGAAAGCACTTTTAATTTTCTTGATACTAAACAATATATTATGGAAAATTCCTATGATACAGATTTAAACTTATTAAAACTCAGAAACAGCCATAGAATTGAAAGGAAAGAGAACATGAAATCATAAATAAAGTTAACAATCAAATTTCGTTTGGATAATCTTTACATACTAAATTTAATAAATTATTAATGAAAATAAATAATAAAATTATCGCACATGTATCTGCAATGAAGAAATTATCTGTTGATTTAGACGATTACAATGTCAATGAATTCGTCATTAAAATAATTAGAATAATCACACTCTTTCATTTAGATATAAGTAATTCTCCATTTAAAGGAACAGTTCATCCTATTAAACTTCGAGATCAATGGAACCAATCAACTAGTGTCCTGTAAACTGAGGCATCAATTGTTATTGAAGGTGTTCTCTGCACCTTCAAGTAATTTCTGTTCCAGAAGCCGTACCCATAAAACTCACACCAAACCTTGAAATCAAACTAGAAAATACAAGAAACCCACAGTCAAATCCAACCAATAGAACAATTAGAAAATCTACCCCAAAATAGTAGTTTCATTAATTATAAACACTCTTTTGGTTTTAGGTGTGGAGAACCATCTTCAGAGCATCCTAGTATGAATCAAATTAGGCATCGTCAACATTTGACTAATTGTTTGAAACATCTGAAGTTATTTCTGGCAAAAAATAATAGTCAAAATCACGATCTTGTACTTATGGCAGAATATTTAAGGAAAGCATTGAGATATTTAGGAAAATTAGTAGGAAGCGTAACGACGGATGATTTATTAGACGTTATATTCAAAGATTTCTGCATTGGAAAATAAATATATACATTTAATATTTGTTTTATTAGTTGAACGCCCACCGAAAATAATCGATTCTACAAAAGTAAAAAAGTCGTCGCATGAGAAGAAAGAGGCTATGAAAAAGCTGAGGAAGATCTCTGCAAAAAAGAAGGCGCGAAACAAAAAAGGACTGTGAATGCGGTACTAATAGAGAAAGGAGACAAGACCTACGCAGACCTTTAACTTAGACTTTTAAAGGAAGAAGTTGAGGCAAAGCAGCTGAGCGGTATCAATTCAGTGAGGAAAACTAAAGATGGAAATCTGATACTGATAAAATTAATTAATTGATTAAATTATATTTTGCAAACACGAACAAAAAGAAAAACATGAAATATGCGGGCTTAGTCTAGGAGAGAACTAATGTAGTGAAGTTTGTTCTCAAAAATAGTAACTTTGTTGAATGTCGAATATAAAAATTTTCAGTGTTCTTGGAGCCTTGGTATATAATTTTTCATACAAATTACTAAGACAATCAAGAAAATTATCTTCATAAAACACTGCATTACTCCATAAACTCCGAACTCATGAACTAATTGTCAATACTTATTATTCTTTTTAAACGTTGTATCCCCTAAGTTTTTAATTTTTTCAAATCCCGCAAAATTTCTATAATTTCCGCCAAAACAATATCCTCCATTTCAACATTTTAAATCACTTACAGACTGGTTTTTGCGGTTCAAACCACCATTACAGAAATTACTAGATGTTTACAAGATGTCCAGATATTGATCTTGCTATTCATAATTTTACAATTTTCAAAATAAATTGTCTTTTTGATTCATTTTTTCTTTCAATAGTTCACATCACATAATTTGTTCATTTAATACATATAAAATTGATATATAGTCTAAATAAGTTCAAATTTATTCTAATAATTATTAAATTTCTACGACCTAAGTTTTACATATGAACTCTTCTTATATTTTTACACATTGAACATAACTTATTTCAAAAAAACACCTTTCTAATTCTTCCTTTTAAAATTATAAAACTAAAATTTACTATCAAAATCGTGACTTTTTATTTAAGTCCATTCAATTCTATGATAATATTTCTATCTAGGAAATATGAATTACTTATTAATTATTGAATATTTTTATTATTTATAGTTATTTCTGTATAATATATGTGGAAATAAAGTAAATGCCTATTATATTGTATAATGTTAACTAAATAGAATTATTAAAATATAATGTCATGATACATCATATACAAATACATTTATATATAGGAAAATACGGTTAATGAAAGTCTCAACAAGATATTTAGTTTATATTTAACCAATTCCAAGTAAAAATTATTGCGCAAAAAAAACCAGCAATAGGTTATTTTGATCAAGGTTTTTATCCCCTAAAAACTTATTCTAAACAATATCAAAAACAAGTCTTTAAAAATGTTTATTCATTCAAAATAAGTCAACAAGTGTCTAGAATCACCTCATTCTTTCATTATTTATTAGTAGTAAAAAACAAAACTCGTACATACACAAATCCAGCAATCTAGTTTCAAATCGAAAAAGGTGGTTCTAAAATTGGCTGGTAATCAAAATTAAAAAAAAAAAAGAAAAAAATGTTACATATTAAAATTAAATTAGTTTTATTGAATGAAAATGTAGCTGTTTGCATTTAATTTTTCAACAAATACAAAAGATGTAAATTACACCACATCGACGTCGTTTTGCCGGTTGACAGGGCGTCGAGCATTTTGGATAAGCTTTTTATAATTTTTTAAACTGATGGTCCAATATGATAGATAGATTCATGAAACGTTTTAAGCGGGGGGAGTCCAAAGGGCAAATGTGACTTCTTTTTAATATCGACCCCGCTGTCGTACAACCGGCCTTTATTATTTATCGAGTGCAGTATTTGTTT
Organism: Diorhabda carinulata; assembly: GCF_026250575.1. Lineage (NCBI taxonomy): Eukaryota > Metazoa > Arthropoda > Insecta > Coleoptera > Chrysomelidae > Diorhabda > Diorhabda carinulata. The sequence continues at coordinate 13,325,984 of NC_079469.1, read as the reverse complement.
TTACGGCAATTACGACCTGAAACAATAATAAAATTTCAAAACAAGTTCTGTGAACTTTCGTTTCAGTAAACAAATTATGTGCAGTGTAAACCAAAAATAAAATAATGTTATTTCGGTTTCTGGGAGGTTGCAAAAAACTATATGAAATAAATCATGCTTAAACGTTAATGTACAAAATTACTTTAACAAAGTTTTCTCAGATATCAAGAAAAGGCGTGTTGGAGCGAAATTTATATAAATGAGTTTTTTGTTACATAATTCACGATATAAAGCACATATTTAATCTGAGATTGAAACTTCAGATTATAAATTTATCAGTAATCGATTATACAATAAATAAATGAAAATAATCCAAAATAGATTAAAAACATTTTTTTAGCATTAAAAATAATGTTCCCAATCATTAGTAAACATAAAACAATTAGAAATGTATAAATGTTCGTGGAATAATTGGAAATTAATGTGTGTCTCTTTTGACACCCAAATTCAGATGGATGCTGAAATCAGGTAACACAGAGACCAATTCAATAATATAAACTATATCAATTTATTTTCCAGTATCTAACAAATATATTTCCACAGTACACATACTTAATTCATTATTAAGAGTTTTTGTTTTCAAAATATTGACTTTTATTAATTTTCTCAAAAACCTATACCTAAAACAACAAATCAAATAGATGACAATTATTACAGCAAGTATTTGGGTCGACCAATATATAACACAGAGAATTAATTATCCTCCCTAAAGCAGTATAAAATAACAACTCTAGCAAGGGTAAATTCCAACCCCATAACAATGGTAAGAACGGGCTCTGCAAAGGGTAACTGCAATTCGAATAAGGACAAAAAAAGTTACTTTCTACAATCCTCAAACTGTGATTGCAGTGGAAGTCCAGTTTTGTAACAAGGGTAACCATAATCTGGCGAGTATCCCACGTTGAATTAAATTTTAGCATATGCAAAATATTTTTGCCAAACCCCACTAGTTCACCAAATGGCCTATAGCGCGCAAGATGTGTTCCATCTATAACTTACCTACAACGCTCACGTTATTTCTAATTTGAGCAATGTTGCAAAACTTTAAAGGTAAAGGAGATATTAAACCATTAGGTTATGTTAATAAATTTCCATCAATTTCAGTTACTAGATATTATATATACGACTACTAGTACATTTTGGTGTTTAATTTTGCCACAACGCGTATACAAAAACTCTGTATAATGTAAAAATAGGTATGAAAGTATAACAATAAAAAAAATTACACAATTGAGAATTGTGGTGTCCTCAATTTTATTTTTTCTTCAAAAAAAAAAAAAAATCTAAATTTGTTGCTTGAAATAAATATCAAGTTTATTGATTATAGTTGCTATTCAAATTGTTCAGAATTTTCATTGGTTAGATAATGAATGACATGAGTTTTTATAGGGTAGATCAGGTTAGGTCTTATAGTAAAGTTGAATATTGGTTAAATTATGAATATTAAATGTTTATATAATTTAAATTAGGTTTTGTCTTTATACATGAAGTATAAAATTGAATTTGTTATAAAAGTTGTTTTTCAAATTTTAAAAGATATGCATAGATTATATGGAGGTTATTTAAATCAATTTTTTTTATTAATAGACTGATCGTTTTGAGCAATATATGACAAACAGGCGTTTTTAAGTTGCTTTCAGTTGTCAAATCTTTGGCAGATTAAAATCTATAGAATGACTTCCATACAAAACATGAGAGGCAACCCATCTGTATATAATTTGCTATCACTTTTCTGAGAGGTTATCCGATTGGCAATTGACCTCTTAAATTGACCAATGTACTTCTTATCACAACTTAACGAATTTCATAAACAACGTTAGCAAATTTATTGGTTGGTTTTCTATCTTTGATTTTAGTAAATGCGCATTGAAGTGTAAATTTTTTTTGTAAATTAGCTGCAAATTATATTGTTTACAAACTTTAGGAGTAACTGATTTTATATATGGTAAGGTTGTATAAATAGGTACAGCACTGTCAGAAATACTACTGTTATTTAGTCTTATGTCCAAGTCAGTGTCAGATGTTTTATATAGAATTCGTTTCAAAAGATATGAAGGATATGAGTTTTCATAAAAAAGCTTGTTCGGTATTTTGAGGTTCTTTTATATAATATTAAATGATGAAAATTCTCAATTCAAGTAGTTTTGAATATTGTTATACAAATTTTTAAATTATACTTTGATAATAATTTCAGTCCTTCACTTTATCGTTTGACTTGCCACACTCTCACAACTCAGACGTTCATAAACTTGTTGGCAAAGACTTCCACCAATTACAAGTTCATGAAGGAGTGGATGATATGTGATGAGTTTTCATATTTGAGCTCCTATCTCTCCCTTGGCGATAGTAACGACCCACATTCTCATTAAAAATAGTGAATTAACAATTCAACGAGTTATTTGCATACACTATTTAGTTGTTTTAGCAAACAATTAATGTGAATGTCACAACCAATTTGTTTTGAAAAAAACAGGTACTGAACGAAAAGTCGAAATTGTAAATGTGTACATTCTCTACTGGAACATCCAAGGTATTAAAACATAAAACAGTTGTGTAAACTCTTTGTATCAATTTTTGAATTATATTTACAGGTAAACATGGGGCTTCAATATCACTTGTGTGAATCTGGAAAGTATTCTAGTGTGATTTATTTCCCATCATGATATTGCAATTAATAAACATTTAAAACATTGTAGTTTGTTGTTTGATATCAATATCACTAAATACAATTTAAATCATAACTCTATCCAATTAACCTAGAATACAACTTAAAAGGTGCTTTGGTATAAAGGCTATGGTCTGAAATAAACTTTTAAACACACAGAGAATAAAGGGTAAAAAATGAAATTAGAATAGATTTAAAAAAATAATAAGTCAATACCAATATAAACAAAAACTGTTTCTAACAAATGTTCAAAATTAAAAATATTTATAGATGATTAACCATTAAATAGAAAGAGTTTTCATATAACTACACAAAGTTAAATCTTATAAAAATTTTTGTTACCTCTTCTCCACACGATTTGAGTACAGTACATAATATATCCTTGCCAGCGGCATGTTCTGCACGTACTTGAGCTCCAACTTCCCCATCTGGAACCTTAAGATCTTCACGCAATTCTCCATTATCAGACATAAGGGATAAGTAATCGTCATCAGAAATATCTGTTAATTGATAGTCTTCACGTTTGACATGAGGTACATCCATATTGTGTGTTGAAGGACAAATATCTTCATATTTTTTTCCTGGATAAATCAAAGTACATGTATTTTGTTAATAATAGAGTCTTCACTTAATTTTATTAAAAACTATAAAGTAGAAAAACTGTTTCCAAATTTTATTAAGCATACTATGATGTTAACCATACATGTTTGTAGAAATATGGATTTGCTGTGTGCCTCTCTTGACGCCCAAAATCAAATTAATATTGATATTCAGGTAACACAGAGACAATCAGTGATTTAAGTTTAGACCAAAGTCATAAAATTATTAGATACTATTTGTGCTGGACAAAATGTTACATTATCTAATATAATCTAATATGTATGGTATGCCATAGGTCAGCAGATACCTTAATTGTATTTTTACAAACAAAATTGATAAGAAACAAAAAACAAAAATACTGAACATTCATGACTAACCCATACTTGTTTGTTATATATAGTATAAAATTCGTAAGTATTATTCATATAGTAATAAATATAATATACTTTACTAATTTCGTCGGTATTCAAGGTACGGCTATTAAATAACGAGAATAACAGTAATACAGAAGTGTGCTTGTCAACAACCAACAGCTGGTAACGTAAAACTAGTTACAAATGTAGTGCCTCTCGCTACTGTAAAGATATCAGTAGAACTGTAGCCTTTATTCACATCAGATTTGTTTTGCCTGATAAATGTTAAGTGTAAAAATAGAACAACAAATTGTTGTTAAACTTGAGAAAACCACAACTGAAACATAACCATAAGTTTATGGTGATGATCGCGAGTACGTGTTTTTGAATGATTTAAGCATGTTCAATGTATAAAATAGTTGACATATTAGATAATGATTCAACATTACAATTCCATATTCTTAATGAACTTTGTGAAGGAATAAGGATCCAAACTATAGAATGACAAGTCAAATTTATGTCAAAATTCATATTGAAAAGAGCCGTTAGAGCTATGAAATAGAAATCACAAGTTAGAGCATTTTAGAAATAAAGGAAGTACACCAATTGAAATAAGAATGTATTAAATCAAATTAAAATATTTCTCAGCGTCAGTCATAAAAATATAAAAATACTTGAATAGTATTCTGAAACTAGAAGATGAGCTGTAGGTCACAAAAACAGTTTTGATAACTTTGATTGTCATAGATGACAGTGTCAGATTTAACTACATAACCCTGAGATACACACACCTTAGGCACCAATTGGTTTTATTACATCTTTGTTGATACAAAACTTTTTTTAATATGTTTATTATCAAATTGTAAACTATTCTGTTGCACCGAATCATTATGAAAATTACTTACACATTGTTCACAAAACCAGTGTCTTTTACAATCAATTTGCTATATCACCAGTGTACTAGTAAATGAGTTCACATGATAAAGGACGAAAAAATTTGTATCAGAAAATATTAGAATCAAGTGTAAATCTTTGTTTGAGTTATATTACAATTTTGTAAAATGAATCTACACTTTTTGAAGTTACAATATATCAATATAACAAAAGAAATATATATATCTGATATAATTTTTGTAAACTTATCTCCATGTAATACAAATATTTTAATCCAAAAAAGAAATAATACATTGGATTATTTTACAAGAATCTTTTTTTATACAAAAATTAAAATGACTTACCGGAAAAGATATCAATACCAACCAAGTGAACTTTAGCATGTCCATGTTTTCCTGTTTTAGAAGTGGACATTTCTACAATCTTACATGGTCTAGATTTTAACATGACAAAACCGTTTTTACGCAATGCTGAGCATTGCATAGGATAGGTAGCAGATGCTCCGGAATCTCCAGTTTCAAAATGTGAATCATCTAAATTATCTGCCATTGTTTATACAGTTGTTTCTACCTTGTAAGCTGCAATAATAATACCAAAACATAAAGAATATAAATAAAAAGTATATTAAAATTATTACTTGTGAAAACGTTAACTTTGTATTTTGAATTGTAACATCGATATCTAGCTCTTTGAAATAAGGTGTGTAAAATTTTTAATAAACATACAACTGTACATTTTTATTCGATCAAACGGTTTATATAAGAAATAAATAATTACCTTGATTTAACAATTTGTCTACTAAAGCGAAAAAATTGCTTGTACAAACTAAAAATTATATATGAAAGCAACTACAGTGAACTAACTTTAAAATATGATATACGGCAATCTCTATAAAATGTCTTACAATATTGAATTATCGGCACACTCAACTTGTACAATGTTCAAAGAATGAAAACAAATCATATTAAAGTGTCCACGCGGCATAGAACCATGTGGAGTTCTACACTGACTTGGACAAATAAATACAATGGAAACCAGTGAATTAGAAGTTTTCCCTTTAAGTACTGACTATCAGGGTTCTAAACTTATGGATTCACAAATAAGAAATAGAAAATTTTACTGAACTATTCAAGATTTGTTAATAATCAAATGCAACATGGCGCGAATATAGCCAAATCATGCACTGTCAAACAATTTGAATAAATATATTTTTTGTGAATGTACATAATAAAAATACACTCTAATGTTATTATTGTTACTACAATATTTACACTATTCAAAAACATTGAGATAATCAACTTTTATTCATTTATTCCCAAAATAAATACAGAAAAATGTACTACTCACATGTGATCAAGATGGAAACTAATCCAAAAGGAGTAATTTGGGCATGCGTTTCAACAAATAAACTGTTCCGCTCAGGGAAATCGACAACTAGTTCCCCGCGAAATTTGAAATGTATAGTATGCGTTTTTATTTTTTGTGAAAATTCTTGCTTCATCGTATTAATTAATCATCAAAATACGATATTAGCAGCTGATAATATTGATCTTCATTTATTGTATGCGCCGAATAAATCAAAAATTATGGTTTAATAAAATAATGTATCTGCATTAAAGTTGGTGAGCCTGACCTATAGCCAGCATCAAACCATGAAATATTACTAAAATAGCTAGATTATATACACATCTATGTTTTTTGGTGTAATCAGGGGTCTATGGTATTTGGTAATATCTACCAAATTACTAATTTATATTAATGAATTTTATGTCAATAACAGCTTTTTTCCATAGATAAATTCTACCAAATCACTAAACTATTACGTAGCTTGATTTTTCAGTTTTTTTAATATTAAAGTATTTTTTGGCAGATGGAAATACTCAAAACTTTCAGAATTTAAGGTAACCTTTCCCATAAACAATGGCTTTTCTTTTGGTACTATTTCAAAATATTCAGTGGAACTAAGAACATTTTACTATTATTTGAATAATTTTTATTTTTCATCTTATGTTTAAATTAAATGAGAATAATGGAAAAATATAATAATATTACAGTAATACACTTCCTGTGGCATTTCTATTTTTGGAAATGGAATGTTATTGATATCATGGTGCAAAAATATATTAAAATCAAAGAAAGTACATTAGCTGAACTGTATTTTATCAATGAGTACATAGACCTTAGAACATAGAGTACTTTATGTTCTAATACGAAAATTTAAAAAAGCACACCCATTTTTCCATAGATAAACTACAGGCTAGTGACATAACCTAAGATTATATACTGGACATAACTATAGACATATTGTTGTTAAAGCCGATATAGCTGTAGACAAGCATGCTCTAAATGGCTCACATTCCAGACCAATCAGAATGAGATTTCGACTTTACTGAACATTTCAAACGCCAACGACGGCGACTAAATTGAAATAAATTTCTCAACTGTGTCTTTGACTTTTTTAGATTTTTTCTTGCGATTGCGATTTTCGGCATATTTTAGCCGCTTAAAATGTTTATGTAATTTTATTTAGGTTTTAATAATTTTCTCAAGCTCCTAGACACATTTTGAAAGAATTTTAAATAATTTTTTTGTGATAGTATGTGGTTTTTGTTTATCATATCATAAAGAAAGCAAAATCATGGATCCAGAGAGGTTTGTAAAGGTTACATTATTATGGAGGTGGTGGGAACGTTTAATTATTGTTAAAAAATAATTAAGATTCGGTAACCAGGTGATAATAGATGTGTATTTTCTTGTGCAATTTTAATAAATACAACTATCTTAAAAATTTGCAAAAGAAAATGCACAATTATTATTACTTGGTTAAGTAACTCCACAAATATGCATACAGCCAATTAAAGATTTATTTAATTGAGTTTATTTTTAGGAAAAATAAAACATGTGAATATTCAACAAAGAATTTTTGACTATCAACAATTCGCTCGATAAGCATTTAACAAATATGCATAACATAATAATCAAACTGTTTTTAATTTTAGGAACTTCAAAGAATTTGGAACATGGAAATCACAGGTAAGTAGAGGATTAGATTATGCATATCAAAGGAAAAACAAATTACTCATTGGAAATGACAATATCTATTGAAATATGCATTCAAAGTAATTATAAATAAAGATCATTATTTTTGCACAACTAATCATTAATTAATTATTAGGGTCACTTAAGGTGATAATGAAACACATTTGGAAATTATAATAGAGCAAGGGTTTAGGAAGATCAAGGCAGATAATTTTTTAGCAGATACTACTATAATGCATGAACCAATATTACGTGTGAAGAAGAAAAACCCAGAATATTACCTTATATATAGCATATAATTAAGAATTGGAATATTCAGAGGAGGTGCGTGAATACACAAAATAATAAAAGAATTGATGAAATAAAGGTAATGAAAACAATGATAAGAAGCTTATTAAAAGAAACAAATGTTAAGAAATTTAAGGAAACCAGCGACAATTATTTTAAATATTTAGAAGACCAAGATGAACTCATAATTTTAAGGTCTTTACAAAAGTAAGTATTTAAATATATATGTATTATAGTATTTACCAACCTCTTTTAAAGATGACATTAATAATCTACATGTTTTACTAGTTATTTTCAGTTTAAATATTTTAATAATTTATGTATATATCTTGTGATTTGTAATAATTGAAGTTTTGAATCAAAAACTCATAAATGTGCAAGTCGAGAATTTTAATCGTTTTATCGAACATATTAAAAATTTTGAATGAGTTTCTTCTCATAATACCCAACCCACTAAAAAAGAGAAAAAGATAAACAAACGTATTACCACAGTAAAAAATTACATCGTTAGGGTTAAAATACAATATATATTTTAAATAAAACATAGTCAAATATATTTTTTAGAATCCACTTAGTATAAACATAATCACTGAACAAGTGTTATTTTTTCTTTTTTGTCAGACCTAAGCCTGAAAAAGTGTAAAGGAAAATGAATTATTTTAAAATATTACAAGAAAATATTGTAACGTGTGTGAATTTTTAATGTGAATTAATTACAATTTTGATTTATTTTCAGTCTTTCATTAACCTCATTTAGCATTGAGAATATATTGATTTTTATCAATATTCATCTCCATGCAACACTTGAGCTGTTATAGCAACCACCTAAAATATTTTTTATTCATTTTTTTGTTGCTCACTGTATAAATTTATCGGAAAATAAAAAAAAGTAAAAAAGTACTCTGACAGTTAATTTTAAATAGCCACTACATTCTATTTATCTGTTTAAATTTGGCGGGTTCTGCCTACAATAGCTGAGACTTTCTGATTGGCCTGGAATGTGTGCCTTATAGCGTATGTTCCTCAAAGGTAGTATGTTCCATCTAACATCAGTGAGCATTGGAACACCATCTGGATTGTTCAACCTCTCAGTATTTACAATCATGAAACTAACGTTGCAGTCAATTTTGTCACTACAACAACCAATGAATTTACGAAAATCATTCTTAACCCAGTCCAAATTCTTCCACGTTGCACAGTTTTGAAAGGCTGTCATATGATAACATGCTTCAACTCATTTAATCTCATCGACAACACCTACAGTATATTTCTAATGCAATTCACGGGCGAAGTGGCACATACATACAACTTTGCGAACAGAGTTTGCACATACGCTTTTTTTTGAGGTTAAGTTTAATGTCGCCATCTTTTGATTTAATGTGGATACAAAAATAAACGATGAATTTTCTCATGAGAAACACTACAGATTATTTGTAATCAAAATGCGTAATAGGACAATTCGACATAATGCGCAAGTGTCATGTACGGCACGAAATACAAAGCTTGGAACTTGCATATATGTAATACTTCTTTATGGACAGTGGAATCTGTTCCGACTAAGGAAGACTGAATGGCAACGATTTCTCTATCCTCCGAGATTCTAGCTCGGTTTTACGCATTCTCAATCATGCGCAATATAGAAAAAGTGTCACGAGAGAAAATGAATATTGCCGGCACCGTAACATAGGGACGTTTTTTCCCAAACTAACTGTCAGATAGGAGTATTATATATATATATATATATATATATATATATATATATATATATATATATATATATATATATATATATATATATATATATATATATATATATATATGTGAGGTTGTATGCTCCGGGTCACCACGGTTTTTGTTTTTAGCCTTGAATGGCATTAGAAATTCTAACATTGTTTTTCGTATGTGTGTTTTCACTTCGCCCGCGAATTGCATAAAATGTCATTAATGGAGCTAAGTGGAACGTACCCAATGATTCACTTGTCATCTATCTTTTACAGCTAGGGTGAGTGTATGCTAAGCACGTGGAAAGATATGGAAAATACACTCAGAAAATAAATTAATATTTATATAATTTATAGGAATAGCAACAAGTACTTCAAATTTCAAGATGTCGATGTATAACTTCAAAAAAATAGCTGTAGTCCCTACAGCAAAAGTAAGACATATTAATTTTTATTTAAGTCCTGCTAATGATTTCTAAATTTTAGGACTTTATAGATATTATTCTATCAAAGACACAGCGGAAGACGCCAACAGTTGTTCACAAACAATATAAAATCACGAGAATAAGAGCTTTTTATATGCGTAAAGTGAAATTTTCCCAACAAAGTTTTCATGACAGATTAACTCAAATTTTAACGGAATTTCCAAAACTCGATGATGTACATCCATTTTATGCCGATCTTATGAATGTTTTATACGATAAAGATCATTACAAATTAGCTTTGGGTCAAATAAATACTGCAAGACATTTAATAGATAATGTGGCAAAAGATTATGTAAGGTTATTAAAGTATGGAGATTCACTTTACAGATGTAAACAACTCAAAAGGGCTGCTTTGGGGCGAATGGCCACTATCATGAGAAGGCAGGCCTCTAATTTAACATATTTGGAACAAGTTAGACAGCATTTGGCCAGATTGCCTTCCATAGATCCATACACAAGAACAATAATAATATGTGGTACGTTTTTCATATCTTATAGTTTTATCAGTTACGACAGAACATTTTTTGATCTGAGGGAACAGTTTACAAGTTCCCAGAATTTGGAAAACTAAGCCTACATTCAAACATTTAAATTCTTATGCATTTGCTTCAATGATAAGGTAATTAACTTAAGTCATCAAGTATCTGGATCATTGTTACAAATGAGGGTGTATTTTATAGTAAGAAAAATTTTTAAACTTCTGATTTTCAAAACCATCAAATTTTTGTTTCAAAAACTAATTATTTAGATATTTACATCAAATACATAGACAATTTATTTGATGAATTGACTTTTCACAACCATACAAAATAGGAAAGGTGCACAGTTTCTCAAAATAAGTCTTTTTGATTATCAACTAGAACTAGTTACTAGAAATGAAAGTGGTGAAGGGCTGTAAAAAAGATTCTTTTTTTCGAAATTTGCAGTAAAGTGAAACATTAATGCCAATTGGTCAAAAGAAATCGGCAGTGAAATCACTCAAGTAATAGATTTGCTTGCAGATTTTTAAAAAATAAACATATTTAGCTGTGTAACTAAATGCAGTACTCATAACCTATTCTGCTCACCTCAATTTCAAATATTTTCACAAGTATTTTTGAAACTGGGTGATTTTGAAAAAAATCTAATATGTAACACGGCATTCAAGTCTCTTTGTCACTTGTCTGGTTAGTTGCATCAGCTAAACAAAAAGTATGAGTTCAGTGCCTTGATACATAAATAACTATTATCTGAGTCTTTGTATTAGAAATATCATGATGGACAGTTTGAGTACACTGAAATCTTCTATTGGGTTCTAAATAAACTTTATGTCTTAATATTAGGTTTTCCAAATGTTGGGAAGTCTTCATTTATAAACAAGATTACTAGAGCTGACGTGGAAGTTCAACCATATGCATTTACCACAAAATCATTGTATGTTGGTCACACTGATTATAAATATTTACGTTGGCAAGTTATTGATACTCCTGGTATATTGGATCATTCATTAGAAGAAAGAAATGTTATTGAAATGCAGGCAGTGACTGCTTTAGCTCATCTTAGAGCTTGTGTTTTATATTTTCTAGATCTTTCTGAACAGTGTGGACATGCTATAGATGAACAGGTAAATTTTAGATCACTCATAAAACTAATAGCACATTGAACTGTAAATGCTGAATACCTTGTTTACTACTACTATACCAACCAGGATTGCCAACTCCAGGCAACCAAAATTGGAACATTAAATCAATAAATAAGATTTTATAAACACAAAAAATTAACAAATTAACAAAAAAAAACTAGAAGACCTGCATTATTTTAACTAAACTAAACTTTTACTAAACAATGTATTCAGTAGAATAATCAACAAGGGCTCTACAAAATTCAACTTTTTTAAACTGTTATAGGTCAAACTATTTGAATCGATAAAACCTTTGTTTGCAAACAAACCTCTTTTGATAGTAGCTAATAAATGCGATATAATTAAAATGGATGAATTGCCAAAAGATAAAAGAAAAGCTGTTAAAACTATAGAGGAAGATAAAGATTTAACAATAATAGAAATGTCAACAGTTGATGAAACGGGTGTAATGGAAGTAAAAACTGAAGCTTGTGAGAAACTGTTAAGTTTCAGAGTAGACCAAAAAATGAGAACTAAAAAGGTACTATTAACTTTTTTCTAAAGAAATCTGTTTAAAAAACTACAGTTAATGATTACTATCACATTATATTAATTTAGGTGGATGGAGTATTAAACAGACTTCATGTAGCTGTGCCAAAACCCAGGGATGATAAGGCTCGTCCACCTTGTATTCCAGAAAGTGTATTAGTCAAGAAGCAGTTAGCAGAAGAAAAACGTAAACGTAAATTAGAGAGAGATATAGAACTAGAAGAAGGAGATGACTATGTTCTAGACCTTAAGAAACATTATGTTGATATTCCAGAAGAAGAAAGATATGATATTATACCTGGTAATTTAAATGATTAAATTATTAATAAAATTTACTAACATACTTTTTTTTAGAAATTTGGGAAGGGCACAATATAGCAGACTACATTGATCCGGATATCTTCGATAAACTGGCAGAATTGGAGAAAGATGAAGAATTTAGGGAAGAAACAGGAATGTATGTTGTTCCTAAAATAGAATTGGATGATACAATGAGGGAAATTAAGAAATTGGCTTTACAAATCAGGCACAAAAAAGCAATTATTAAGGATGAAGCTAGGATTAATAAACAAAGTAGAAAACCAGTTATGCCTAGGACAGCTGGTGCTAAAGTATATTCAATAAAATAATATTGAGTTATACATAATTTTTCAAATAATGTGGTTTTAGGTAAGGGATCGTTCAGTGTCGAAATTACGTGATAGTATGGCAGAACTTGGTGTTGATTTATCTGATAATGAAGATGCTCACTTCATGAACACTAAACAGCGAAGCAGATCAATGGGCCCTCCTGTTAAAAAAATGAGAATGGAAGTTAGCGAAAGTACTTCACTAAATAGAAGCAGGTAAATATATGTAACTAGGTAGAAAATTTTTAAAAATTACACTAATAATCAGTTTTTTTTAAATATTTCAAAACTATACAAAAATATGAAGAACATTTCCAACAAAAATGGAAGAGTGTTCTACCCCCATTTATACTAGTTACTTATATTTTTTTATTATCATTTGTGGTTGTAACCTTCATTTTCTCTTTTTGGATCCAATTAGGATTTTTGTCTTAAGTAAATGGTGAGAGATGAAAGATGATGAAAAAAATGTAAACAAAGAAATATTACTAGATAATCCTCCATTTCCATACAGGACTGAAAATTGAACCATTGAGGTACATCATGTAACATATTTTGCATCAAACGAACCCAAAGATTGATTATCTTTCTAAAAAGTAATATTCGTTCCAAATTTTATGATCACCATTTTTCAATAAAAATGAGCTAAAGTAACATTTTTAGCAGTATAGGGAGATTTGAATTTTGTTTAGAACCTCAAAAGGAAAGTTCATGCAAAAATACAGCTTTCTCCAAATTACACCAAATTTCAGTCTTAGTTGCTCCCTGAACTATATATTGAGTTAACCTTTTGGACTTGATAGATTTTTACCTTTTATCACTTTCATGTGTAATCCCTCTATTTTTAAAATAGTCAATACAGACCTACACTGCAGGAACAAGTTTAAGACCACCTTAATTAAAGAAGAAAAATTAAATAAAAATCCAATAAAATATTGAGTGTTTAATTGAACTGATAAATCGTCCAGTAAAACACTTTTTTACAATCAATATACTTGATAAGCGTAAAGAAATATTAATAATCCTTGCTAAAAATGGCTATGGTTAGCTAAGCTGAGATTTTTCATCGAAAAATCCTTTACATTCTATGACTGTTCAAACTCTCTCCACAACAGTTCAATGAGATTGTGATTCGGGCTCTGAGGAGGTCAAACCATATTTATCAACACCTCTTGTGCCTCTTTCCCTTCCAAATATCCTCTATTTTTCATTGGACATATCGTTATTTGCCGATGAATGATCTATCTAATATTAAAAACAATCATTCAAACCAGAACCAGAGTTTAGCGTGTTTGGAAAGAGAAAAAACTGTGCAGCTTTTAATACATACAAAGTATTTTTCTTTTCCACCTAAGATACTCCTGTTAGCATCATTCAACTTTTTCTTATCATATAAGTTTCATAGACACATGTTCGTACATTTCATACAAATGTTCTAAGGGTAATGGAGGACGTGAACATTTTAGTATTATTTGATTATTGTTATAGGTCTTTGTCTAAACCACCAAGGAATGAGATGGGTATTAAAGATATAGCTATGAAGAAGAAATTGGCTAAAATAGCACATAGAGCTATCAGCAAGAAAGTCAAGAAAATGGGATTGAAGGGAGAGGCTGACAGATTTATTGGAAATAAGATGCCAAAACATTTGTTCTCTGGAAAGAGGGGTGTTGGAAAAACCGACAGGAGATAATTTGTAGTATTTTTAATTGGTACTAGTTTGAAGTTTCGAATGGGTTTGTTAAGTTTTAAATGTGTTACCCAATAATTGTCTTTGAGATCAAGTAAAGTTTATTACATCTATATCTTTTTTAGTATTATTTAGGTTTAAATGGTTAACGTCCAGTATTTGATAAGACAAAATACTCATTTAATTAGGTATATAAAAAATACCACAGTGTTCTAATACACTAAAAAAATAGGTGATTTCTACGAGATGTAACCAAATTTCATTATACCATATCGAAATCATGAAGTTGGCTTTAAGGCTATTAGGGTATATGGTTTAACACGTTAAGTGTTTTGTTGGTTCATGGCTATCGTCAAAGTGTCAATCCAGGCGATAGAACGTAAAATCTAAAGGGATTGTCAGTTACTTGTAAGTAGCGTTGTAATTAGTGTGATAATATAATTTTACATGTAAATGGAATTTATACAATTTAGCGAACGTTGTTTCGAAAAACGTTACAATATATTCAAATTATTTGTTACAAAATACTCAAAAATATCTTTTTACGAAGTTTTTCTGTCAGTCGCGAGTTTCCATAGTAAATTTTACGATAGTCCTGTTTTGTAGTGCTTTTAGGGCTCAGTAAATTGAGAGTCTTGACAATAATGGTAATCATTCAAACATGTTTATCAAAATTTTACCAACATTTTTTCTTTCTTCTAATAATTTTGCAGCTTTGATGATTTCGGACATTTTCCATTCGGAATGTATAATCGGATTCAACTTTTGTTCTTTTACCATAAGGAATATTCTATCTAAGGTATTTTTCACTTTTTCTGGATCAGTTGCTAAAAGTGTACCTAAATGTAAACCGGAAACTGCCCGGTTATTTACCAAAAGAGAAAGTAGAGGTACATTTTCTTGATTTTCGGTATTTTTAGTAGTTTTTATCAATGCATTTTCTGTCTGCAATAAGTTGTTCGCACCTGGAATAAGAAAAATTATAAAACACGTTTTAAAACTTCAGAAGGCTGTCGTACCAATAGTGCGACGTTCCTGTTTCTCAGACCTTCTTTGGATATATATTAATGCATCTAAATGTTCTTAATTTTAGGACTCTTCTGTTTTAAAATTAGTTTTTTTTGTTGATAATTTTTAAAAGATAAATTTTGACGTTTCGACTTTTCTTTAAGTCTTTATCAAAATATGATATTGACACTGACAATTTGCTTATTTATAATGATCTATAGATCATGAATATCAAAATGAGGATGAAATCAACTTAGAACTTTGTTCTAATAAGAAAAATTAATTTTTTCTTGTCCTTACATCTCTAAATATATAGCAGTAGTCAATTGAATTATTTCTAGTTTTATTAGAATTTACAAAATAGTAATATAAGTTTTACTTAAATTATTTAGGTCTTTTTTTATCATTTATAGCTTTTCCGTTCTTATGAATGTGAACCATTTCTAAAAATTCTCTTTTTTGTGTCCCAAGAACTTACTGTAATTGAATTTATGTATTTTTGATATTTCGTGGTTTGTTAATGCAGTTCTATTCTCTTAATCGTATTGATGATCTCTTAGTCTATTTTCTAAATACTGAGATGTTTGCCCTATGTAGACAGCATCACAATGAGTACAAGGCACTTGATATATAATATTATTTCTTTTGTTTTTTGGTGTTTTAGATTTCAATTTAGTGAAATATTTGGATGATGTATTATGTCCTTTATGACTTAAACTAATGTATTTATTGAAATAATTCGATAATTGTAGGGAAAGTCTATTTGCATATGGTAAGGAAATATGTTTTGATGTTTTGTTTTTAAATGGATTTTAATATCTGTTTATGCTTTATTAATGAAAAAATGGAACAAAATTGAAGAATATACAGAAATACCTCGAAACGAATTTATAAAAGCTATAGAACTCACACTTATAACAACATATTTCAAATATGAAAATGAAATATCAAACAAACTGATGGTTGTGCTATGGGGGCTACCATTTCAAGTGTTATAGCACAATTGGTAATAGTAGATCTTGAAGAAACTGTCCTAAGCAAACTTGAAATAAATATTGTATAAGAGCCCTAAAATTAAGAACATTTAGATGTATTAATATATATCAAAAGGTCTAAGAAATTAAAGTGATTTTTTCTGATGAGATTCGTATTTTATTGGTGGTGATTAGTTAAAGCATTACCATGTTTTAAATCAGAGAATGGATAAATAGAATTTAATTCAAGTTAACCTTTTGTACAATTTTCACAAATAAATCTGAAGGGAAAATTGGACTACATTTGAGTTAACGATGTTCATATTTGAAAAATATCACCGTTTGCCTACTAGAGATCGTATGAATGAATACAGGTCTTTTGGTCATATTTTGTCAATGATGATAAACCATATAGCATCTTACCTATCAAAATTATTCTTCCTAAAGGTTTCAAACAACCCTGTAGGAACGAAAAAGTTGGTCCACTCTCGTTGCATAAAATTACATCAAATTTTTGATCTTTCACATTTTCAACGAAAGTTTCATTACAAAAGAAATTTTCTACTCCATTTTCTCTTGCGCGCGCTTCTTTTATTGCGGATCCTGAACCCGAAATGTGCACTCCGGCTATAGTTTTGGATATCTGAACAGCTGCGGATCCAACACCACCTTCAAATAAATTAATACTTATTATTGGGTAATATCAAAATGCATTTATAGAAGCAAGAAACCGTTGGTGATATTACACTGTCTGACGTCCGTTTCGATAACCAAGTTATAGTCTTCAGAGACTTAACCGTCAGTATCTGAAGACGCACGTCAGACTTCAGTGTAATTGTGAGTGTTGGTGTAGTTGCGGTGTAAACAGTGTGTTCAGTAAGCACGTATAATGATTATAATTGACTTTGATTAAGTTTAGTTTAAATAATATTCTAACATTCCGAATTTCTGAACTTAACAGAGACCAAGATATCAAAGTTGACAACTTTATACATTTTGACACTTAAGAACATCCGATAACTTTGTAATCTGATTGTAAACCGGATTCTTCTCAGAAAAAACCTCCTAGATTAAACTTCGCTCGATGGATGAAATGTATTAATTTAAAACGGTGGTAAAATAACAGAATATTGGCGTGGTTTTTGTCGCCTTGAATTTTTTGCTAAATTTATCAATAATGGCTACAAGATATTGTGGTGAATCTTCCATTGCAAAATCAAAAGATAATTGCTAGAATTGGGGAACGCCTACGAGGAAACAGGAGATTCAAACAATTTATGTAATTTTTTGACACTTGACACTTTGACATTTTCAATTGTTGTCATACGTCATACGAGTTGTTTACAGATACTATAAACATTCAGCTTGGTCAAAAAATAGAATTGCAAGAACATTTGGCTGTCAAAAAGATTTGTTCGCTTTGGATACTGCATAATTATTGGAAAAGACTTCTTTAAGATCTTGACAGGTGACGAATCATGGATCTATGCATATGAAACCGAAACAATCGACTGTATGGGGTTTTCAAGACTATCCAAATCCAACAAAAGTTATTAGCGCCCGAAGTACTTTGAATCAAATAGTCTCCTGTTTTTTTTGGAATAACTGGACATGTCGCAACCGTAGAACACTCAATTCGAACTGGTAGAGTAGCCTTTGTTTGCCAGAAGTGTTCATCAGTGGGAGATCAACGTTTTTCTACACCTGAAGATTGATGGTTGATGCGTTCAAATCAAATATTTTGGAGGTACCTCAATCGGAATGGAAAAAATGCTTCGAGAATTAGTTCAAATGCATAAAAAGGTGTATAGGAGAATAATTTGGAAAACAATAAAAGCATTGTCTAATTATAAACATTTAATCGTTAATCTGATAGCTTTCGTTGTTACCAGGTCGAACAGATGAATGAGTTTTATCCAAGACTCATCAAACGGCTTATAAACGAAATAAATAATTTTCTTTTGCTAATATCAAGTTTTTCGCCGTTATTTGTTATCAAGTGGTTAGTAAATGACATTTTAAAAATATATTAGTTACTTTCAGCATTCATTTTTACCTGCACATGATAGAATAAGTATCGACTCATTTTCTCTAAGGTTTCCTAAATGAATTAAAGAGAAATATGCCGTTAGATAGTTAACAAAAATAGCTGCACCTAATTTAGAGTCAATATATTCTGGTAGTGAAAAACAATTAGTAGGTGGTAGTCTTAAAGTGTTTCGATATAAACCGCCAGTGTAATCATAGCAAACAACTCTTTCACCCACCTAAAAATAGAATAACGTATTTTAACTTATTATTTTTTCGTAATTTGGTTACAAATATGTAATTTCTAGGGAGGTTTTTTATTTATTTGTTTTTCCTTTATGTCTACTTTCTAAAATTCTAGAAATGTCCATTCTGATGTATATTCGAGCTTGTTTAACAGCGACAGTTAGTTTATATTAAAAAGTCATAGTGAACAGAAAAGTAATCAGTGAATTTACATAAATTAGGAAAGTAGTTGTATAAGTAGTGATAAGTTAATTATTATATAAGTTAGTTAAGTCTAGTGTAAGTGTTGAAATAAGTTAAGTGAGTCAAAGACAGTGTATGAATTCACTCCACCGAAAAAAAGAGTATACATAAATGAGAAAAACATTATATTGATGTCAAGTGTAGGGTATCGTAAATAAATAGTGATATATACATGGCTAAGAGACTTGGTGACTTGTAAGTGACGAAACTGAAAACCAAACTGGAGAATCATGAGTTGGTAACGTCCAGTAAGAAAAGAGAACTAGCAGAAAGACTCTGCCACTGGTAAGTGAAAGATTCGATCCAGAAACATTTTTATTCAAAGACGAGACGTCCACCTTGATTTGACTTTGAAAAATGATATTACTGCCAATATCGACTAGAAGATTTCAACCATGGAGGACAATATTCCGACTTTTTCATCAACATACTCTTCAGCGGCCGTTGATGACTTCCAGTCGCCATGTTTCTTTAGTGTAATCAGGTCTCCTCCGGATTCACCAAGTGTAACAGACGATTTTTTTACCCACAACCTGATTGTCGAAGGGCTATGTACATTCAGTAAAATTTAACATATTTTTCAGTAGCTACAAATCTCCTGTTTGCATTATCCTTTGTTTCCTTGAGTTTCAAAATTGATAAAGTTTCCCAATCTTCATTATCATCTAATGTTACCTGGCTTATTCCACAAATTCGACAAGCTTCTGCAATCTCAAATAAAACAACAACCTTGACCATTAAATAAACGTCATCAGAAGCTTTATTTAAATAATCACTAATTTGTGTACTCCCAAAAATCGCAGCTGTCTTGGGCTTGTAACCTTTCTCCATTTTATTTCTCCATTATTATTGGATAGTAGCACACTTTTAATCATTGAATAATTCAACCACATTGTTAATGGCTTTTGTGACCCTATTTTGGCTACTTCTACTAAATCCAATATAGTGAAAAAACACTCGGAATCAGACATCTTTTACTTTATAATAACTTCTAATCAACCAATAAATTCACAATATTTAAATCAAATCAAAAAATTAAATTGACTGCTATTTGAATACTAAAAGTTTCCTTAGCAACTCAGGTCTAATTCTCTCTATAAGTAGAACATAGCAACTAATTTTAAATTTCATATCAATAATTTTCTGACTTAAATTCTGCAGATTTTAGCTTAAGATTTCATTCTTTCAATCTTTTGCCTTTTCATTCTATTATCCTATGATCCCTTTTGGTTATATCTAGCTTGTTGTGTCCAATTGATCTTTGTGCAACCTGGAGTTTTTTAGTTAATTTCAGTCTTGAGTTTTGAAGTTGCACCTTCTTATATCATGAATGATAATATGCATTGGTTAAAGACTCTTTTCTTTGGATAAAGTGGCATTCTAGATTTGAATATTTATGAGTTTCTCCCATATGCACTGCATACAAATTTCAGTATTTGATTAATTCCTGGTAGTAGTGATCAGGAGCTGTTTATTAGTTGGCCCAGGTATTAGCATTATTTATTAAGATGTCTTGTCTATCCATCAGATCATTATACATTACCTTGGTTTTTGCTAGGTTCATTTGTAGTTCTACTTTCTTGCTAGATGTATTCAGTTCATTTAATTGTCCTAAAAGGTCTTCTCCACCTACTTTCAGACCTTTGTGCCATTCTAATTTACAAAATATTTCTTCCATGTTGCTATGAAAAGTTTTCGGGATATAGAGTCTTCTTGCCTTACACCTCTGCTGGTTGGGAATTCAGGAGTTTCATTATATATCATGACACTCGGTTTTGCTTCCTCATATGTGCTGGCTATAATTGCTTTGGGATATATATCGAGTCAAAGGCTTTCTCTAAATTTATGAAGGCCATGGCTAGTGGTATTCCATATTCTTTTGTTTGACCAATAACTCATTATCATTAATAATGTTTATTAAATGATTTTGGATTATATTGATCTGCAACATTTTAAGGTAACTCAAGCTATTTCAACAATTATTTTTTAATTTTAAAAGGCTTATTTTATTATATTTCATGAATTATAGATATAGTATAAAATGTTTACTTGCCTTGAAATTGTTATTTTTCACATTATCTCCTATAGCAGTTATTACTCCTGAACATTCTATACCTAAAATAAATGGAAGCTTTTTATCTGCCACTAGTCCTTTTATTGTGTATATATCAGCAAAATTCACACCACCATATTCAACTTTGACTTCCAGATTTCCTTCCAATGAGGGTAATTCACAGTCTTCAACCTACGAAAACTCTTAAATGAATAAATATATATATATATATGTATATATATTAAAATTCTACTGACCAACAAAAAACAAA
Source organism: Diorhabda carinulata (assembly GCF_026250575.1). Taxonomy (NCBI): domain Eukaryota; kingdom Metazoa; phylum Arthropoda; class Insecta; order Coleoptera; family Chrysomelidae; genus Diorhabda; species Diorhabda carinulata. The sequence continues at coordinate 13,304,609 of NC_079469.1, read as the reverse complement.
TTAGAAAATAATCAAATATCTTACTGTTATAAAATTCAAGTCTCCAAATTTGTTTAAAAGAACCGATTTACTAGATTTCATATTCATTTTTTTGTGTTTACCATTAGAAAAAAATTTAATTAGAATAAATTTGAGCAAACCCCTTTTCACTGGATGTTTCCTCAATATATGCCTATAACATACAATATAATACCATAATTATACCATAGATGAACTAATGTTAAATAATCGATTTATTAAAGGTTATGGACTAACTCGATCGATTTTAAATCGATACCATTCTGTGCAATAGAGAAAACATAAGAAGGATAGAGCTCAAGAGGACAAAATAAAAGAAATTTATATCTGGAGTTTATTTCGTTTGCCTATGGTTGATTACGATAATTCATCTTTGAGTTCCTAAAGAATCTTTAAGTGTCCTTTGTTCATTAGTGTCTCATCACCTACCACTCATTCTATTTTAGGATATTGATTATTATAGTGACGTTTTGAGTGATTTTTTAAAAAATATTGTTTTTTTAGTTCAAGTTTGTGGTTTAGCGATGCTTCAATTTTGCTGTGCCATAAACAGCTAGAAAGAAAAAAGATGTAAATAAAATGTGAGTAGCTTCCAAAGTTATAAGCAGAAAATGAGAAACGGGCCCAGAAAACTGAAGCGGAGTAATACATCCATTCAAAATATTGAAGAAATATTAACTGGACTCAATATGACAATTGCTCTTGTCAATATCACCAGAATAAAGCTGTGAAATTTTTGACGTCACAAAATTGGATTGTGTTTGGTTAATGAAAGTAGATCGTCTATTCTTTGTGAAAGAGAGCTTAAAATTTCGGCCCTGTTAATTTTAATGACAATTGACAATTGCGATGTTTCCAAATCTATTTTCTAAATTTCACTATATAAGTTTTTCCTTTGAAAAAATAGCACTTTATATAACATTGCAGAAATGAAAATATGTTCTTGAATAACAATAATTCACACATTCAATAATATCTTCTCATATCGTCTGATCAACTAGATTTACTACCATAGAATGTATCAAATTTGGAGTTTAATAATGATTTAGTCCCTGCTTTTCATTATGTTTTCTTTATGTAACATGGATTAGATATGGTAAAACTCTAAAAAAAAATAATATGTGGAGGTAATATTCAAATTCTCAATTTGATTTGTTTTATGAGAATATATTATTTCCATCAAAAATTAGTAATTACTGGAGGGAAAATTACTTCGAAAAATTTGGCAACGTTGTGTTATTCCCATTAGTTTTGTTTAATATATTCAATTTCAATTCAAGATAATAGACAAATAGACTAATATTCCTGAAGTTAGAGGGTTAGGTATTATATGTTCATTGGTATGTCAATAATATAATGTTCATTGTTCGTATAAATGTTTTTAAGTTATGATTAATTGAGTTCAAAGATTATCTGTTACAGTTTAAGAATTAATTATCAAAAATCTTCAGAGTTTATACAATGCCTGTTCCAAATAATGAGAAAAATACATTAGAACCTGAAGCTAATCAAGGTATTCACTACGGTGGTTATTAATACTTCAATCCTAGGATGCATGATACATCCAAAGCTATGTTTTTAATAAATTTACTCGAGGAATATTTTAGCTTCAACTTCAGACGATAACGCTGACGGTGCCGCTTTAGGGGGTGAAACTGGTCCTACTGTTAATGAAATAGTAATTATAGATCCTGAATGTTTAGAGTTAGATTTGAACCATGGTCGTATAGATAAACTGCAAAATTTAGAGCCTTTGACACGCATTGAAAACCTGTATTTGAGATGGAATTTAATTACAAAAATTGAAAATTTGGATACTTTAACCACTCTTGTAGAATTGGAGCTATATGATAATCAAATAACCAAAATTGAAAACCTTGGATGCTTGGTCAACTTGGAGTAAGTTTTGAAAGTTATTTATAAATTAGCACTAACTAGAAATAGGAGTTAATTATTGTTCTTTTTCATTGACAATAATTTATTAGTTTTCGTAATAATAATACAACAACTCAGAATATGAAAATCGTTGAAATCCAATGTTTGTACTTTTATAAGAATTTATAAGAATATGTTACATCAAAATGTCAACAGACAATATCAAATATAAAAAAAAATTCCAAGGCAGCAAATTCAATCAATATTAAAAAATTAGTATCCGGGTAAAAATGGTAAACAGACCACTAACATATTTTATGGATTATAGTAAAGAAAATATTATATTACTAAGATCTTCTCTTAAGTTGTAGCTAGGTAAACAGTAGACTGCTAAACACCTCATACTAACTCTTATAACTATGGCTTGCAAACTATTTTTAGCATATTTTGGAAGTTCTACTTATATTTTATAGTATTTTTTATTAATATAGCTAATCCAGCATGAGCTGTATTATTTATTTGGCTGGCTTAACAAATAAGTTGTGTACTGTGAAGTGAAGTATTAGTGAAGTAAGTTTGGCTTGAGAAGTGGATTTTATTTAATAGAATTTCTATATCATTTTGGTAAAGAAACTACTTTGTTTTTATGTTGTGGAGTTTTATCGGCATTCCACTATTGGCTATTTTAATGAAATGAAATTTTTATAATAAATGTTGTTAGTATGTTTAATACCATGCTATTTTTTAGATAGTTTTTAAATTCTTCTATAAATTTGTTAATTATGCCATTGATATTGGTCTGTTGCCCACTACTATTTTTTACTACATTACAAAGATTATTAGACTTTTATACTTCATTACTCTCATATATTTAATTTCTTTTCTATGAGTGTGTCATAGTTTATCTTTACCGTGTCTTCAGCTTTGGTGGAAAAAATTATTTATTGTGTACAAATTTTTGTTATAAAATCATTTGAATACCACAATTCTAGATTTTATTAATTATTATGTTCACATAAATTGACCAAAAATATTGAAAAAACAAATATTAGTGTTTCTAGTAGGTAGTTATCAGACTCATTCAAATGACTATAGTTAATATAGTGTAACTGAACATATTTTTTTATTTTCGGTTTAACTTTTAGGATATTGGATTTGTCATTTAACAGGATACGTTCAATAGAAGGACTAGAGAATTTATCAAAGCTAAAAAAGTTGTTTCTTTCATCAAACAAGATTAGTAAGATAGAAAACTTGAATAATTTGGACAATTTAACATTATTGGAACTTGGTGACAACAAAATAAGGGTAATACTATTATTACTTAATTTGAGTGATTTTTCATTAATTACATCGTATACAGAGTTGTTCGTTATTGGCTATTGTAATTATTGCCTATAAAAAAGTGTTAAATGTAAGTTGTGCGATTACGACTCAATCTAGTTGTCATTGACAAATGTTAGCTTCTACTATTTATTTAACTTTTTTTTATTTTAGGAAATTGAAAATATGGAAGGCTTAACTTCCTTACAGTATCTTTATTTGGGAAAAAATAAAATATCCAAAATTACAAATTTGGACCCTCTTATAAATTTGACGTGCCTAAGTCTTCAAAGTAATAGACTAACAGTTATAGAAAATTTGGAAAACTTGAAACAGTTAAATGAGTTATATTTATCAGAAAATGGAATTGAAAAGATAGAAAATCTTACGGAGAATAAAAAATTGGAAACTTTAGATTTGGCCCACAATAAAATTAAGATTGTCGAAAATATTTCACATCTGGCCGAACTCTCCGAATTTTGGGTAAATTTGTTTCTTTTTCTATTAATTTAGTATCAACATTTTTAGAATTATAACAAATATAACAAATTTTACCACCCTGATGATCTCTAATCAGTCAGAACTTAAGGTGAGGTCTTAAATTCATCCAACAATTGATATTATTAACCTAACTCTTCGTATACTTACAATAGAAAGTAATTCCACATTATTTGGACATCCTTAAAACCATTTTCTGGGTTTTGTATAGTTGTTTGTTTTTATTACAATAATCATGATGGGACGGCTTTACAGCTGGGGAACAACGAACGTCAGAGATTCTGAAGTTGACATACTGTTGACTCATTTCGTCATCCCCCCTTTTTAATATTGACAAAGAAGATGACGGCTGTAAACATCAATAGAGTAATTTTCCAATCTTTCTGTCAGGATTGATTGAACGTTTCCACTAACCTATTATTTTGCATAATAAATAATAAAAAGAACAAATTTTCATCAAACTCCCTCTCCATACACTAACTTATGAATATTCCCTGTATACGAGTTTTCAAATCTATTCTAAATTAGTTGGCAACACATCAAAATAATATTTGTTTTTTATGAAATTCCTCAAAACAGAAAAAAATATATGTAATACTTTGATAAAAGTAGCATCATTTTCGTAGAGGGAATGTGGCAAAATTAAACACCAAAGTGTAATAAATTTAATATATTTCGAGCTTTCGAATCCTTATGTATTCAGCGCCTGGGTCTGAAATTATGGTCAAGAACAATATAAAAATTTCAAAATTAGATAATATAGATATATAGATAAGATAGAATTAATTGATTGAAACATTGATTCAGGTTACTATAGAAATCGTTAATAATTTTGATTGGTTAGATTATGAGTGGCGTTAATTTTTTATAGGTTAGATAAAGTTAGGTTGTTGTGCGTGATGTTGAATATGGATTGGCTAGTTTATGAATGACATTAAATTTTATAGGTTAGGTCGTTATGAGTAAAGTTGAATTTTATTGGTTATGTGAGGTTAGTTGGTTTGTCAATAGCGTTGAATTTTGATAGAATTTGTTTTTAAAAAAAACTAAAACATATGAAAAGATTACACTAAGCTTCTTTATTAATGCATTGATCATTTTGGGCAATATATAGTGTTTCGAAAAATGGACGTTTCTTGTAGATCTTGTAGATAATTCATATAATGTCCTTCATGGAAGACATGCGTCGCTAATGACCATCTGTCAGGATATAATTTGCTATATATATATATATATATATATATATATATATATATATATATATATATATATATATATATTTTTTTGCAGATGAACAATAATGAAATTTCTGATTGGTCTACCATCGAGAATTTGTCAAATTTAAAAAATCTTGCTACGGTTTACTTTGAGAAGAATCCTTTCGCAGAAGATCCCATGTACCGAAGGAAACTAAAATTAATTTCACCTTCTTTGACTCAAATTGATGCCACTTTATGTCGTTAAAGAATCTTTTTCACAATAAAAAGACTTGTTGGTGATTTAAAGAATAAGTACAGTATTCTATTTGATGTAATTTTTTGTTTATTAACTGAACTAATTGTAAGATGATGTGTTAAGACAAAATTAAGAAAGCTTCCTCATGTTTGTAAATAAATAAAATATGTTACTAAGTTTCCGATATTCCTTCAAGAGTGAGGTTTATGTCTAGTTCTTTCTAAACCAGCTAATATTTTTCGATCAAAAAATAAAAAAACTTTTAGGACAAAGTGATATTGGATGAAAGAACGAGAAGAATCTCTCTTCATTGGCATGATAACTGAAGATGAAATTGCCACTGAGAAGTTATCAATCAGGATTTCTATTTTATTTTGATTATTTCATGCATCTTTTATTGGCTTTGGTGTATTATGGCTGAGCTATGCGCTTCATAAACTGAACATTAACAAATCTCCTTGTTAGACGAAATTATGTTGTCAATACATTTGTGCATAAGTAATACCCACAAGGTTGTTTCAATTAATTAATTATTTATGAATTTCAAGCGCCCCACGTGCATTTTGTTGTATGTTAGTGTTAATAGTATCAATATTAAAAAGTTTTTATGATAAATAAAACAAACAGTTCTAAGTACAATTTTAATTTGAATAAAAATATCATGTATCGATTTTCTTCCTTTTTTTATTGTAATACTCTTCAGGGTGACGATATGAAACATGTTTTCGCAGAGCATCTCTACTCCTAGATACGTGTGGGCAAGATTGACAGGCATGATATGCTTCTTCGTGCGTTTCCATATGCACCCGAAGATTGTATTGATTACTCAGATACTTTCCACAAAGAAAGCACTTGCACGTTTCTGATGAATCCTTGGAAGAATGTTTTCGAGGAAATAAGTAAGAGTCGTTAACTTTCATGGGAATGGGTTCGATGGAATCTTTTATCACTAAAAGAAAACAAAAATTAAAATGTCTAAATCAGGATTATTATATAACGGCTTCATATATTGCTGAGTTATTTAAATTTCCGAAATCTTATTCTATACATAATTTTCTTCCTCAAAGTTGAATAGACCAAGTCTTTTATTATTTCAGATTATTGAATTCTGAAGCAGGTTATATTGAAATTTATATTGGCTCTAACTCCAGTTTGAGGTTCTTTTCAAGAAAAGAACGTCCTATGTGACAAGCAAATACTAAAAACACTCTAATACCACAAAGAGTTGTACTTAGTGCCTTTACTCTTCAAGTTAACCGTGCTACCATGAATTAGGGCCTTCTTTCGTAAGACACAGTTGCATGGTTTCCTGTAGCTAGGGCCTTCCTGGCGGCTGAGTCATCAAACAACTCCATTGTTTCTCTATATTGTACACTGCTGCAGCAGTTCAGTTCTATTTTGTTAAGTGTGTTCAACAATCAAACTCAGGAAAAGTAAATACCAAAGAACTTGGTGTTGGGATCTTTTTGCATGGAAAGACTTCACATCAAAACAAAAACTCAAGTGTCGAGGTGACGTTGTCAACTCCATACCTTATCTCACAGATGTTGTTAAAGTAACTGCTAAAAGAGGAGATACCTACAAGTCTTTTGTATTCTACCAAATATGAAGAATCTAGTTCAAAAGTGCTAAATGCATTAAGAACTTTTCCATGCCTGAAAAGTACGAGGATTCAATAAAGCAAAGAAAAAAGAACTAGTTGAAAAACTTTGCCCCCTTATGCCATCTAACCGGCGTGGATTTTGGTTGAGCATCCGAGTCAGAAGTGCCAGATTTGGTAAACGCTGACTCATGAAAGACTGAAAAGCACGATCTTCATATATGTAAACTGATTTTATGTTAATAAAATTATTGCAAATTTTTTAAATGTTTTATGTAAATCTATTATTTATTTTAGGGTTTGTAAACATTATAATCATGATCATAAAAAGCCCCAACTCCCATATGGGGAGTTAGGGCTTTTGTTGTGTTGTTTTACCAGCCTATCGCGACGTATTAGTTGTATTTTTAGATATGCCATTGGAGTCAGTATCGACAAATGTTCGTTATAAATATTGTAGTGTACCAAAATGTACCAACATCACTATTTCTGCACCAAATAAAGTATTTTTATGTATCCCTAAGGGAGCAAAATTACAATAAAATGGTGTGATGCAATGAAAAGGGACAGTAAAAGAAATACTGTTTTATTAAGTATAAGTAATCGGTTTGGTTATGGTAAATGGGTACTTTCGTTGTTTAAATAGCATATCCAAAATTTAAAACTTACGATACAGAGTAGCTTGAAGCATTATAATGTATGTAATAGCTCAATTTGTTACTTGTAATTAGATTTTTTTGTTTTTTGCACTCTAGCGAATTTCACCGCTAGAGTAAGTTAAAAATTGAATCAGTTTAATTTTCTTTTTTTATAGAAAGCTTTATAAAACTACATTTCTTATTTTTTACTCGATCACCATTTGTTTAAACTTAACTGCTTGGTATATCAAAGTTAAGAGGTTCCGTGCACATAAAATCTTTTTGTTTTTGCCTCATAAATATGCCAATCTATTTGTGACAAAATAAGTAGTCATTCCAAGGGAATCTATTTGGCTCAAGAACCATGAGAAAACCCAGCTCCATTTTTATTTTGTTAAAATAAAACTAATCTGTTAATGTAACACCACGTGTATTTATTAGAACCTGTTAACAAAAGCCGCGTATTGGAATCGTCTTTTCTCAAGTCCAAAACACTGGCCTCAACCCCCCATGCCTGTTGAGCCAATTAATTTTTAACTTATAATTGACTCGTACAAAGGTGGCGGGATAGCTATGAAATAAATATATAATTGATAACCTATATAATACACTTTGTCGTCGACATAGCACTTTAGCCAGTAGTATTTTGTCAAACAGGCCGGCCGGTCTCGTATACAGTCGGCGCTGATGACGTAGTCCTTATTTGGAACGGACATCGGGTGGTATAAAATATATACAGACTTCTAAGCTTTGTTAGTTTGTTGATACTAATCTTATCGACGTGAAATAAACACCATTATATTTGTACAATTAATTTGTATTTATTTTAGTTAAAAAAGAATATACTTCAACAAAATTACCAAGCCAATTCATGTAATCGTTTTTAAAAACTTACTTGGTATAACATTGTCATCGTAGTAGTTTGACGGTTTGTGATTACGAATATCACTATATTCTTGCCTTTGAGGACAATGTCTTTTGTAATTATTATTTTCAGTTAGATTTGAATCTTGTAATTTGTTGTCATTATCGTGCCCATGATAATTTTCGTCGTTGACTTTGTTAGTCACTGGTAGAAACTGGTCGTTTGATATAATCTCACTTCGTAGTCGATTATTAGGTACCTAAAAAATAAGTATTGTATACTAAATTATGTACAGTAACTAAAACAGGATTTTTTAATAAACATACGGAGTAAGCAACAGAAAATATTTGGTAGACGGTAAATAAATAAAAAAATTATCCTAATAGGAATACAAATTAGTGAGAATCGTTGGAAATCTCAAATAAAATTAGTGCAAATCAAATTTCAATCGACAAATTCAAAATAAACACAATCAAAGTTAAAAGTAATGTTAGAGCCAACAAAACTTTAGCCTAACTAACCTAACATAACCCAACTTATGTCGGGGTGCAGTTTTACTTCTGTTTGCCTGAGTCGTGTGAACTTATTCATAAGGAAAATGACTCTTTGCTTTAATTCATTTGTTTCAATACACTGCGTCGCAAAATATCGGCGTAAAAACTCACTTTTAACAACACCAATATGTTTTTATTTGAAATGAGTCCGTTCAGGTTGCAGGTTTTCTGCGGTTTTCCTGTAACCAGGTAAACTTGGTCGAATGGTCAAAGACAAGGTATGATCCGGCCGCAGCTGAACCCGTCTAACCTCTCCCTGCATGATCTAATTGTACACTTGTACAATTACTGTAGTACAAAGATTTTAAATAGTCCGGATTCCCTGCTGGTCACTCTATAACAGCAATTCCTGCCTCGTTCAAGTACAGGAAAACATCTTCTATACAAAGGAAGTATGGCATTACATGTTACAGTACGTCTTGGATGTATCGTAGTGCATGAATACTCTTTAGACAAGACAGTGATAAGATCTGAGATCAGTTTTCTTTTTAAAGTAACACCTCTCGAAATATTTGTCAAATTTTGTCCAAAAGTCACTCAATTTTCAGAACGAGCCTATGAAAATTGCTTTTCCTGTTTTCAGTATACTTTACTACGCGCAGAGTTTCCGAAAAGATTGATTTCACGTTGTTTGAAAATATTACGAACCCGCAATGATCAAGTGTCTAATAATCAACATGAGTATGGAATAAATATTGATTTGTAGAATTCTAATTATAATAATATGTACTTTTCTTTACCTTCATATCACAAAGTCCTTGAATTTTCAAAAGTTTGGCAACGGAAAGTAAACTCGGTAATTGGTCCTGCGCAACCACACACTGACCTCTATACATAAAAGACAATATTGCTTTCAATTCATCGAAACTAACATCATGTAAAATTACTACTGGATGTGCTGATTTCATCTCCTAGAACAAAAATGGATAGTTTGAAAACTATGAAGAGAAATAAGTTGTAAAAACTAATAATAAAATAGATAAAACAGTTTTCTATTGTTCTGCTGGCCAGATATGGTTTCCATGTGTCTTTTTTTATTATTTCCTCATTTATTTCAGTCGACCAGCACGATGTCAAGTTTTTATCGGTAGTTGTTTTGTATATTCTTACACATACTTGTTTCCTACGATTGTCTGTGCATATCGTGCTGGTATTTCTACCTGTTTCAATTGATATATTCTTATAGTTTCAAAATTAACTTTTCCACAGTTATCTTTTTGACTTTTGGTTATTATTTCCTGTTCCTTCACCGTCGATATTAGTAGGAAGTGATCACTAGCAGTTTCAGCTCCGCGTTTGCCTCTAGTCTCGACATTTTGAAAACTATGAAGAGAAATAAGTTGTAAAAACTAATAATAAAATAGATAAAACAGTTTTCTATTGTTCTGTTTGCTTATTTCCTCATTTATTTCAGTCGACCAGCACGATGTCAAGTTTTTATCGGTAGTTGTTTTGTATATTCTTACACCTACTTGTTTCCTACGATTGTCTGTGCATATCGTGCTGGTATTTCTACCTGCTTCAATTGATATATTCTTATAGTTTCAAAATTAACTTTTCCACAGTTATCTTTTTGACTTTTGGTTATTATTTCCTGTTCCTTCACCGTCGATATTAGTAGGAAGTGATCACTAGCAGTTTCAGCTCCGCGTTTGCCTCTAGTCTCGACAGTTTGAAAACTATGAAGAGAAATAAGTTGTAAAAACTAATAATAAAATAGATAAAACAGTTTTCTATTGTTCTGTTTGCTTATTTCCTCATTTATTTCAGTCGACCAGCACGATGTCAAGTTTTTATCGGTAGTTGTTTTGTATATTCTTACACCTACTTGTTTCCTACGATTGTCTGTGCATATCGTGCTGGTATTTCTACCTGTTTCAATTGATATATTCTTATAGTTTCAAAATTAACTTTTCCACAGTTATCTTTTTGACTTTTGTTTATTATTTCCTGTTCCTTCACCGTCGATATTAGTAGGAAGTGATCACTAGCAGTTTCAGCTCCGTGTTTGCCTCTAGTCTCGACATTTTGAAAACTATGAAGAGAAATAAGTTGTAAAAACTAATAATAAAATAGATAAAACAGTTTTCTATTGTTCTGTTTGCTTATTTCCTCATTTATTTCAGTCGACCAGCACGATGTCAAGTTTTTATCGGTAGTTGTTTTGTATATTCTTACACATACTTGTTTCCTACGATTGTCTGTGCATATCGTGCTGGTATTTCTACCTGTTTCAATTGATATATTCTTATAGTTTCAAAATTAACTTTTCCACAGTTATCTTTTTGACTTTTGGTTATTATTTCCTGTTCCTTCACCGTCGATATTAGTAGGAAGTGATCACTAGCAGTTTCAGCTCCGCGTTTGCCTCTAGTCTCGACATTTTGAAAACTATGAAGAGAAATAAGTTGTAAAAACTAATAATAAAATAGATAAAACAGTTTTCTATTGTTCTGCTGGCCAGATATGGTTTCCATGTGTCTTTTTTTATTATTTCCTCATTTATTTCAGTCGACCAGCACGATGTCAAGTTTTTATCGGTAGTTGTTTTGTATATTCTTACACATACTTGTTTCCTACGATTGTCTGTGCATATCGTGCTGGTATTTCTACCTGTTTCAATTGATATATTCTTATAGTTTCAAAATTAACTTTTCCACAGTTATCTTTTTGACTTTTGGTTATTATTTCCTGTTCCTTCACCGTCGATATTAGTAGGAAGTGATCACTAGCAGTTTCAGCTCCGCGTTTGCCTCTAGTCTCGACAGTTTGAAAACTATGAAGAGAAATAAGTTGTAAAAACTAATAATAAAATAGATAAAACAGTTTTCTATTGTTCTGCTGGCCAGATATGGTTTCCATGTGTCTTTTTTTATTATTTCCTCATTTATTTCAGTCGACCAGCACGATGTCAAGTTTTTATCGGTAGTTGTTTTGTATATTCTTACACATACTTGTTTCCTACGATTGTCTGTGCATATCGTGCTGGTATTTCTACCTGTTTCAATTGATATATTCTTATAGTTTCAAAATTAACTTTTCCACAGTTATCTTTTTGACTTTTGGTTATTATTTCCTGTTCCTTCACCGTCGATATTAGTAGGAAGTGATCACTAGCAGTTTCAGCTCCGCGTTTGCCTCTAGTCTCGACAGTTTGAAAACTATGAAGAGAAATAAGTTGTAAAAACTAATAATAAAATAGATAAAACAGTTTTCTATTGTTCTGCTGGCCAGATATGGTTTCCATGTGTCTTTTTTTATTATTTCCTCATTTATTTCAGTCGACCAGCACGATGTCAAGTTTTTATCGGTAGTTGTTTTGTATATTCTTACACATACTTGTTTCCTACGATTGTCTGTGCATATCGTGCTGGTATTTCTACCTGTTTCAATTGATATATTCTTATAGTTTCAAAATTAACTTTTCCACAGTTATCTTTTTGACTTTTGGTTATTATTTCCTGTTCCTTCACCGTCGATATTAGTAGGAAGTGATCACTAGCAGTTTCAGCTCCGCGTTTGCCTCTAGTCTCGACAGTTTGAAAACTATGAAGAGAAATAAGTTGTAAAAACTAATAATAAAATAGATAAAACAGTTTTCTATTGTTCTGCTGGCCAGATATGGTTTCCATGTGTCTTTTTTTATTATTTCCTCATTTATTTCAGTCGACCAGCACGATGTCAAGTTTTTATCGGTAGTTGTTTTGTATATTCTTACACATACTTGTTTCCTACGATTGTCTGTGCATATCGTGCTGGTATTTCTACCTGTTTCAATTGATATATTCTTATAGTTTCAAAATTAACTTTTCCACAGTTATCTTTTTGACTTTTGGTTATTATTTCCTGTTCCTTCACCGTCGATATTAGTAGGAAGTGATCACTAGCAGTTTCAGCTCCGCGTTTGCCTCTAGTCTCGACATTTTGAAAACTATGAAGAGAAATAAGTTGTAAAAACTAATAATAAAATAGATAAAACAGTTTTCTATTGTTCTGTTTGCTTATTTCCTCATTTATTTCAGTCGACCAGCACGATGTCAAGTTTTTATCGGTAGTTGTTTTGTATATTCTTACACATACTTGTTTCCTACGATTGTCTGTGCATATCGTGCTGGTATTTCTACCTGTTTCAATTGATATATTCTTATAGTTTCAAAATTAACTTTTCCACAGTTATCTTTTTGACTTTTGTTTATTATTTCCTGTTCCTTCACCGTCGATATTAGTAGGAAGTGATCACTAGCAAATTCAGCTCTAGTCTCAGTTATGGCTAATCTGTTTATTTTCTTCTGCCTCTCTGCTCTTCAATTCTATTGTGTACTAGTGTAAATTCTTGTTATTTTCATCATCTGTTGTTTAACAGGTTTTGTAAAAGGCAAACAGCCTGTTTCCCATTTTTGTTTCCTCCCCATATTCACCAATTACTGTCTTATAGATATTTCATCCTGCATTCACACTCGTCCGTGGAAATTCTTCTTCATTTGGCCTACGTGCCACAACAATACCAGATGTTTTTTGTTCCTTACGCACTTATAGTGTCGTCCTTTCTGATTGAGGAAGGTATTACGAAATCAGAACATTATGAAAATAAAGTAATGAGATTATTGAACGATAGACAACTTACAAACAGACATAATGCCAAAATCTAACATCTAATAGACCCAAAATACAAAATATAAAAGTAATATTATATGTTATGTACGTTTTAATTATTTTGACGACTAAAAGGTCATCAATACGATACAAAAAATTAAAACTGTATAAAAAAACCACGGAATAATTTCTCGGAGAAGAATCAAATACTTGAAAAATTGAGAAATTTTAGAATTCAGGTTCACTTACATAGGAACGTGAAATAAACGATAAGACATAAACAATTTAAGTAAAATTTTTATAAATTTTAATTCGACTACGAATTAATAGCTGCTACATACTTTTTAAATGTAACAGCAGAGGAATAATTAATTTTTCTTGTTTAAACATATTTATTTCTTGATTTTATTTGTATTTTGGTATTGATGATGTGGATGATCTTTTGATTAATATAATTAATTAATAAAGACCCTACGAATTCTTATCAAAAACAAAATAATTATCTAATTCGATCTTGGGAAGATGTTTTTATAGATTTTAATATTGACTGCGATCTGTTCCACTCACTTTGCCTCTGGCACTGTACTTTTGTTTTTATTGTCTCTTTATAGTCGTTTTTGACGATGGATGCGTCATCATTCTAATGCTTGGAATATATATATTAAGAAGAGTACACTCTGGGTTTGATTGCCTAAATCCCACTTCTAAATGGCTATTAAACCAAATACCAAAGTATAAAAAGACACAAATTATCACATCCCAAACCACTTTCATACAAAACGTTGCATTAGATTTACAAAATATAATTCGATCTATTACTCTTCAAAATTTTTTGAATTTCACAATAAACAGAAAAGTAAACTCAATACAATTTGAAATACAAATGTTTTTGTTCCTTATGATAGAAACCGGCCAAAAAACGTCAATTTCAATAATTGTATATCAAGAAAAAATTATATCTACACCACTGGAATGTTGGGTTAGGAAAAATGCTACTATTTAATTTAATCATAGAGAATCATTAGTCTCTAAACCAATACTATGTTTCCGTGTTGATTTTGATAACAATTGATAAATATTTAGTTAAATTACCACAAACCAAATGTAAAAAATTCAACTTTAACGCTTATGTCTAATTCCAAAGAAATATTTTATTTAGTTATATTTGGATAAAAATAATGTGCTTATAGAATATGATCTAATACCTATTCATGTAGTATAATTATTTTAGATATTAATATTTTTTAATTCTATTTATTTCAAAGTGGACACATTCTACCAAACATAATTATTTTTAAAGGTAGTTTATGTAATAATGTCGGAATAGGAAATATTTCTAATTTTAACCAGCTATAAATGAAACGAACGTAATTCTATATATACATAGTACATACAGTCGCATTCATTCAAATAAATAAAAGATTACCTGGAACAATTGAAGAAAATATACACTGCACATGGCCAGAATAATTTTATGTGCCTTAACATGGTGGCTTCCAACCGAGAGAGTGACATCCGTCAGAATATCTCCATCCAAAAAACACGGGAAATTGTGAACCAACGTATTTTCGTGGTAATGCCATCTGAGAACGAATTGTTGGTCAGACATGTCAGTGGTCAGTGTGTGATAATAAGAAAAAAACATTGTACGCCAAGTGGCCCAGAATTGTCCAGCTATCTCTATTTTTAAGTATTCCTGGAGAAAGAAATAGGTGCCAGAAAATTCAGTTGGCTTTATTTAATTCCTCCAAACATAGAATCAAAATAAACCCGGTGATGAAACAAATAAGCCGCAGAAATTTTAACAATAGATTTGCTGGATCGTGCGTGCTGCGGATTTGTGTAAAAATTCAATTTTTTATTGTCAAGTTTAGTAACAGATTGTTTTTAATATCATTGGGTTGAAAATATCTTCCTCAAAACAAAAACTTGAATGTACGGTAAGAAAAAGAATTTCTTATAAAAATTACAGACCATTTGTGACTTCTCAATATCAAATTGTGGTATATACTTTTTGACTCTTGATAAATAATACTTTCAATATACAGTACGGCGCGAAAGAAAAGAATAAATTTGTTATTTCCTAAGCCGGCGACTTTAAGGAAAAATCCCGAAACCCGTCGATTTTTATTTTTAAACAGGCTATTCATAAGGATATCTTTTTATTTTTGACGTCATCTAAAGAGCGTGATGACGTCATCGCTAAAATTATTAAATGGAAATGTGGGTGTTGTAATACATTATTTGAAAGGTCTTTTAAATACAATAAATGTACGTAATGCTTGGGCGGGAATATTACATAATAGGATTATTAGGCCATACTTTTTCGAAGAAACCTTGATATTTAGAATTTCTTCAAAACTTTTTGCTACCTGTTTCCAAACAGAAATGATTTAAGGCTGCAGCAAGATGGTGCGCCTCCACATTATGCTGTATCGGTACGCAACTATTTGAACAACGTCTATAGGATATAGAGCCTAGGTCGGGGTTTTTAGCTGATTTTCGATTGTAGTTGGTGAAGGTGTATTGAGACTTCGTTGTGATTGGGATGAAAATAGCACGTCATCGATATCTAAATCGCAATGTAAAATATCATCAATTTTTTCCCAAAATTCAGTCCTAGGAATCCTTTTATTTTGTTTTGTGGTCTTGGGTATAGGATAATTTTTAATGGCTTTTATTTTATCTGGGTTGCATTTCATTCCATCAGGGGTGACTACATGCCCAAGATAAGCAATTCTGATTTATCCAACTGGATTTTGGATTCTCTGAGTCGATCAAATACACATTTTAGTCCCTCTATCTGCTCTTGCAGTGAAGTGGAGAAAACGATTATATCATCAAGTTAGACAAGGCGTTTTTCGTTTTATATACCTCGCAGTATATTCTCCATAGCCCTCTGGATAGTTGCTGGGGCATTTTTCAATCCGAATGGCATTCTGAGAAACTCCCAGTGTCCGGATTCGGTACTAAAAGCTGTTTTATCTATATCCTTTTCGGCCATTTCGAGCTGATGGAATCCTGAGGCTAGATCCAAAGTTGTAAAATATTGGCATCTGTTTAACTTGTCTAATAAGTCTGTTACATTAGGTAGAGGGTATTTGTCGTTAATATTTTTTTCTTTAAGGCGTCTATAGTCAATTACTACACGAAATTTAGCTTTTGGAACTACCCAGATGGGTGCATTCCAAGCACTTGTCGATCTGAAATTCTTGGGACAAAGGTTCATACGCAAAAAGTGAAAATGGTTGTCTAAAATTTTCACAACAAGCTCACAAGAATGTTTATATTAATATCTAGAGTTTCATTGAAAAACTTAACTTAAAAATGATAACATGAGTCGAATTGTGATGTTTAACTTTTTGACACAGTAAAAGAGAAAACGGCCTCCTGATGAACAAAATACTTTGGCACTGTTTGTTAAAAGAAAAAGCGTTATTTCCTGCTTGAAAGTAAAAAAAAAACATTAAAAATACTTTTAGAGGTAAGAAATTTATGCTAATCGTACGTAGTCCGTAAATAATTGCTCTAGTTAAAAGTAATAGAATGTTTGCAGGTCTTCTAAATACTGAATCTAATAGAATTTTATCCCAGTCTTACTGAAGTGATGCTAAAAATAAAATATATAAATATATGTCAACCTGCTAATTACTATACACACACACACACAACCTAGAAAAAGAAAATACAGCACAACTAATGTTTAGTTATTCTGAAAAACAATTTTTAATAAATTAAGACGTTTATTGACCTGAAACACAGTATTTGATTTTAAGAATGAAATTACTTCAATAATTTTCATTCATATTAAATTATTAGTAGTTTATGATTTTTCAATTTTCTAAGTAAGTAATTATTCTTCAATTTTAATTGATGTTCTCAATTCGATGGTTTCTGCTGATTAGTTTGGTTGAATTTTTGTTTGCGATTGTTTTCCAAATGTCACTGATTTTGATGTTTCTATGTTAATTTTTGTTGATTAATTAATTAATATGATTTTTATAATTAATGAATTCAAAAGACTTGAATTTTTATTTTTCTTCTTCTTCTTCTTAAGGTTGGACAAGCCTCAGTTGCCAGTGCTACTCGGTCTGTTTTTTATTGACTATCCATTTATGGTTCATGCTTGGTTTTATTTACACTGCAGACATGCTAATACTGAGCAAGTTCTAGGATTATAATTTGATGCTTGAAGCACTTAAAAATTTTGATATAAGTTTTATGTTTTCACCACTTGGAAATTTGAAAACTATATCTTGAATTGGGAATGGATCTTAAGCTCTATTCATAGTCTTCAGAGAACTGTGGAGAGAGTTAATATTATTGGAGTTATTCAAGGAGCAGTTATATTTATATAGGTCTCTCTTTTCACCGCATGGGCATAACCGAGGACACTTTGTTAATAGTATGCAAGAAGGTCAATGTAGCCCAGTAGTAAGAAAGTATTCTTGAGATCATAAATCTCTTTTTTGGATAAATTAGCTCCCACGGATAACTAGAGGTTTCTTCTCGGAGTTAAGTGCAACTTTTCTATTATATTCTGAATGGGATCTGATGTTTTACCCTAGATTTGCGAGATTATCTGCTCTGTTATTTCCTTTGATATGAGTGTCTATAGCGGCGTACTTTTAGGGGGAGTATGTCAGCTCCTTGGATGAGAGATGAAGATTGAGGTTGATTAGGGTGTTATTTAGGGAAGTTATGAACTTTTCAATGATATTTACGAGAAATATCAATTCAAAACCATTGAAGTCTATTAATTATGGTTTCAAGGACTTTCCAGTTATGTTTAAGAGGATAATGGGAGGTATTTATTCGATAGTATACCCATATCTTGGGTTGTGAAAATACGTTTTTTTTTAAACATTTTGAATATTACTATTAACTTGTATAGTAAATTTTCCCGCTAATAACTCTTGAATTAGTTTTCGATAAAATGAAAAATTTCATATTCACTTTCAAATGTGAAAATGTTTGTTCATAAATTCTTGAAATATTAAATTTTGAAAACATAATTGGCTCCAATGAAATAATTCATAGTCAAGCCCGACAAATTATATACTGTCTATATCAATTCATGAAACTAGAATAAGAACAGCCATAAAAATCCCGCTGAGCAGTTTGCAGGAGAGATTAGTCAAAGCGTGAAATGTTTCTGTCACGTTGGTGAAACGTATTGTTAGTGAGGGTAATAGAAAATCCCCCGATCAACGCTTTAAATCACTTTAACTTCCACAAGATCTGCTAATGAGTTTGAGGAAGAAATAATAAGAGCCTGATGACTTTTTATGAAAATAAATATAAATATATAAATAGTACTTACCTAAATTGAGATTTAATTTTATTAGGAGTGAGTTTCATTTGTTATTTTAAATATATCTATTCCAAAGTCATATCTTTTTATGTTCTTTTTCATGACATTTACAAAAGAATATAATGTTTGAATACTACCATGGATATGAATAACGTCAACCCGTCAGCTAACTTGGCTAAAAAATCGTGCTAGCTGAATTATTCTCTTGTGTATAGTCCTCTAATATATAAGTTGATGATATGATCAATGTTCATTTTTTTATATAATGATGTTCATTTGCCAGAAATATTACAAATTATTTCAATATACAATATTCAAATATTAGGAATATTTTGATTGTGATATAACTTTTTAATATTCAATAATACAAAATCTAATCCCATAAATAAAAACCTAACAGCATTAACATTGAAAATTATTTTTTCTTCCTTCCCACCCTTTATGAAGTTCACTTTGATCCGTATTTAAGAGAAGTTTTTTAAACATACTTTCCATATAATCTACGAAATAAATCATTTTTAAATAATCTTATACATTTGAGGCAAGTAATTATATAGGTTTGCTGCAAAATAGTGATGACATCTTTGACTGAAAGACTTATTTGATCGGATAGTTTGTACATTAGAACTACTTTTTGACTTCGTATTATAGTTATGGTCAATATTACGTAGTATGAGTTTATTTTTGTAAATATAGATTATTAAATTATATATATGAATAATAGATTAGATGAATAAAGTTGGGTTTATTATACATAATTTCCAAGATATTTTTTCAACTCATCAAGTTGTCTTAGATGCGTATAGTACATTCCATCCCAGTCCAAGAAGCCATATTGGATTCTAGATTCTACAAGAGAGTAGTAAATGGTTTTGAGGTAATTTTTGTCTAGGATATTAAAGAGATATTTAAACTTGAAAAGTATCCCCTTTAAAGTTTTCGTGATGTTATCAATATATGTCCCAATTTAAATTTTCATCTATAATTACATCTAGGTACTTTAAACATTTTGTCGTTTTTATTTCAATTATTATATCTTGATATGTATGTTGCTATTTTATTGCGAGACTACATACATACCCACCTATTTACTGTTTTTAGAAAGTTTTCCTTTTCTTCATGAAATACTTCGCTACCTCCATTGATATACCCACAATCATATACTAACAGATAATAATCTAACCTTAGCTAACCAAACCTTTAGCTGTTCAAAAACCTACCCAGATTTTACATTTCTACGGTATAGATAGGTTTAACTGGTATATAAGAACAAAATGAGGCTATGTGTAGGATAAACTGTTAAAATTTCCAGGTATAGAAGAAATACAATTTTATTTATAGATTTATAAAGCTTTTATAATTAATTCATGGACACTCCTAATAAAACATACATTCGTTTAGCGAATATTCACATCTTATTCGATATTTAATACATTCCATTGTTAATAAAAAGTATTCTCAACTACTTTAAAAATTGACCGGAAATAAGATGTTACTTTTTCAAATAATTACACTGGCACAATTTTTAAAAATCAAACTTTAATATGAAATTAAAAATAATAAATTAGATATGGATTAACAGTAAACTTTTCGTCACCTATTATAATAGTACAAATTGCATTTTTCCAATTATAAAGAGAAAAAGAAGTTCTTTTCTTAAGAAAACTTCGTAGAAAAATATTTTTAAAATTCAACATTAAAATCCCAATGGAAAACTGTAGAAAATTAGGTTTCATCTTGCGCTGTTTTGATAATACGAGTTTTGGTACTAGCTTATCCATATATTGTAAATTGTTTTTGAAATATAATAATTAATTGTGCAAAGTCTCGAAACTATTAAAATAGATAACAAAAAAGCGTCAATAAATGCAATAAAGCGGAAGTATAAATAAAATAATAAGATAATTTTTAATTAGTAAATACACATCACTCGCGAGCTCTTGAGGCATTGCAAAAATACTAGAATGGTGTGATAGTCCACAGTTTGGTATTACAGTCTTGTCCTACAGAAACGAGGGTGGTGTTGTCTACCCAGGCAAGTCTCGTCACTTGATTTTGAGCATGAGCATCTAAAATAAAAACAGTTTGGGGCTAAGTTGAAATTTTTGGAATCGTATTTCTAAATTCACACGACAAAATTCAGGAGGTGGTTGCTCGTATTAAATTAAAATGGGTGTTTCCTATAACAAAGTTTCCTTAGCCCATCCCTTTGCGAGATATCATTCTTAAAAGGTGGTGACTAAGATTGAGTTTTCCTATAAATATAAAATGTAATAAGAGTCATAATAAATGCTGGAAATAACCACCTCTAGCCAAAATACATGAATGTATAGCCTACTTGTTATAGATTGCTGTACACGTTCAAAGATTTGAGGTGTATTTCTTAAGGTGTCACACGTTATTTGAATATGATTCTTCAAATAGTTGATATTAACTATGGGTGTTATGCAAACTAATGATTTAAGGCCAATGCTGGGGCCCTCCTTGACCAATCCAACGCCAACGGTTGGGATATGTCTGCCCATAAGTGATTAATGTGAAAATTTATGATAGATATTCTAGGATAATGTACCTTGTCCGGAAACTATTCATTAATTAAAAATTGAGGATTTTGTCACATTTCGTGTGTTAATTATTCTCAAAATCTAACTCGTTGAGGAAAATCTCTAGATAAAAGAGCTTCAACCCGCTGAATGTGGTGAGGATATAACTGCTACTCTTTTAAAACTCACACAACAGATGACTAGTTGATATTTAGGGTGATGGTGGCAATTTTTCTAGTGCTTGTTTTATATCAATTTCATTTGAAATTACTTGTTCTACCATTATATTTCAAACTATCCGGAAACGACCAGAATTACTTTTCAACTTTTGGATACGTGTTTGTGAATACGTGCAAATACGGAATTATGAAGCGTCATTCGTTGAGGATATTTTTCATCACAAAGACGTGTAGCATGTCGAGAATTACCATTTGCCAATCCATACACAATATGCATGTCGGCCATTTGAGCGTTTGTATACATGTTACAATACAAAGATAACGCAAAAATAGCAATCTAGAGGTGGGCATTTCCAACTTTTATTAGGAATCGTATAACATTTTATACCTATAATGTTTTCCAACAAATTTATTAAAAAAATTAATAATCATAATGTTTAATTTTTTCTTGCATCTATTCGTTTTGGGAATAAAATTTAATAGTTTTAAATATTTTTTTGTTCTTTTGAATATCCATTACTTAATTCTCGGCCAATTCCACTTTCGTTTACTTGGAATGCACTGCAACTCACTGTTTGGATCTAAAAACTCATAACATACTTACTTTTAATAACAATATGTTTGGTAGGCTTCTCTACATGCCATATGATAATACTTGTATCTAAACTACCACTGGCTACTAACTCAGAATCTGGTGACCATGCTACACAGTTCACTCGAGCGTTATGGAATCCCCATTCTTTATTATTGGCAAGCTGAAAAAATATATAAACATATAAGGTAGTGGAAAATATTTTGTGTAATATAGAAATATAAAATCGCTACACATTTTAATTACAAACTTCCAGTGGAAGACCAATGTACAAATCTCCACTCTTTAATTATCCCACGTGTCTGTACTTTTAGCAGCACAGAAATCTTCTATAAGTATCAAAATACGAGAAAGATGTATGAAGAAATATCACAAAAAATGATTTATTTATTTCATTGAAAAGATTATTTGCAACAAAATGTGTCAGAAATAACTTTTATGCCGTAATGATTTGGAAATCAAGTAGATTCTAAAGAATAACGAAATAAGTCCCATAAATAAATAGTATTCTAAGTACATGTTAGTAAAATTTAGTGATCAGAGATATACAAATATCATTAAATAAACAATTTATTTACTTACAGACTATGTAATCCAATAGAAGCATTAAAAATATAATAATTATCAATAATGAAACATAATTACAACAATTATTGTATCAATTTTATATTCATAAACTTGTAGTTTTAAGAGACTGAAAGCAGCTTACTCTTACATGATTTAAAAATCATTAAATTATTAAAATCATAAATAAGTACGATTAATGGAGATCCAGAACAGTTAGAAACGTACGCTAACATTCTTGATCATGATGGAACATACCAAAGCACGCTCTAGAACATTGCTAAACATTGGAAGCCCTATTAATATCGGGATATAAAAACGAGACCCATCGTGGGTTCGAATGTCAGATTCTCAACGTGAAGGGACGTGAATAAAAAAAAAACAAACCAGTGAAGTGTGAAGTCATGCTGAGCTGAATAAAAATCCTAAGTGTGAAAAGTGTACTTAGTGTATTTCTCAATGGTCAATGGTTTATTATCTCAATGAGATGATAAACTCACAGAAGATGACGAACAGATTTGAAATAAAGCAACAAGGATAAAAATAATTCTCCTAGCCAGAAGAATATTCTGAGTGTGAAGAACAGTACATCAATTTTTAACCTTAGAATGCGTGAGGGATTAACTACCAGAATCTTAAACTTAAAACCTGTCGATTGTCAAGTACATACTTTCGACAAACATTGGAGGTTAGTTTATTAAACGATTTGTGACATTGCAAACAGTTTGTGGAATAAAAAACTTTAACAAAAAAGACAAAAAGTAATAAGTACTACAATCTTGGAGACAATTTCTGCACCTACATAATCTTATTTAAATATCAACTTTATCCACCAACGCTAGAGTTTTAGGTTTATCCACTTTTATTTCTATAAACTGTGTAGTCAACACAAAAAAAAATTGAGATTCCACACATATTTACGGAGCTATTAATATAGAGGGCTGAAAGTGGTTTAAAAATAATACGCAAACATACCTTATAATCTTCAGTACTATATAGTACCACTTTCCTATGACCATCACTTGCAACTAGATACTTATCATTAGGAGAGTAAGCTACATCAATAACTGGTCCTAGATGACTCAATTCAGTCAGGGGTTCCAATTTATTGTCTTTTAGTTCGTATATATGGACTTTATTATCCATGTTTCCTCCTACAGCTACGTGACCTATTAAATCAAGATTAATTATTTTAACAGTATCTGTTGAGAGCATTGGTTAAATTCGCAAAAAATCAGATAGGATGTAATTGTAATATTGTAAACTGGTATTATTTTACTTCTATGCACTTCCTTTTATTACTGGCAGCACCACACACATAAATCAAAGTCGTTATAATTCTCACAATCATGTAAGATGAAAATTCACTGAACAATGAAGTTTTAAATAAAGATTTACTTTAAAGCAATCCACAAGACATGGTCAAGATGCGAGAAATTGCTAGCTGAGCGTATACAGAACAAGAAGTTGTGACTCAATACATCATAAATGGTATACAAGACGATTCTTCGAGTGAAATAGAACTTTATGGCGCAAAAGACTAATAAATTTAAAGGAAAACTGAAACTTTATGAACGGATAAAGAAGAGTAAAACAACCATCGAATATATTTGGGCTGACAGTACACAACTTTCCACAGAATTGCTTTCATAATGCCAGTGAAAAAAAGATTGAAAATAAGATTTTACTAACCTCTGGGTGAGCAACTAACACTGGAAGGTTCATAATCAACTTTCAATGCACTAAGTTTTTGATTATCTTTTGATACAGTAATTTCATTAACACTACCAACTACAACAATGTTTTCTTCTTTCAATATGTCCATTCCCCTTGGTTGAGAAGCTAATTTCAGATGTTCGGGTTTGTATGTATTACCTATAAAAAATGAATTTGACCAATATCAGTAGAGCTCATTTCACAAATCTAATAAAATCAAACCTTCAAGATCAATTTGTTTCAAGCTATCATCAATTCCACATGTATATAGTGTTCCTTCACAAACTCTCATACCGTTGATTTGATTTCCATGACCAGTACCTTCTACCCTGTCATTTTCTCCAGTTTCGGCGTTCCAATTTGTAACGTTGCCGTCATGCGAAGCAGTGTACATCGTTGTTCTGTCCTCACTAAGTGTTAGTGCGGTAATAGGTTTATTGTGTCCCTTGACTATTCTATAAAATCAATAGAAACAACTATTTTAAGTCTGTAGACTATTTCATTATGAAAGAATTGATTGTGTTCTTCAAGAAATTCAATTAAGTTAAGAAATAAAGGGTATATATATATGAGATAAATTAAATCACTAGTGATTTTTTACTAGACTATTTAATTAACAAGGCGAGGTTGAGAACTTTATATTCGACAGAATCAGTGGAAAATATTTAAAAATATTGAATTTAATATCTGAAGGTAAATCAAATCTGTTAAATAGACTTAATTTTATTAATTAATTAATAATTTAATAGACAATTTGCTACACTTTTTTGCATTCAAAACAATAAAAAATTACTTATTCTCTACTATAATTATTATAATTCTGCAACTGTGAAAATTTTGAATTGTACGATTGGTATTAGGGGAATGGTTATTATCATTGACTTAATTTCACTTTGTGGTTTTTCATCTCTATTTTCGGCACTCTGTTGTAGCCGCTCGTTTGGATATCCAGATCGTTATTGGTACTTGAATATCCACGCTTAAACTCCACAAACCCGTCAAATATGGACGATTTTTCTAGAGAAGTCATCATGATACTCTAAAACCGACCTCAAAAATATTTTGTCCACTTAAAAAACAATGCAACACAGACAGTTTTTTGTACTGTTTATAAACCTCAGTGGTTGTTGTACAAGGAGAATTGTGCAGAATTCCAAGGTGAAAATCTTACATTACCTCCTAGTAAAAAAAACTATGAATGCTTTTTTTCTCTTTGAATGCCTGTTTTTTCGGTTTTCTGGCTTAGTTAAAAGGAGCCATTTCAAAGTTTGTGATGAGGACATCCAGCAGAATGTGAAAATGAGTCAGAACCTTTTAGCATACAGTTGTCATAATGAATTTTCTTTTATATATTTTTTATTCTTGTCATTATATTAGCTATTTTTCTTACCTTAATGGTTTGTTTGGATCGTTAACATCTAAGTAGTTGATGAATCCTCTCAAAGACACTGTAAGAAGATAATTTCCTTGCCACAAACAAGAAACCTGAAATCCCCAAATTATCAATGACATAACAAAATATTCGTTTTTAATAAAAATACATATCTTACATTTATGAGAGTGTGAAAACTTTGGATATGTACAACAAGAGGATTTGTTTTAAGTGGAAAAAATATACTTAGAGTAGTTCTACTAGCACTTTTTCCAGAAGAAAACAAATAATATAAATTTAAAACGGAACGGAAGTGAGATTTAAGAGAAAACCGCGACAAAAAGTTTAGTTGCGATATTAAGTGACACTTTTACTAGAAAATGCAATGCGTTATGAGGGATGCTATTTAAGTTTTGAGATAGACAAATAAAAACAAATATTTATAATTGGATATTGCTCTATTGATCTTCAAAATATTCTCCATTAAGATCAATAATCTTTTGTATATGCATGAACCAATTTTTCCACTCGGATTGAGGTACCTCCAAAACATGTGATTTGAATGCATCAACAGTTTCTTCAGCTGTAGAAAAACATTGACCTTGCAGTTTATTTGTGACTTGAAGAACTATCTATTCGATATTTTCACTGTTCAAAAACGTGTTTGTTTGAACTAATGTGTGAGAGCTCACATTGTCACTGATTTTCTCGAACACTTCTGGCAAACCTTATGTACCATTCAGAATTGACCGTTCTACGTTGCTATAATGGAACATGTCCACGTTCAGCATTAAAAATGTCAAACTTTATGATGGCAATGTTATATTTAACATATTCACATCGATGTTGCCATATCTCAAAACCTTCGCATGAGATTTTTCAATAGCATGTAGATCTGGGCTTGTTCAGTGTGTTATAAAAACATTGTGAACAAACATGAAATAAACATTTTAAACTTACTTGTTGATCGTCAACTGTACTACCTAATACAAATTGAGATACGACTTGTCTAGTTTCTACATCCCAAAGTTTTGCTGTCTTGTCACCACTCGCAGTCAGTAACTGTTTGCCATCAGGACTCCAAGCTACTCCGTAGACTCCTCCAGAATGGGCTGGAGCTCCTACTTCTCCGACTAGATCTGAAGAAGCACCATCATAGAGATAAACTTTACCATCGAATCCTGCTGAAGCAAACAAATTGCCTGAAGGTGAATACCTAACAGCTTGAACGAATCGTGTATGTTCCTAAAAAAATAGAGTTTAATCATATATAATATGTAGGAATCGAAATCATATTTTCATATTATTCTTTGAAATAACATACTATTTCCAAGAGCTTCTAAAACTTTTTGTATGAGAAAAACAAATCTATTACCTGTTTTGTCATTTTAAATTTGAATGGTGGCCCCTCAAAAACTGCAACAGTGTTATCTTCGGATCCAGTGATAAGCCTAAAAGGTCTTGATGGTCGAAAATCACAGGAATTGATTGGTTTAGACTGACCAGAAATTTCACCAACAGATGTTCCAGTTTCAGACATAAAGACATGTCCAAATCGTTCACGTCCTTCTCCAACTACCACCATTCTCTGATTATCCGGAGACCAAGCAATGTCCTTAATAGGTCCCCCGATCGGATGAAATTCATTTTTGAGAATGTGTTCTTTATTGACTGTATCCCAAATTCTTATTTTACCAGATTGATCTAAACAAATATATAAAAAGATTTACTACTTCTACCTACTTATAAAACAGAATGTACTGAAAATGTGTGCGGGGATTACTAAAAACGCAAAATATACAGGGTGATCCATTCAAAATAACAAAGCTCATTACTTTTCTGGAAAAGGGAAAGATCTGACAACAATGTAGATACTACCATAATACCGGCCGTATCTCAAGATTCTTAAGCACAAAAATTAATATTACGTTTCTAAGATATTATATTAATTTTACAAATTACATACACTAAAAATTATATTTATTGATGTTACTACATTCAATATTCTTACAAAAACTGACACAAGACCCAAATCAGTGTTAATTTGAGAAAGATTATCATCGTTCGACAAAATTATATAATTTGTATTAAACATTTGATGGTAACTATTAAAGTTTTAAGATAATTAGCAAATTTTACTTACCCCCTGAAGCTATGTAAAAACCACTAGGAGAGTATTTAGCAACATTTACTTGGCAAGAATGTTCAGTGTAAACGTCGGCAATTGATGGATTCTGAAAAAATAGTCTGTACTAATACATTGGGCAGTGTGTTATATTAGATATAATCCATGAATATAGTAATAAACTATTTTTTGTGTGCCCCTTGAAAACAAGCTCCTTACATACAAAACCGTATAAAAGCCTATATGGACAACCAGCTATGGGGCTCAGCTAGTAACTCAAACCAAGAGATCTTACAGCGCTTTCAAAACAGTGGGTTGAGGACCTTAGTAACTACTCCATGGTACATCCCCAACAGAATAATAAAGAGAGAATTGAAAGTTACCAGCATCACAGCATATCAGCAAATATAGACATAAATACGAAAAAAGACTAAGGTGTACCCAAACCTTTTTGCTATGGAAATGTTCGATTCCCTTGGTGAAGTGCTCAAATTGAAACCCATCGACCTTTTAGATTCTAAATGTTTTTGTATAAACTTTTTCATTAATAAATTAGGAGTTTGAAAAAAAAAATTGGGTGTCTCATTAGAATAAAGTATCACAAAAATAATTGTTATTGTATATTTTATAGAACTCTGCAAGTGGCTACATAAAGAAATATTTCTTATTTAGTTACATTCCTTGAACTTCACAAGTTAATCTGAATCATGGATCGTTTCGTTCCTTCCTTCAAATTTTTCAGGAAAAATAGAACACTAAGTACTTACCTCAATATTTCTAATAATAACAGAGTTTCCATTGGTATATAAAAAGTTTTTCCCTTTAGGATCCCCACCCAACACAAGTGGTTGGCCCCGCTGAGTTCTTGGAAGAGCAGCATAAATACTTTCTGAAATGATAAATACGAATGTAATAAATTTACTTACTAATCTCATAAATTATAATAAAATTTAACAAAAAAAATACTTACTTGAGGCATAAGACATTTTCCAATTGTTTTGCTTTTTGAATTTAAAAGGTGTGCAAAATTAGAGGTTGTTTTATCACTGATATTACCCACTTCTTAGGATTTTAGTATGAAAGTTCTTTTATTATTCCTTTCTAATCTAATCTGTGAACAACCGCTTAGCGGTTATGTTTGCCATAAAAGGGTATGTAGAATATGAACCAGAAATCTCGACTTGTCATTTTTCAGGTCTGACGTTTCTTATTTCTTCTTTTTTAACTTTCCTTGTTGCCTTCTGAAACAATTTACCTAAATCCGATGATTTGACAGGTTCGTTTTCTCTTTTTGCTCAATTTTAGAAATCAGTATTCACCTTACATGTTTATCTATGCTTAATTTTCAAAAATTACTTAATTGGCCTATTAATGTGACTTATGGTTTTTAGTACTTTTGTTAATTAATATAATTAATTAACTATATGTAATAATAATCAAACACCTAGAATCTATTAGACAACGGAATTAAAGTCTAGAACACAGAGAAAAACAGATCGAAGCACGAAGCTAAAGTAATAAAAATATAAGTTGTAGGTCCCGTTTTTGGTAATTTCCACAATAAATTAGCGCGATGTGCGGAAAATATAATAAAAATCTCGTTCTGGGTTAGGATTCGCAATCAACTGATAAGGATAGGTGATACGGTTGATCCCTGATTATAATTTCCGAAACGCCCCAATATTTGTAATACAATCACTGTATTTCGAATCAATAAATAAGAGTCTAGCGTTATGTATAAACAAGGTTAGTGCCTATAAACAAGGGCATAAGTATAATAATATACTAATTAATTATTCTTTTATCTATGGTCCAGTAGGTCCAGTACTCGCCATTTTATAAATTGGCACAACTTTTTTCATTCGAATATTATCGATGGTTTTAAGCTATGAATTGAATATTGGGTTAATGCAGGTAATTACTAGATAAACTTCATTCAACTAGGATATGAACAATTATTCAATTTCTAGAGATGCGACGTTGGTTACAGTTATTTATAATACTTTATTATATATTTTTTAAAGGAATTGTTGCCCATAATAATATAGAAACTCCAAAAAATATAACTAAGCACCCACCATGTAAAGCATGTAGGATTTTTATAGAAAGTTTTAGAAAGGTAAGTATAATGCATAATATATATAATCATTTTATTCAACATTATCAGGGTTTTAATGTGGTAGTGCATAATTCATTATTCACATAATACTTTTACAATAATACATTATTGTAAAGTATGGAACTACTGTGACAAATGGTTTTTTTCTAGAGCCTTTCTTAATCCGCGGGTTAATATTTTTATCTGTAAAAAACCAATTTCAACTGAAAGAGACCCAATAATACATAAATGTATTTTGTTAAAGACACAGAAAGGTCGTCTAAACTTCAAATTTATTACTCGCTTTAACTTTGCCATGTATACCTGAGTATACACACGGCGTTGTTCTAAACAGCCGCATGTATCTGCGTATACACACTTTATTCTCTACATAAGACCACATATATGCCAAGCAAGCACACTTTGCATTATTTTGTTATGGAACTTATATAGCTAGGACCTGTCTGGACTTGAAAATTTGCTTTATTGAAAAATTTAAAGTATTTTCTTTGAGAATAGAATACACATGAACAAATAAAAAATCGATTATTGGAAATAAAAAAAAAATAAACTGATGGCGAAATGAAAATATCTAAATGTTCAGAACCTACCCCGGATCATGTTCATTGTTGTTCAGAAACTGTTGGGGTCATAGTCATATGATAGGATCTTTTCTACCGTGGTAGGTCAGTGGGTAAATGAGTTGATTCAATTATCCATGATTTTATCAGCATTAAAATGCTCTCTCTGAACCCAACTGACTATACAACCGACAAACAACATTCAAATGAAACCATTTCTACTTTTTCTCATAGAATCTATGCTGCTGATTAACATGTCTGACCAGTCAACAGCCCCCATATTTTTATTGTAGTCCACTACACAATGGTTTTTCTTATATTTTGTCCTGTTTTTCTATCCAGTTCACATGGGGTTATTTTGTTTTCAGAGTTACATCTTGGTAGTCTTTCCATTTCAAAGCTAATAGACTTCCACTAATTTTTCAAGATATGTCCCCTTTATGTAGTTTTTCTTTATGGCCTGGCATATCTTTCCGATTCTGGCGCACTGTCACACAGGTGTTAGTTTTTCTGTCGAGTAAAAAAAGAGATAATGAAGGGCTTTTATAAAAATTACCTTTGTAGTACTGTATCTAGATATGGCGTCATTAATTTAGTGACAACTTCTTTAATTCCCAGAAGATTTTTTGTTATCAATATCTGTTTCCTTTCAAATGTATACTTTAAAATCCAGAATATAGCCCGTCTCACAATCTCATAATGGATCAGTGGAACAATATTCATTGTAAGATAATTTTTTATTCCTTGGCATAAGTAAATTAAATGTTAAAAATTACATAAAACTCTGACCTGTCAAGATCCTTCCAGCTTTTTGTTTTTTCTGCTACACAACGATTGGTCTCACGCATAATTATATCAGCAATGTAATCTGTAAAAAAATTTAAAAAGTAATCTATTTAAGTTTAATTTTGATCGAGGTTCATATCTGGATATATTCCTCTATAAATACATGTTTCTGTGACTTACATTCGTTGTCCAGTCTATTTGTACCCCTTCTGATGACTGTGCTTTCACAATTCCAATGTTTTTCTAAGACTATAAAAGGCAGGGGAAAATAGGTTTTTACAAAAAACAAATGAAAAATACTATTATCAATGAAGGAACAAGACAAAAACTAAACATCAAAACGTAAAACACTTTCACTTGCCATATGTACAACAACTGTCGAATTATTTCAATAAATATTTCACTAAACTAAAATCTGAAGCACTCATAGTAAGTAATATTATTTAACAAGTACGTTGTAATTAGTTTGACGCTGGGTACATAGGGAAGACATTTCAGTATTTAAAAAATGGATTAAAAGGTCATCAATGGGACAAAAATATAAAACTGCATTATCAAACCATGAAATATCAAGAAAACATACATTCAATTATATAAATTCAATAATTCTTGAAACTGAATGAAATACAAGAAGATAATTTTTTGAAATGGTTCACATACAAAGGAACGAGAAAGCTCTCAATGATAAAAAAGACCTACACAAATTATAGTTGTATTCATCTACTTTTATTATACTACTGAAATGCTTAGATCAATGGGTTTTGTACAGAAATATATCGTATTTAAATAGTGATAAGGTAATATGATATTAAGAAGCTTTCAAAAATATGTGCTCTAAATTCTTATCTTTCGCAGTGGTACTAATTTTTTTATCAACTATTTTTTAAATAGGGCATAGATCGTACAACAAATTACAAATTTGAAGGTGGTGATACTGCTTGGGAAGAAGAAAAATTGGGCAGCTACGCTACCAGCGAAGTGCGTTTTATAGAAATTCTTGAGAAATTGTGCTCCGAACTTAAAGACGACAAAGATCAATGTTATCAACTTTTAGAAGAATTGGAAGAAAGTCTAGAAGAATGGTGGTTTACAAAACAATTCACA
Organism: Diorhabda carinulata; assembly: GCF_026250575.1. Classification (NCBI taxonomy): domain Eukaryota; kingdom Metazoa; phylum Arthropoda; class Insecta; order Coleoptera; family Chrysomelidae; genus Diorhabda; species Diorhabda carinulata. The sequence continues at coordinate 13,272,216 of NC_079469.1, read as the reverse complement.
GAGCCGGATTTATTCAAAGCCATATGTATAGAAGATTCCAAGGTTTACGTTTTTTCATTTATAAAATACGTCAATATTATTTCAATAATTCAAAACTTCGCAATTTATAAAACTTTTATTTAAGGTTTGTTGCCCAAGCTTACATTATGGAAAAGACTGTACTCCATGTCCTGGTTTCCCAGATAACATTTGTAACAAAAATGGTAAATGTAAAGGTTCTGGAACTAGAAAGGGGGACGGTAAATGTCATTGTGACATTGGTTATGGCGGAGATTTTTGCGATAGTTGCGCAAATGATTATTATAAATCATACAAGGATGAAAATAAATTATTATGTTCCCCTTGCCACGAATCCTGTCTAGAAGGATGTAAAGAAGCCGGACCTGCAGGTCAATTTTATGCTCTAATAATATATATTTCATATAATTTGATTTTATTGTTTTAGGATGCAAATTTTGCAAATCTGGTTGGATAAAAGATGAGGAAAGAGGTTGTATAGATATTAACGAATGCGAAGCTAAAAAAAGTCCTTGTTCACCTCTACAATTTTGTGTTAATACAAATGGAGGTTACAAATGTTTAGATTGTGATGTATCCTGCGCTGGTTGCACTGGAGATGGTCCTGATATGTGCATTGAGTGTGCTAGTCAATATTTTAGGAAGGATAATTTTTGCATAGGTAAAAAATACTTTTATACTTGGCCAAAATATTTGATAAAGACCGTAATTAGGTCGATATGTCAATAGTATTAAGAAAATCATTACAATTAAAATAAGATACATATAAAGAAAGGTCTAAAAATCGAGGCATTTATATTTAAGATAAAGTAATGCACAAAATTCATTAAACACACTGCCTTGTCGCGTAACAGTGGCCTCGTCCGTGAAAAGAATACATTTTCAAAAATTTGTATTGAAGGCGGTCCTTTTTTGTAATGTTTGACAAAAATCCACTCTAAGCGGTATATCGTCTGGCAAGAGCTCTTCGACTTGTCCGTAATGATAAGGATGTATCTGTTGCTCTTTAAGTATCCTCCAAGTGCTTGGAGAAGACGTCTTGCCACATTCCTTACGCTAACTGTTGGATTTTCATCAACTTCATTTAAAATAATATGTTCTTCATTAATGGTTCTTGTTGTTCTTTATCTACCAGAATTAATTTTTTTAAGTCTCATATTCTCAATTTCTCGACAACTTCGAAGAAACTTTTCTGCATAACTAGTCACATCTGCACTAGAGTTTCCCAAACACTCCTTAAGGTTAATAACTTGTATTCATGTATTCACAATTTGAGCACAATTTGATAAACAATATCTAATTTAACAAATAACAAGGTTTCAGAAATGTGATTATTATTGACCCAACGTCATAACTACCAATAAATGACATTTGTCCAAGGCAAACTTAGAGAAAATACTATTGCCGTGTAAAATGTAAAGTTGAATAATTATGGGTGTCTTAGTATGAAACAAGCAACAGTTTGAGTCCCAAAAACGCAATACACTATCATCAAATTGTTGTTTCTTTCATACTATTGCATCCAATAGCTTAGTACCCATACTGATTAGACCTGAAAATTTTAGAATAAACGGAAGCCGTCAGTCTCAATTTTTTCAAATGTATCAGTCTTATCGATGGGGTCTAATTTACGTGTACCATATATTTTTAGCCCTGATAAATATCAATTGAAAGATCGAAACGTTTGCATTTTAAAAAACTCCTGGACAGCTTTATTTTGAGTCCTCAACCCGGAACACCACTCGATACTAGGAAGGACAATAATATCAACAATGACATTAACATTAATTATTGAATTATCGGTATTTTCTACAATAGTGATTAAAATTAATGGTTTAATAATGGAAATAGTGCGTTAATTTGGGTGAACGGTGTATAATATTTATAGAGTTTCAGCCTATATTTCGTTGTATGTTTGCCAGTTGTATATATATTTTTTACTCTTGGATTACCATAATTCCAATGAAAAATAACTTCTAACAAGATGTCAAACAATGAAATTATACGTTATTTATTTAATCAATTTTTTCATTTTTAGATTCATCCGAAGAAAATCGTAAAAAAGTGGCTTTTTTCACTAGATATTTAACGTATTTGGGTTTATGTATAGCAACGTATATAATACTAAACAAAAACACATATATTGCAGCCATTGTCGGCTCTTGTGTAGCTATTTATATATCAATATCTGAATACACATTAAACTGGAAAGTTGTTCCAAATGCCAATTTAGAGAAACAATTATCTGATCACGTTATGAAGGCGTTCAGTAACCACTAATTATTGAAAATATTCTTTGGACAAAACTTCAATTCAAATTGGGTCTTTTACTTTCAATTTTTTGGTCACTTATTTTTAAATAAATATATAATAAAATCTTCTGGTGTTGATTTAGATGTTTGTAACCCAGACACGATTATCCAAATTATCCTCAAATATTCTCTTTCCACCGGATTAAGTTTATAATTATAACTCTAAAATTATTGATTATATGGCCAAAAAACAAAACTATTTTACGATTACCACCCTACCATTGTGACTCAATCCCATTGAGTTGATCTGGCCAGATGTGAAACAATTTGTTGCATCAGAAAATGAAACATTTAAATTTTCTGACGTTCAAAATATTTTTCACGAAGCTATTCACAGAATTACACCTGAAAAATGGAAAAAGTGTATTCAGCATGTCCAGGAAAAGGTTGAAACCAAAATGTGGAATACAGACATTGTCATTGATTTTAAAATGTGTTTATTGAGGTAAAAAATATTCTAATGTTTTAATACACATGGTTTTAAATGTTTAAATGAATATGCTCCATATGTTGGTTGTTACATGCTCGGCTCGGCTAAACATCACGTTTAAACAATGTACGTTTTTTTCTAAACCTAAAACTTGACAAATTCTTAATTCATTGCAAACGTGTTTGGCCAACGAGCATCTGTCAGGTTTATGTGCTGTCAATTATGTTGTTTCAAGATTTCGGAAAGGAACAAATGATTTTATTATGGTAAAGGTGTATAAATAGATCAGATAATTCTTCAGGTTTATTATTATTTTCACGTCTGTCAGATGCATTATGTAGAATTCGTTTCAAACGACATGAAGAATAAGATGGAAATAAACAATTTGATTAGCAATTGGAATGAATAAACTCAATATATATGTCAAGTTTCATATTGATTTTTGATTCCTATGAATTCCTATCAATTAATTATTTAATGTATGTTAACATTTTTGTAAGCACAAAGTTTTTTTAAGCAATCACTTATTCAAAATATTAGAAGATTTAATGCTAAACGAGCCAAGATCTCTATTTTTATTGCTCACTAAAACTTTACCGCACTTTGAGAGAAGGTGGCGTAATTGTTGGGTAACCATTTCTGGAATCGATGGATTGGTAGAGGTGCAGAAGGTCTGATTCATTGGCTTCCTCGGTCATGCCAGTTTAATCCATTGGATTCCATAGTTTGGTCGTATATTAGAGACAAAGTTTTTGCTACAAAGGTATATTAACCTCAACAATTCAACGTCACTTTAATGACCTCATAGTTGACTATCAACCGTTTAATGTTGTGTATTCGTGAAAACGGGGGATATTTTGAACAACTATTTTAATTGAATTCTATTTTATGTTATCAACTTTTTGTTATATTTTTATCATCGGTTATTACTTCATAATTTTCAAATCAGAATATCCCGAAGTATCGAGTTTTATCTAAAGTACCTTTTTGATGTGAAATTAAATGATGTTTAATTTCATTTGATTAATAAATCTAATATTGAGAAAGCTTCCAAAAAAATATTCGCATGAAATTTCAATACATTGTTGTTAGTAGTTGCATCAAAATAAAAAATGGGTATATTTATATTTTTTTCTTCAATGTCCATTATCTTGAATACGGATGGCCTTACAAAAATTTTTTACTGAGCAAACTGCAACCATATTTCAATTTTTCATCTATCCTACAGATGGGATCACCTTTTTTTGAAACACCCCATAGAAACGAATCGATAAATCAGAGAGATCAGATCAGAATAGCGAAAACTCAATCAAACGGTGTATTTAAATAAATTATTTATTCAAGTGTTTAGTAATAACTTGCATAATAAGTTTTAGTGGATAGTTTAATGATTAATGACTATTTTAGTGTATAGATTCAATCCTTCCAAACACCTAGTAGACCAAAGTGTTTCAATTAGAATGTTTAGCGACAATATCTTCAATCCATTTTCTATATTTCCCAACTTTAACATAAACACCAGGTTTATTAGCGTAACCGCAATGTTGTCCCCACGAAGTTATACCATAAAGCGTAAATACACCTGGAATTAATAAAAAAATCTTTGATCAATCCACAAACCTTGCTCATTTTGGCAACAAAGGATTTGTAGTACCTTGATCTAAACAAGCTAAAGGTCCTCCACTATCTCCATCACAAGCATCTAAACTACCATCCATAGAACCAGCACATACCATACCATCTGTCAATATATCACCATATACGTGAGGCATGGTACAAATATCTTGAGAATGAACGGGAATCCAAGCAGCCAAAAGGTTATGAGAATAACCTAAATTTGAATGATAAATATGAATATTTTTGAACGATATGATAGAAATATTTTTTCTCACTTGAACTACCGCTTTTTGTTGAACCAAATCCTGATATAGTACAATTCAAAGGCCTGTTATAATCAGTATCATCATCGGCTAAGCAAATCGGTTGCACATTATCGTTCAATTCGAATCCAATACCTTTCACTTTGATCAACGCTATGTCGTTATTCATCTTATGACCCTTCCTGAATTTTTCGTGTATAAAAAATTCGTCGATATATTTTTTCTGTTCGGTACCTTCGTCTTCGTTGGTATTATAATCTCCAGCAACGATTATGTAAGCACCTTTCGTGTAACCTTGCAGGCAATGAGCCGCGGTAAGTACCCATCTGCTGGATATTATAATAGCTCCACACCAATGAGCGGATTTGTCTTTAACTCGAACTTTCAACGCGGCCTGTAAGAGTTTTCATCGATTAGAACTTGGAAGGTGTATTGTCCAAAAAGTTGATGGTGTCCATAAAAATGATACCCTTTGTAATTTGGAAGTACTTGGTGAAATTATATAGTGAGTAGTTTGGATTATCAAATTACCAAAAGAAAAGGAAAAGAGACGGCTACCAACCGTCCGATTGCTTTAGGCCAAGGTCATGGAGAAAGTCGTTAACCTTCAAATCTTGATATACCTTAAGTCTGCCAACATAACACTATCAGCGACGGCTTCCTTAAACATAAACCGGGGATATGTGAAATTCCGAGCAATCGCACTGAACATATAGAAGGCTTTTGACAGATTTTGTCATGCCAACCTTCTAAATAAATTAAAATCGCACGGTTTGTCGTCCTCACTCATCGATTGGCTTCGTAGTTTTCTCAAAGACCCATCCAACCAGGTCACATTCGTTGGGCATAAGTCAGAAAGGTTAACAGGGACACAGTTTGTCGCCGACGATAGCACATTGATGTCGTCGAATCGAATCAACTGCCCCAATAAACTCGGCTTATACCGAAATCCGTAGGCAGCAACAGATCACCATCATCAATACCATTATCTTGGAAACATTCTAGAGTGTGATGGAAAGAATCTGAATTATTTTAATGCTGCAAAGACCCAGACTGCTGTTTTTACAAAGAAGACTATCATTGCGGCTCAGGATTTGGTCCTGAGGGCCTCTTTAAGACCAAAAAAGCTATACACTCCGCAATATCTTTCAATTCTCTACAAAACCTTGAAGAGAGTATTTCGACTTATTGGCGACCCAGATTTGACCAAATAGCTGACCAGTTGACAGCTTAGAGCATAGAAGAAAGGTCTTTGACTTGATTTTTTTTTACCGATACTACTACTACAGAAACTCTTCCGAGCTGTCCAACATAATACCACCCGAGCAGTAGTTGCAAGACCTACTCGACACCGATGTCGCCTGCAGTCGCACAGAATGTCAACTTTTCGAGACTTTGGAGTTTTTTGGAGTCTCCAAGGCACTACAATCTTCAATCTCTGAAGACGATAACTTGTTTATCGACACGCACACCAGATAGTGTGGTTGCGAGTGTACGTGTAGTGGTAGTGTGAATTGTGTGCTTGTAATAGCTGTCAAATTGGATAACTTCCGTAGGGTCAAATTTCAATACGCACCTGCCATGGATAATCTCCTTTCTTGGCGACTCCTCCTCCGATGACCCTAGCGTGTATCAAATCATTTATAGCGAATTGATTATCTTTTCTGAAACCGCAATTCCTCGGAAGTCCTTCTTCTATATGCGCCGGTAGATTCGAATGTCGTTCGATCTACGAATTATATTTAAAAAGATAAAAATGAAAGTCGATATTTATGGTAAATGTACCTTAACTTCACCGGCATCTTGGGAACAAATAATTCCGACATCTTCGTTATGTTCGCAGTTGTGTTCGCCCCAATTCCAATGAGTACATTTGTTCAACTCGGTTTCATTACCATAACAAGACACTTGATCCAACCAAATCGGCCCGTATCCTTGAAACAATATCAGTTGTCAATTATAGACAGGTAATTGAATTTTGAGGTCGAACTCTCAATTTTCGGGGAACTTTAAAGGAAATTAAACGTGAAAAAGTACTTGACTAGTGAGCTGAACAACCACAATTTATTCCTGAACATGGTAGTTGAAATATTTATAAATGGTTAAGATTTGAATCCCTCTTCTTACCAATATTAGTTGATGTTACCTAAGGAATCCACTTCGGTGGATGAACAACGACTATCGGGGTGTTATTAGTCATGATACATTCAAGAAATTCTTAGGAAACTCATTTGAAGCCACTTCTATCAGGTTCAATTTCATTCCCTATCTTGGTTCTCGACATATTGTCGCTACAAGGTTAAAAAATTCATAGCATTCTTCGAAAAATTAATATTTTCTCCATCATAGCTCGTGGGTGTTAAGGATAATTCAATCTGTTGACCAAAAAGACCACGGCAAAAGATTAGTTCCAGCTTCTTGGGAACATTTCATAATGCAATATGAGGACGCAGTTTATATCGTTGAAAAAAGTGGATAAACAAGTGAGACAGTTTAACAACGTGACTCTCAATTGTTGTACTGCCTTCATAAGCTCCTAAATAGAATTAAAATGGATAATTTAGTCTCCAAATTGGTCTATCTTGACGCTCGGTGGTGCGGTTGGTTGACCAGTTAGTGTTCTTGTTTGCAAACATCATAATCCAAACATCTAAATATTGTTATCATGTGTCTTTGTTATAATAGTGATTATTTGAGAAAATATTTGTATGTCAAACAAAGGAAAACAAAAAAGCATTCGAAAGTAACTGACCTGCACCATAATAGCCATCTTTTTTAACGGAACTCATTCCTTTATAACCTAAAATTTTACAAACAACTTTAGCAGCATCTTCGTTAAAATCATCATCGCAAACAGTCCCCCAAATTCCATTATGCTTTATCTCCAACCTTCCTTCCCCTGGATAACTTCCTCCAACCAAACGCAGCTCTGTTGGAGCCTAAGAACGACACAAATTAAAAACTTATACCAGCAAAACAATAACTAGAAAAACAATAATAAAAGAAAACAGATTTTTTCGAGCTAAAAAAATTAGAGTGCGTTTCTATTATTTATATAATAATTACTTCGCAATGTTTGATATCTTCATCTGAATCATCAGCGCAATCTTCCACACCATCGCAAACGAAATCGAACGGGATGCACTCGTTACCGGAATCACACTTCCAGGCGTCATTTCCGCATTTTTCTTGAGGCGTTTTACATACCACCCCGGCGATTTCTTGATCTCTACAATTGTGGATCCCCCATCCGGGGAAACTACAATCGATCAACGAAGTTTCGTTTCCGAGACAATTGAGATCGTCGATCATATACAGAGTATTACTTTCTTTTAAATCCTTGGCGAAATATGATTGACTTTTGATTTCGGCTGCTCCCAAAGTGAATCCTAGTTCCCTGCAGATTACGTTAGCGTCGATTATGCTAAAATCGTCGTCGCAGATATAACCGGTGGTATTGAAAGCTGAAATATAGAAAAAAAAAGTGTTTTTTGATATGAATATACTTCAATTTTTTCGTTATTTGGAAAAATCAGTTGAAATTTTGAATACTTACTTGGAGTACTGTTACATGGCAAAATTATTTCAACAAATATAAATAAAAATTAAGTTTTTTTCTTAATGAATAAAAAATTGTTTAATTTCAAGTGAATTTTTATTTTATATTCATCATTTATATACTTAAATAAAATTCTACAAAGTTCTACAACAAAAATAAATAAATAGACTTTAGTAAAAATTATTTAGAAGAAATACTGCAAATAAATCGCTTGCTACTAAAAAAAAAAGACATCGCCCGGAAAGCGCCGCGCAAATCCGCCGAATTTCTAAAATTCTTTAGCAATATATTCAAATTCTGAATACAACTAAATAAGGTGAAAGCTTATGTAAACTAATTTCAAACTAGACTCTACACAGATGTCCATCATAAAATCTGGTAGAAATCTGATAAAAATGTAGCATCAACCAATAATATTATGAAATTTGGCTACAAACAAACAAGTTTGGGAGCCTCTGCCTCACATATTACTTCAAACGTTTCTATGTGGGAGCTTCTCCAAACTAGCCGATCAAAGCACAGGTAGCTTCGAGAAGGTAGCAATATTTGTATTATTAATACTCAACTAACTAGATATTTTTATTAATGACACCGTTTTGGATAGAGAAATCCCACATGCAAGATCTAAGTCATATTTCATTAGGGAATCAATCTCAAGCTGAAGAATGGTCTAATGATTTTTATAGCGGTACTCCTCGCTACTTTTTCAATATACTAGCAAAGTTTGACGAATCTGGAGTCGTCTTTTCCGCCAGTTTGACCTCGATATGTCCAGTAGGTGAAAATCTATTAAAACTCTTAGTATAGATCCTCGTGGTGTCTTGTCTTAGCGATTAATCCAATTTTCTCTCGATAATGATGATTCAATAAATAAACTTTGATTCTTTAGGACTTATTTTGCTAGTTTATTAACTATTTCACTTGCTTTTACTCCAGTGGATTTTATAACCCACAATAGAATCACCTCTGAGTATACCTAAGCATTGCCAAGCTTTTATGGAGTTGATTTGAGCATTATCTCGAGCCTTCCTTTCATTTATTGATATTGAACAGTCAGCTTAATTGTTTATTTGAGATTTTTCCTAAGGCGTACTACTCCTTGTCAGAAATCGTTCACTTTAGAAACAGAAATATGGAGAAACAACAACAGCACTAAAATTTCTTTCTGCGGTGGCAAAAATATAATTATTGTGAAGACATTGTTGTACAAAATTGAGTCAAAAGAGTGATTAAGCGATTGTATACGAAAGATATTATTTCAGATATTCGTAAACTTACCAGTGACTTCAACACGCCCCTCGTTTTTCTCACCGGATCCCGCTAATCTAATTGTGTAACCAAACTTATCAGCCCCGCAATATTTTTCATCTTCTCTATCTTCACAATCAGTATATCCGTCGCATAAATGATCTTTTACCAAACATTTTTTGTTATTACATTCGAAATATTTGGTAGTATCCGAACAATCTATAGAACCGGCGCTTAATTCATAATAATCACTTGAATGGTGGGCCTGCAAAGCTCCTGACATGCCTATATTTTGATCCGATAAGAAGCAGGTCCTGTCTGGTCTTCGGTACGTGAATGATCTACAAACGAATTTTTGATTTTGAATGCATAGTACCGCGCACGTCGAGTGGGTTATGTTGATATAACGTTGCTTTTCAGGTACGACTAATTTTGAATTTTTCGTTATTATGAATCTCTCTGTATATTCCTGGCAGTTAAGTTCGTCTTTACCATCAGAGCAATCCTGAAATTGGAGCAAAATTCAATCAAATTTTCTATCAATGAAAAAGAGATCAACTATTTTTTTAAAGCTGGTATTCCTACCCGTCTTTTCGGAATTAGTAGAGATCAAAACTAAAAAGGAAACTGCCAAATCCTCCTATCGGAAATTAGAAGCTCCTGATAATCACCTTAATGATTCCCCTGTTGCCATAAGGTGAAAGTAGCATTCCTAAACTTGTCGGTGTTGGAGATTTTCTGTCGGTGAATTATTTCCTCGGTGTTTATGATTTTAGTTTAGGATCAATTAGACTTGTAAGTTTTAAATTGAGTGAAACCAAGGAACCATCGTTTGAAACGATAGCAGCTCAGATCAATGCATCTAAGGATCTGCCTTAGCATCCTTTAACAGTGGAAAGGATATAAAGAGATGCTGGTTTGATGTTTTTGGGTCTAAGAGAAGAGTGTTTGTGCGCAGGTCAAAGAAAGAACGGTGCTAGATCCATGTGTAATCCCGACTGTACAATACGGCAGAGGCTTGGTGATGGTTTGGGAATGTTTGAATATATTATGTGAAAATTTCACACAATAAATTTTACATATCTCAGTTTTGAACGTCTATCTGAATCATTATATGCAAAAAAACTTTCTTTACGGCACCAGTCTAGCTCATAGTAGGTCTCGTTTAAGAGTTTCGGTTAGGATATACATTATTAAATATAAATTTTTCTAATATCAAGGTACAGCTGCCAAATGAGTGTATGGGAAACTTTATATGAGCATTATAAAAAAATATAACCATAAACAATCTATTTGTCATTTACATAATGGAGAAGCCTTCTTAACTACCCGAATAGGATGTTACCGTTGTTGTTGCTGTTGCTAATAAACCTGATTTTCTCTCATAAATTGTCATATAATAAATAATATAATGTTTGTATGTTCAATTTGGTCAAAAAATAACTTTTCTTAGAGAATAGTTCTTTGAAAAAAGGAATTTTCTTAGTTGGATTTGAAGAAAATCGGTTTTTCTGAGGTCAATTAGTACAATTTGGTAAAAGAACGGCCTTTTCAACGGTAATTTGACCAAAAATTGGTGTAAATTCATAAAAAATGGTTTTTCTTGAAATCAAATATGAACAAAAAACGGATTTTCCAAGCCGAATTTAGTGAAAATTGCTCAGTATGTTCAATTCGATGTAAAAATTACTTCTCTTGAATTGAATTTGGAGAAAACTGCTTCTAATTTGGTTAAAAAATGACTTCCTAGAGAATAATTTTATAAAAAAAGAATTTTCTCAGTTGGATTTGGAAAAAATTGAATTTTCCAATGTCAATTAGGCTTTTTTCAATGTAATTTGGTAAAAGAACGGCCTTTTCAACGGTAATTTGACCAAAAATTTGTGTAAATTCATAAAAAATGGTTTTTCTTGAAATCAAATATGAACAAAAAACGGATTTTCCAAGCCGAATTTAGTGAAAATTGCTCAGTATGTTCAATTCGATGTAAAAATTACTTCTCTTGAATTGAATTTGGAGAAAACTGCTTCTAATTTGGTTAAAAAATGACTTCCTAGAGAATAATTTTATGAAAAAAGAATTTTCTCAGTTGGATTTGGAGAAAATTGGATTTTCCAATGTCAATTAGTACAATTTGGTAAAAAACGGCCTTTTCAACGGTAATTTGACCAAAAATTTGTGTAAATTCACAACAAATGGTTTTTCTTAGAATCGAATTCGAACAAAAAACGGATTTTCCAAGCCACACATATCTGCAATCACCAGCTCTTATCATCAAAGATCAACTTTTCTAGGTAAATAATATTTGAAGTGGTGAAAAAGTGGGCAAACGTATCAAGATTTCACACCTTATAAAATATGAATTTACCTTCACACCATCACAGAGCATTGTCAAAGATATACACATCTGAGACGTACAATGGAAATCATCATCTTCATCATCACACGTTTTCGACAGCCTCTGCTTAACTTTGATCACATTTTCGGGTTCTAAATCGACTGGCTCTCCGTTATCGTAAGTGAAAACATAATCAACATATTCTAAATCATTGGAATCTTTCGTTTTAAAAGGTGGGGGCCAAGCACTTCTCGGCGTTGTTGCTGTTATGTGATTATCCGGGCTATAAACATCATCGTAATCTAAAGATGTTTGTTTGAGAGTTGGTCTTTGAAGAAACCCAGAGTTACCTACGATGCAAGTTAATTGGTATTTAATTGTTTGACAAATCACAATTAGACACTTTTCTGGTTACTTTACGACGAACTTAATGCTAATTCAACTTTTATGCGCCATTTGACAATGATTATTGGATTGGTATTTCAAAAAATTATAATTATAACATAGCCTATGATTATTCCATCGACACAACATTCTTAGTTTCAATTTCTGGTGCATTTATGATTAGTTTCATTGTTATTCCCACACGGAAGTAGGCAACATACATTTGGTAATGCGACTAACATGGATTAGTTCCAGTAAAAAGTATATCCATTTAAAGTCCAATGGAATTGTTAAAGAACGAGGAATCGAAACATCTTCATCTTTATACGTGCCTTTCACGGCTTATTAGTCTGTATTATGAATGTTTTCTTGCCTCTGCTTTCCCTCTTGATTTCATTTTGCAGTTTTTCTTCACGATTTCGTCTTGATTATTGAGCATCATCGGTGCATAAATCCCATTAATCTCCAGGTCTGATTTTTTTTGGAAGAATGATCACCATAATATTAGCAGCTACTAGATGTCGAGGTCTTTGGAAAATCTGGTCAGACATTTAAACTTTTAAGAACGCTGGACAAACTGTGGAATTTTTTCATGAGTGGTCTACCTCCTCCTAGCCCCAATGACATTCCACATCATTCGTGATGGCTATAGCATGGAATAACCGTGTTCGATTGAAAGATCAGTCATCATTCCTAATTACCAAGTGTTTCCAGTCATACCCGTAGTACCTGCCTTGTGAATAGACTTCTCAGCTACTTCTTTGAACCTACTGATGGTTTTGCTGATCTCAGACTGACAATCGAATCAGTTCCGATTTTGATCGAGTCTCGTTGTTCAGTTTGAGATTTTGGATCAAAAATCTTTTTTTTTTTTACTCTAATAACTAAACATGAAAAGAAAAATATGATTTAAAGTGAACTCCGTCAGCCATCGAAAGGTCTAAAACTTTAATCCACCGAAAAATAGATTTAAATCACAACGTAAATCAAAAAAATGTTTTTTAATTGAAAAAAACATTTAATGCTTGTCTCACCTCTATTACTATCTGTAATAATTTGTTGATCCTTGTTATCACTGGATTCTTGATTATAAACCTCTGTTGTATACCTAAAGTTACCTTGAATCGAATAAAATAAACATATATAAGTACAATGTTAATTAGTTAATGATTTCACTTACCATGACCAGAATTTTGACCAAATTCACGAGCATTATTTTTATACTGAGTTTGCCAATGATCATTATCAACAGTTTCACTGGGGTCTGTAGCATCTTCATCAGTTGTAACCTCACATTTCACGTTTGATGGGAAGTCACACATTCCTGTTTTTTCGTTGAAAAGCGTACCGGGGGCACAGTCCATCACATATGTTTGACCACTAGCACAACTCAAATACTTCTTACAGTCTGTAGGATGGTTGTGTAAACCGACAGAACCGTTAGGACAAACAGGCTCCGTATTTGTTATTGGTTTTTTCGTTTGTCGACAATTTGGATCGTTCACATTACATACTTTAACATAATTTGGTTGTTGATCTTGTCCGCAATTTGGTTTTGATAGATCGCAATTGAATTGGCCACCATTTTGTCCCGACTGAGTAGAATCGGAATGATGTATATTTTGTCCGGTACTTGGTTGATACGCGCAGTTTTGCATTGAAGGATTACATCGTTGTGAGTGTCCGAAATATTGATTTTGTCTTTGACCACAATTTTTATCACCTGGAGAACATCTATGACTAACTATCTGTGTTTGACCTCTACTTAAATCAGTACCTGTTTCTCCCTGATACTGAAATTGATAGTGTCCACAATTTTGTGTTTTTGGATCACATCTCTGTGTATGTACTTCGTGAGCTGGATTTTGAAATCGACTACAATCCTCAATTGCTGGGTTGCATCTTTGAGCTACCATATAGGATTGACCACCAGTCTCTCTATTACTTCCTGAGCTTCCGTGAGCTGAATCTAAGTACTGATTTTGATCTTGATTATGAGTAGGTTTGTATAGAGTGAATTGTCCACAATTCTGAGTTGCTGGATCACATCCTTGTGTTGTATAATGTGTTTGATTCCTTCTCACATCACTTCTCGAGCCCCCATAAACTGAATTTATGTACTGATTTTGTTCTTGGTCATAAGTCGGTTTATATAGACTAAATTGTCCACAATTTTGGGTTGCTGGATCACATCCTTGTGTTGTATAATGTGTTTGGTTCCTTCTTACATCACTTCTCGAGCCGCCATAAGCTGAATTTGCGTACTGACCTCCTTGATCATAAGTAGGGTTGTATTGACTGAATTGTCCACAATTTTGGGTTGCTGGATCACATCCTTGTGTTGTATAATGTGTTTGGTTCCTTCTTACATCACTTCTCGAGCCGCCATAAGCTGAATTTGCGTACTGACCTCCTTGATCATAAGTAGGGTTGTATTGACTGAATTGTCCACAATTTTGGGTTGCTGGATCACATCCTTGTGTTGTATAATGTGTTTGGTTCCTTCTTACATCACTTCTCGAGCCCCCATAAGCGTACTTATGTCCTTGATGATAAGTAGGGTTGTATTGACTGAATTGTCCACAATTTTGGGTTGCTGGTTCACATCCTTGTGCTCGTCCATTTTTTATACCAGAGTCTTGACGACTTGAGCTTGAATCCTGGTAAATCTGATTAACAGCTGAAGTTTGTCCATGTCCCAAGTGATTATAGCTCACATCGTTTATATTGTGATTATTTTTAGTCTTCTGATCATATTGTCCATTGATATTACTGTAAAATTGTTTAGTTCTAACATCAAGGGAATTTTCTCCATTAAAACAAGCGGCTTGATCAGGATAATCGCACATATTCTTATTCATATCGAATAGAGTACCAGGAGCACAATCCATTCTGTTTTCCTGTCCGTTATTACAATTAATAAATTTAGAGCAATCAAAATAGTCGGGTATTATTCCTGAAAATCCCTCAGGACAAGTTGCTTGTTGAACTGATTTTTCAACTCTAATATTCCCTATAGTATTGGCTTGTGGACCTGGAAGTAATGGAGTAAATTATCGAAATAAGTTAATTAATATTATTTACCTGTCACGCATTCAACCTTATCGGGAAAATCGCATTCTAATGATTTTGGATTGAATAATGTACCTGGTGAACAATTTTGGACAGTTCCTCTACCTTTCCAGCAATTTAAAAACTGATTACAAGAAGCCGAATAGATAAATTGTCCTGTAGCACCTGACGGACATTTTGTATAAATATCCAAAGTTTTAGCTCCTATTTTCCTTTTTATAATAGTTCTATTTGTTCTTGACAATTCTCCAGAATCGATTTCTAAATGTATTAAATTAGTAATAAGATTTATTATAATATATAATAGTGAGCAACAAAAACGGCTTAGACAACACCTTCGCAATCGCAAGTCACTGGCAAACTGAACATGAAATTGTATTTGTACAACAAACAAGAACTTTTCTGGATAATTGATATAACAAGTGATAAAGCTGCTCAAGCGGCCATAGTAAATGAAAAGTGGTCAGTGCGCTGGACCTGAGATTTTCAGAGTTCACCGTCGTTACCAAAACACTGGTAACTTTCATCGAAGACGCGGTTACGGAAGAAAAAGGTGTACATCCTAGAAGGATGACCGACTCATTGTCTGCACATCGCTAAGAAAACGGGCCCTCACTGGTGTTCAAGTCAAACAAGAGCTCAGATAAACGCGAAGAGTGGCTGTGAGTAGATGGACAGTTAGAAGAAGACTTGAGGCAGCTAACCTTGGGCTAAAAAGGTCAGCTACTGGCCTCAAATCAAACCTAGCTCACCGAGCAGCCCATCTATGATTTGCTAGAGATCACGTTAATTGTACTGATGACCAAGACGTCAAACGCTGCAAGTGTAGCGATAGATGAGATAGAAGTCCTTGAGAAATATTCGCGCAGTGTTGCTTAAAAGAAAACGTGGCTTTTGGAAGAGGTTCCTGGATGGTTTAAGCGGGCATTTCAGTGGAAGCAAAAATCGACCTCACAACGACGTTCACTGAAGAATAGGATAGCTTCGAACAAGATCCAGTGAAGAAGCTTATTCGATCCATGAAAAAGCGATTGCAAGCTGTTGCCAGGGCCATATTGAAAGGTTGATTTCAAATCAATTACAACGATCTACAACATTTTTGCGCACGGGTTACACGTTATTTATTTTTATTAGTTTAATACCTAGAAATAAGAATTTGTTTCTAAATTTTCTCGATTTTAGATCTCTTCTGTTTCAAAATTAGTTTTTTCTAATAATTTCTAAAATATTGATAAAAAATTGACGTTTGACATAATGCTTCCAGTATATTGGCCTTGGGAACGTCTCTCAATTTGCACTGTCTTGATGGAAGGGTTCCCCTTGTTCTTCCGAATATGCTCCCATATTTTCTTCAAATTTATCTAGATGAGAATTTAATATGCATTTTTAGAGACATTCTACATCCCACGATAGAAAAACTCGTGATCGTGTCAGTGATCAGCTCTTCGTACTTTTCACCTCAATCGTTTCCAAGAAAACCATGAACTACTGCCTTAAAACTGATCCAGGCTTCTTTATCTTTATTATTGAGTAACTCTACAAAAATATCCCGATTCATAATTATTTGACGACCAACAAAGATTCCAGCTTTAATTTTCGCTGAGAGCTTTGGAAAAAAATTTTTGAAAGCTTTAGACTCACGATTAAAAGCTTTTACAAATTGTTTAATAAGACCCAATTTAATACGATAGTTTTGAGATCAACAATTGCTTCCCGTTTAACATTGTATTTTCCTACTTGGTGCTCAGTACGTGCAGGCCAATGTTTTCGTCAGTAGTGAGCGGCATCATTTCTACTATCTCACAGGCATACATAACAGGAGTGTTTAGTATAATCACCTTGCATTCCTGATAAAAATCACACCATCTTGAAATCACCAATAACTTCCCACTGTCGTAATTTTCTTTGCGATGTACGGAATGTGCAAATGGAATCGATGGTAATTTTTTCCCATTGTAGTGGACCAGCTTTCAGACTTTTAAATGACCTGTCAATAAAAAGACTCCATTCAGATGTATAACATGGAATACCGATTTCCTCAAATAGACCTTTTACGTCATGGCAAAAACAGAGACCATCTTCCTTACTGAAGAGAATTTTTCATGACGTTTCCTTTGACGGGATATTCAAGATCAGATTTAATTGAATTCCATTGTTTTAACCGCGATCACGAATTCGGAATGTCCGGATGAACTTCGTGATTGCGGGCTGCCTTGAGATAGTAGTTGCTTTTTCAACAATGGCGGAGCAGGTACAGGATTTTCTCTATATTTGGTATTGGAGCAGATGTGGATGGTAGGTCAGGATTGGATTTTTCAATCTCTGAGTGGATTCACAATACAAAAATAACAATCAGTGTAATGATTACTAAGCTCCCTCCAAATTCTCGGTACTGCAAACTAAAAAAAAAGAAACTTACCGTCTCAAGATTGTATCTGTTCCATGATACATGTGGAGCCCATTTTTTGTTTTAATGTTAATCTTAATCTTAATTTTACCACTAAATTAAAAAAACGCAATAAAATATGGGGTGTACCATTTAAAATTTCAATGTTGATGTCGATACTGAAGAATTGGGACATCGTTTAGAAAGAAATTTTGTAATTAAAGTTTCTTGATAATTCTTACAGGTTTTGTGAAAAGTATATGTATGTAAAATTAGTTTACTTACGTGTATTATTTTGTGTTTGTAAGATATTATGGTAACGAGGGCGTTGTCCATAAGTCTGAGCGTTAAACACCGGATACACATTTTTAATTTGATCTGTGTGGGTAACTACATATTGAGCACCTGGAGTTCCAGGTCTATTATGAACAACTACTTTGCTATAATTTTGTAGCGTATAGGGAGCGTCATTTTTCTTGATTACTGTTTTTAGTCCAGAAGTATAAGCGGGACGTGGTAATTCTTCTAGTGGTATAATTATCTTCAACCAATAAATGAGTTTAATGTATAGAAATTAAGTTTTCAAATTGATTAAAAAAAAATTCATACGAAGTGGGCCTCAAACTTTTGATTTGTGATGATTTTGTGGTTGAATATATTCAAATTTTGAGATATATTGCCCAAATATTGATAAAAACTAATAAAATTGGGTGCAGAGTGTGCCTAGAATATGGAAATTTCATTTAGCTCAGAAAAAGCTTCTAAAAGTTTCATAAATTTTGTCGTGTGATGATTTTGTGGTTGAATATATTCAAATTTTGAGATTTATTGCCCAAATATTGATAAAAACTAATAAAATTGGGTGCGGAGTGTGCCTAGAATATGGAAATTTCATTTAGCTCAGAAAAAGCTTCTAAAAGTTTCCTAAATTTTGTTGTGTGATGATTTTGTGGTTGAATATATTCAAATTTTGAGATATATTGCCCAAATATTGATAAAAACTAATAAAATTGGGTGCAAAGTATGCCTAGAATATGGAAATTTCATTTAGCTCAGCAAAAGCTTCTTAAAGTTTCATAAATTTTGTTATGTGATGATTTTGTGGTTGAATATATTCAAATTTTGAGATATATTGCCCAAATATTGATAAAAACTAATAAAATTGGGTGCAGAGTGTGCCTAGAATATGGAAATTTCATTTAGCTCAAAAAAAGCTTCTTAAAGTTTCATAAATTTTGTCGTGTGATGATTTTGTGGTTGAATATATTCAAATTTTGAGATTTATTGCCCAAATATTGATAAAAACTAATAAAATTGGGTGCGGAGTGTGCCTAGAATATGGAAATTTCATTTAGCTCAGAAAAAGCTTCTAAAAGTTTCCTAAATTTTGTTGTGTGATGATTTTGTGGTTGAATATATTCAAATTTTGAGATATATTGCCCAAATATTGATAAAAACTAATAAAATTGGGTGCAAAGTATGCCTAGAATATGGAAATTTCATTTAGCTCAGCAAAAGCTTCTTAAAGTTTCATAAATTTTGTTATGTGATGATTTTGTGGTTGAATATATTCAAATTTTGAGATATATTGCCCAAATATTGATAAAAACTAATAAAATTGGGTGCGGAGTGTGCCTAGAATATGGAAATTTCATTTAGCTCAGCAAAAGCTTCTTAAAGTTTCATAAATTTTGTTATGTGATGATTTTGTGGTTGAATATATTCAAATTTTGAGATATATTGCCCAAATATTGATAAAAACTAATAAGATAGGGTGCAGAGTGTGCCTAGAATATGGAAATTTCATTTAGCTCAGAAAAAGCTTCTAAAAGTTTCATAAATTTTGTTGTGTGATGATTTTGTGGTTGAATATATTCAAATTTTGAAATATATTGCCCAAATATTGATAAAAACTAATAAAATTGGGTGCAAAGTGTGCCTAGAATATGGAAATTTCATTTAGCTCAGAAAAAGCTTCTAAAAGTTTCATAAATTTTGTTGTGTGATGATTTTGTGGTTGAATATATTCAAATTTTGAGATATATTGCCCAAATATTGATAAAAACTAATAAAATTGGGTGCAAAGTGTGCCTAGAATATGGAAATTTCATTTAGCTCAGAAAAAACTTCTAAAAGTTTCCTAAATTTTGTTGTGTGATGATTTTGTGGTTGAATATATTCAAATTTTGAGATATATTGCCCAAATATTGATAAAAACTAATAAAATTGGGTGCAAAGTATGCCTAGAATATGGAAATTTCATTTAGCTCAGAAAAACCTTCTAAAAGTTTCATAAATTTTGTTGTGTGATGATTTTGTGGTTGAATATATTCAAATTTTGAGATATATTGCCCAAATATTGATAAAAACTAATAAAATTGGGTGCAAAGTATGCCTAGAATATGGAAATTTCATTTAGCTCAGAAAAACCTTCTAAAAGTTTCATAAATTTTGTTGTGTGATGATTTTGTGGTTGAATATATTCAAATTTTGAGATATATTGCCCAAATATTGATAAAAACTAATAAGATAGGGTGCAGAGTGTGCCTAGAATATGGAAATTTCATTTAGCTCAGAAAAAGCTTCTAAAAGTTTCATAAATTTTGTTGTGTGATGATTTTGTGGTTGAATATATTCAAATTTTGAGATATATTGCCCAAATATTGATAAAAACTAATAAAATTGGGTGCAAAGTGTGCCTAGAATATGGAAATTTCATTTAGCTCAGAAAAAGCTTCTTAAAGTTTCATAAATTTTGTCGTGTGATGATTTTGTGGTTGAATATATTCAAATTTTGAGATTTATTGCCCAAATATTGATAAAAACTAATAAAATTGGGTGCGGAGTGTGCCTAGAATATGGAAATTTCATTTAGCTCAGAAAAAGCTTCTAAAAGTTTCCTAAATTTTGTCGTGTGATGATTTTGTGGTTGAATATATTCAAATTTTGAGTCATATTGCTCAAATATTTATAAAAACCAATAAAAAATGGAAAATATCAATTATACCAGAAATGGCTTGTGAGATTTCCATAAATTTTAGTTTGTAAATGTTCTCTTAAGCAAATGTTTTCTAATTTTGGATTATATTTCTCAAATATTGATAGAAAAATGAAAAAAGTGGACACTGAATAGCTTAATCATAAAAAATATCAAATATTTCGAAATCGAGCAGTAAAATTTTCATTATCTTTGGTTGATGTTTATTGTATGAATAGATATTTGACAATTTTCACTTATATTGCCAAACATCGATAAAAAACAATAAAATTTGATATATAGTCCCCTATAGGCTATAGCCCCCCAAGCCCCTAGCTTAATCCGGCCCTGGAATAAATACAACAAAATGTACAGTTCCATACATTTTTCTTTGTATAAGTATATAGAGAAAGTAATTTCTTCAAACTTACAAACGTAAATTTTATTGTATGAAACTTTGTTGAGTAATCATTATTAAAAACCAAAAAATAAAACTGTAACTTCGTATTTTCTAGATACTTACGGCGTCAGTTATTTGGAATAGAACGAAAATACAAAAAATATCTGAAACAACATTTCTTCGGACTTTATTGGGCATATTTTTCGAATCTGTTAATACTACTGACACGGTATGTAATGTTTGTTTGGAAGATGTGGCAATCTTATCAAATTAGAGTGAATAAAAGGTCAGGATATATAGATTCTTAAAGAAAGATAAATCAATTTTTTTTCTTAGAAACCGTCTCATCTACTTTTAATAACAAAAATTATTTATTAGTCCAACTGATCGATAATAATACTAAGTACAAACATACTTATCCAAATGAAAACATACAAAAAAGCTTATTTTCAAAATATTTAGGGTCACTAATCAACCAAAATTATTATTAGACATTTTGGTTACATCTAGAAGTTCGTATTTTTAAATAGAAATTTTTGAGGAATGATAACTTTTAACTGACTCTCATTCTGAATTGGTATGTGATACAAATGATACAGCTCAAAATCAAAAGGATAATACAGGTACATGTGAAATGTATGTAATCTTGTTATTTGTTATATGATAAGGAACTTTTATTAAATTTAAAAATAAATATGGAATATTATTTATTTTTAGTTTTCCAGGCATTCAATCTTTATTGACATTACTGTATAAAGTTTAACAATTCAATAGGTTTTATTATCATGTAGAGGTGCGTGATCCCAGCTTTTCAAAATGATAATGAATTTTCTACATCTTGTATTATTGAACCAAGCAATTCGTACAAGTTCAAGATTTCAAAGATTACTTTATGCAGGTATTGGTCTCAAAATTAGATTGATTTCCTATATATGAATCGATTGATACCAGAGATAATAAAATATCACAGCACTTTAGTAGTAAAATATACTATATCATTTTAATATTTACCACAGTTGAAATAAAAGGTTGTAGAGACTTCTTTTGTACAAAGAATAATTCATTAATTCCTAATGTAATTAATGAATTCTTTTGTTACATTATTTAAACTTTCTTCTATGCACTCAGATGTTCCAATTTCTCACATTTTCTTCAATGTCTTCAAACTGTTTGTCAATTTTGATATTTTGACTGTTGTATTCTGATGAACTTGATACATTACCATTTCCCTACAGTTGAAACAACCGATTTTTGTTTGTCAAATCTACTAATTTTCTTTGCAACAATGGAGTCTAAGAATTCGCTTGAAAACTCCAATAGACACGAACTCTCAACTTGTTCTTCGTCTACTATTACTGTCTTTACAGCATATGAATCTTTTTGGTTTATTATACAATCATTAACTTTGGCGTAACTGTTATCTTCATAAATGAAAGTAGACAATGAAGGCAGGTGAGAGGTAGGAATAGACGGGATAGCTTTACACTTCAAATATTTTCGATTATAGTTTGCAAAATTACTTTCCTGAAAATGATTTTCACACAAGCTATAATTTGATGTTGATCATTGAATTCTTTAGATTTAGAGCACCCATCCACGTTTAGTGGAATGCAACGATGGTGGATCTGTGAAATATGCGTTTATGCATACCAGAGGAGCGCATTCTATGTTTGATATTAGTAATTAACATCTTAACCTTACTTTTTCATGGATATATACTTAAAATGTTTACTTTAAGGAATCTATTTCTAAGAACGAATTTGAAAACTTTAAGGTATTCAATCATATTTTTATATCATTATAAGTTAGGATATATCAACATAAATTTTTCAGTAATATAGTTCAACAAAATGGCATGTCTCAATATCCCAGTTACTATATTAAACCTGTTTACATTAAAGAAGCTCAGGAAGAATTGATAAAAAGTGGAGAATTTCAAAAATTATCTCATTTGCCAACACGAGCAGCTTTATCGGATCAAACCTGCTCATTGGCTCACGATCCATTAGTAAAGTGAGTAAAATTATAGGTTAACTTTTAGATTTCCTATATTATCCAGAAGGCCCCATTTTTCTGTTGATTATGTTATGATATGAAGATTTTTTTATAATTGTTTTTAGGTTTGTCTGTTCTAATTTCAATATATTTTTTAGCTTAATGATAAATTATTGTATGAAAGAGGGAAACAAAGTTCTTGCTAGAAGTTTATTAGAGCAATGCTTTGAAGATATAAAAAGATTGCAGTTGGAAAAATATCATAAAGCCAAAAGTGAAGAAGAAAAATTACAGATCAATTTAAATCCCAGAGATATTTTTCATAAAGCTGTAGAAAATTGTAAACCACTATTACAGCTTACACCAATCAAAAGAGGCGGAATAAAATATCAAGTATGTAAGAATTATTTAAAACTGCTTATAACAGGGTCATTCTAAGTTGAGAGGTAACTAAAGGCAACAGGGTAATTTCAAGAATAAACTTTATCTATTCATTTCTTTTTTATTATGATTTATAATTAGGCTTTCCATTCATTTGCAGTTTTTGTTTATAACATTATATATTTCTTACGCACAATGTATAGAACATGAAAATGTTATTCAAATATAACAATATATAAAAAATAATAGAAGTAATGTTATATATCAAGTATCTTGTACTAATTGTGATGCTGTCTACATAGGACAGCCTCTGTATTTAGAAAATAGACTAAAAATTCATCAATGCGATAAAAAAATTAGAACTGCATTAACAAATCATGAAATATCGATAAAACATAAATTCAATTATAAAGATTCAAAAATTCTTGGAATGGAATCTAATACACGAAAAAGAGAATTTTTTGAAATGGTTCACATTTATAAAAACGAAAAAGCTATAAATGATAAAAAAGACCTAAATAAAATTTATAGCTCTATTTTGTAAATTCTAATAAAATTACAAATAATTTAATTGATTAAGTACTTCTACATATTTGAGATGTGAGGAATGAGGAAAAATTAATTTTTCTTATTAGAACATTTCTGCTATACTAATTATTACCTATTACTTTTGTTACTCAGTATGGTTTCCTTCTGTTTATTGAAATTTTATGTTATTTGTATCCTTGATTTAGTTATTTTTACGGTTGTTTTGTAGTTTTTACAAGCTTTTGTCTACAAATTGTAACAATTTTTTGATAATAAAGCATTTCTCTCTCTTACACTTCTGATTACAGTCTGATTAAATTTTGCAACAATTCTGCTGACCGCGCTTTTTGTAATGAAAAGTATTTCAAAATGTGTTTCTTTAAATAAAGCACACTCTTCTTTACAACTTCGTATAGTATATCACCGTAACCTACCATAATTAGAATTTCAATCCTTTCTCTTTCGGTTTAAACAGCTGTAATAATAAAATTAGTATGACACTAGTTGTAAGACTGATACTGAAATCAGTTGTTTTATTGAAACACTTTATGTTTCTTTCTAATTTTGTGTTTTATGATAAATTCAAAATCAAGTTTAATATGTTTTTCATTAATTCTCTCAGTTTCTTCTTATGTGACATGTGTTTGTATTTTTTTTCAAGGATGAAAGTTGTACACTAAAATAAAATATATATGTGCCCCCGTCACACGCATGTTTTTAATAAGAAGTATGGGCCCAATTCCACTTGTTGTGAAAAAACCATAAACATCTAAATAGAATGGTATTCACCAGTCTGTTGGATATGATCTCATCTCACCAGTCCAAGATCTTTGTTTTGGCCCATACTAAGTCTTCTGAATTATAAATTAGTTTTTCTTGCTTATTATCTTCCCCTTCACTTTTAAAACCTTTGCCCGCACAGTTGTCACTTGAAAACCATAATTCTGTAAAGCCCTTAGAAGGAATGATAAATAAACACTAGCAACTATTTTAGCTCTCTTCTTCACAACTGAAATAAATTCAAAGTTAATTCTGCACGCTACTTCCAGGCAGATATAACTGGATCATGTCTGGGCTTAACCAGCAATCGCAACATATCACAGAGCAGACAAAAACATATTTATCCCAAATAATTTGAATAGTGTTTTATGTAGGTAATAAAAGATTCAGATATAAAATATCTTGGTCGTGGATTCATACTTTGTTTGTAGTTTTTTCTTACAGACTTATTAAATAACTCCCAAAGAGATAACTCATACAGTGTTGAAACAGATAGGTCAGTCAACATGTCTTACTTTAGTAAATTGATTATTTGGTACTATACCCTATTTTTAAATTAGGAGAACCATTTTAGGAAACCTGAATCACACCTCTAGAAATCATTAGAAAAGCTATGACATAAAATACTAGTCATACTAAAATTATACAGTCTGGAAATAATGAACCTTAAACTAAATAATAATTAACCTAATAATCACAAGGTGTTTTATTTTTTTTTAAACAAACAAAAAAACTATGAACAATGCAATTGAATTATATTTTTTATTGTACCGTCGAAGGTTTCTACAATTCCTAGACGACCTCCACAATGGTTAGAAGAGACGATTATTCCAGTGTTTCTGCATTTTTAATACTTTGAAACACAGTGGATCTAGTAACTCCTAAAAATAAAATGTATATCCGTTCTTTCATACAAAAGGGCTATTTTCGATAACTTACCCAACGTTTTTACAATTTTAAACACAATGACATTCACCATTATCTCTTGTTTATCATCTAAGATTTGTTTATACAAAATCACAATGTATCACTTCTCCATACACGATAAGTGGCCTAAAAGTACAGAGTTCCTTTTTTGGGGGGCGAATGATGTTTGCTAGTATTAGCAATAATACTTGATTCTATTTTCAAATTAGTCCTTACTTGAACTGTTTTTATATTTCAGTAAAACAATAACAAGAACGTAAGAAAGAACAAAATGTATACTATTTGTTTACAATTTATACAATTGTCAATCATAACATATGTCAAAAGTTCTGAGTAAAACCGGCTGCTATTTGACCAATCAGGAATCTACAGAATTGCCAACTTAAATTCAAATTAGTCTTTCTACTTTTGGAAACATTGTTTATATAAAATAGAAAAATTTTCGTAAGACTATTGTGAATATGTTGTAGGTGCCTGTACCAATCACAGAAAAAAGAGCACAATTTCTATCTATGAAATGGTTAATAGCAGCAGCGAATGACAAAGATAGACCAGTGAGGTTCCATTTGCAATTGGCTCGAGAATTGATAGATGCTTCTAATAATACAGGGAGAGTTATAAAAAGAAAACAGGATCTTCACAAGCAATGCGAAGCGAATAGAGCGTATGCTCATTATAGATGGAGTTAATTTTTACATTTGTGTGTGTGTATATGAGTAAAGTATGATTTCAAATTAAATGTTCATACTAAGTATACCATCTCTTTATCTATTGTTTGTTATATACCGTCAACAATCACTTATCTCCACAGTAATAATTACAGTCAAACCGTAAATGATTCAGAGTCCAATACTTACTTCTAAGACACCAAAGTCATTTGTATATTACAACAGATTTGAAAAACTTGTTAATTATTTTTATTTAATAAAAATTTTACACTTTTGAAGGTTGCTAAGAACAGTAAAAGTTATCGGCGAGCTTTTTCATAAAGTTGTATTTAAATTTTAACTTTAGTCAATAGCAATTTGTCAGCTAAATAATTTGGAAGTAATATTTAGTAACCTCCAACAGGTTCTCTATGTGGTTCATATTAGGTAGAAACGGAATATGAAACCTTTCGTAATATTTAGATATAAGCCTTACATAGTGGTTAACATATTTGGTTTGCAAGGAATACGGGAACCAAAGGAGGTGCTGTTGCATTATCAAGGACGTTAGAGCATATTAGAGGGCGACATGATTTGGGGGATGAAAACGACCCTTTCCAAAATCATAAGCGCACCAAACCAAAAATATTTTGGGATATTGCTATTATTCTAATATTCTAACTATAATTCTAAAAATATGTGAAATAGAGGAGTTGGTGAAAAAGATTTAGTGAAGATAAGCACTTTATTGAAGTGGAACGTCTCGAAGTTGTAAGGAAGTACAATCAACTCATGAGTCACTATAGGACGTTTATAAAATCAACGCATGATATTCCATGCATCAGATTTAGTAGTAGTTCAAGCGTACCGAGAATACCAAGTCGACAACGAGGCGCTTAGCATACCTAAAAACAAACAACTGACGTTGCTTCACTTTCGACGTCAGTTGGCTGAAAGTCTGGTGTTGCAAAATAAAATTTCGATGGGTAAAAGAGGCCGTCCAAGTGGCAGAAGCCCAACTCTTCAAATTGTACCTAGGAGACCAGGAGAGACACACCCAGAAGCTGAAATAACTCGTCCTAAATACCTCTACAGTAATAAGAAGACGCCATAAAATTATTTTTTTAAATGCCTCCGTCTTTTCTTAGAAATTAGTTAAAACGGTAACTTATAAAAGAGGTTTGAAAATACTCAAATCTGTCATAATTGTGATTTCAAAAAACTAAATTCTAACCAATCTACTTGAAAAAA
The DNA here is from genome assembly GCF_026250575.1 of Diorhabda carinulata. Taxonomy (NCBI): domain Eukaryota; kingdom Metazoa; phylum Arthropoda; class Insecta; order Coleoptera; family Chrysomelidae; genus Diorhabda; species Diorhabda carinulata. The sequence continues at coordinate 13,244,703 of NC_079469.1, read as the reverse complement.
ATCCAATTGTTACAAATAATATTTCATAATTATTTTTAAAAAGTACTTTTCCTTAAACCCTGCCACTGCATAGTTACCCTCGAAATATCTCGTATTAAGGGCTGGCCTCCTGGGTCAACCGAAGTCGGAAGAAGCTCACGCTTTAGGGGGTGTACTTTAAGGGTTGTAATCTGAAAGTCTATGATAATATTTACATTGCTTCCTGCTGACATTCATTCTAGGACTATTTGAATTGAAAATTATTTCTCATAAAGTTTTTTGCTTGGATATAAAATTAGAAAATTAATTAATGACTGCAAACACGAATTTTCACGGGAAAATTTTAAGAATTTCATAGAAACTGATCTTAATAGTTCCTGTCGATTTGTTGCCAACTTTTTTGAATTGATTTTTAAACTCGTATACGAGAGGTAATCAGAATTTAATGTAACGGAGTGGGAGTTTGATAAAAAATTGTTTTTTCCTTTTCTTTTAAATTATTGAAGATTTGAATTAATGGAATAATAAAAACGTCCATTCAACCCAAACAAAAAGCTTGTAAAATAATTACTATATTGTCATTCATATTTTATTATCGACAACTGCCCCCTGTCACTTTTGAAAAATTAAAAAAGGGATGACGAAATGAGTCAAAAGAGGTAAAAGTAATTGAAGCGAACATGTGTGTGCAAAACTCAGCAACTGGTTCTGAGGATGCTCAAATGGTCTGGAATTGGTTGTTATTGTGAATATATGATGGAGAGCAAAAATTGTGAACACAAAATCAGATGAATTTAATCCCTCACCTTAAGTTCTTTATAGTGTAGTAAATAGTGGTATAGTGTAGAGTAATCAATCCCCCTTCTGGCCACCATAGCCATAGTCACATTTAAGAACAAGTTGTTATTTTATTTTATTAAACCTTAGCAAATGAATCCAACATTTATTTCCTAAGAAATTTATTGCAACAAGTTCAAATTTCCAACTATGTTTACTTTTATCGGCCAAAACAATTCCTTTGGGGTATTTTAAGAAAGGAATGATGGTGACAGGTAAATATTCCACGCCCTTTATAGTATATACCTATACCAGACAGGTTAAATCAAATCAAAATCAAAAATATCAGTACCCTTCAGTTTGTGTGGATGATCGAACAAGTATGTGTTCGAAGATGACAGGTCTAGGAAAATCAACGGTCTACAAACTTCTTAAGGAAAGGAAAACAAGTGGATGTTCCAAAGTCTCGGTCAGGAAGGCCAAAGGTTTACATCGATGTAGATTACAAATATGCAATCCGCTGAAAAGTCCACTCATTTTACTTGAAAAAGAAAATTCCTACCAGGAAGGTTCTACATGAACTAAATTTTTGTTGGGAAAAACAACGTAAATATTCATATTTAAAAGATTCTGAATAAATCGTGTGTGAAGGAAAAACTATTTTTTATTTGATAAGACGGTTAACAATTTTAGACAAGCTTTCTTGGAGGGACTATCAACAGGATTGAGAGCTCCATCAGGGAAAGGCAGACGATTAATAGTAACACAAATTGGCAGTGACAGTGGTTTTGTTGATGGTGGCCTATTGCTATTTAAATAAAAGAAAACCGGTGACTATCACGAGGATATGAATGCAGATGTGTTCGAGGAATACTTTATACAAATGCTAGATCTTATTCCATCCGGATCTGTAATTGTTCTTGACAACGCCAGTTACCACTCGAGAAAGTTGAAAGTCTACCTACGACGTCATGGAGAAAACAAGACATTATTAACTAGTTGATACAAAAAAATATTAGATTCAACATTGACTTGGTGAAAAACGAACTTTTGTCAATTGTCAATATAAATAAAAATCCCCACAAGAGATATAATACTGATGAAGTGGCAAGAAATCGCCAATCCAAGGCGAAGTAGCTCGGAAAAACACAACATTTAATTAAAGGACATTAGAATATTACTGAACGAAGCTTTAAAAAACGTTACTTGTTGAAAACTGGCAAAAATGCATTCAGCACGTTATCAAAGAGGAAGAAAAAATGTGGGGATTAGACAACATTATTGATCAAACTGTTGAACCTCTCATGATTAATTTAAACAATTAAATATGTTACAGGAAATATTTGTAGACTGTTGAATATAATATAGTAATGTGTAGTTTAGTATATTAATTACGAAAAACCCATCGCAACGGTTATGATGGTAAAGGTCTTCTTACTTTTGGGAAGATACGGAGGTTGGTGTGAAAGTATTAAAATAGAGAGAGAATTAAAGATATCCTTCAACTTTGGACAGAAAAGGATAGCTAAGTTCAAGTAAGAGCGGTAAAGCAGTGGCAGAAATGTAGCCGTTCGGAAAACCTCCGGCAGAAGCGATAAAGACTGTCGGAAAACTCATGTGAAAAAACCGATGGGGTACACGTGCTTTTAGGGATCTCAACTAAGGTTTATATGATAATGGCAGAAATTTAGCCAGCCGGAAAATCTTCGGAAAAATTCAAAAAATGTCGACGTACATGTAAAATTATATACATTCGCAGTTGTTGCATTCAAAACCTGTTTTTTATGATGCCATTTCAAATATCTTTTTGTTCTACCCCAAATTGAAAAAAAAAAATCACCTTGATACGCTGAAAACTCGCTGAAACATCATCATTTATAACACATCGCTCGATTTGAAGCAGGTTTCTCCGTTTCTAGCGCGCTTGTAAATAAAAAATGTAAATAAAATAAAATATACGTATATCACAGAACGTGAAAAGGAAAGAATCGAGTGTATTGCTTCATGAACAACAACAGAAACGTATATTTAAATAAGATTTATTAATAAAGTATTAAAATTTGAACGCAAATCATTAAATGCTTTATTGTAATAATGGTCAAAAACAAAAAACAAAGAAAAACTGAATGAGTAGTTTTTCTCGCTTTCTCTCTTTCAACTTTAACTACATTTAATTTATTCATTCGAGAAAATATATTATATGAGTTCACTAATTATCATCTTCATCGATCTCGGTTTTTTCACATGAGTTTTCCGACAGTCTTTATCGCTTCTGCTGGAGGTTTTCCGAACGGCTACATTTCTGCCACTGCTTTACCGCTCTTACTTGAACTCTATAAAAACCTATAAAAACATTTTCACGCTTGTACCCCATCGGTTTTTTAGGCACATTTGTTCGACGTGGAAACTCGGCTGGCGTTTTCATATGCTTCCTGTCCGAACAGGCAGAACAGCCATTTGGTAACGTCACAACTATTTTCTAGGGGTTTACGTACTCAAACGTCGTGTACTTTATCGGTACAGTTTAATGTAGCCAGCTCCCCGACTAAATTCTAGTTAATAATTCTACAAAATTATGATTTGTAGACTCTATTTATGTATATATTTATTATTTAACCACATTATGTGGATTTGAAATGAATACCAGATGAAGTGTCGAACTTTTTACTTGATATTAGTGCCAAGTGTCATCGCTAATAATGTATAATTATTTGTTTATACTATTTCTATTGGTGGGGCAATTCTATGCACTGTCTTTTACTCAATTTATTTAAACACTAACACTAGACTTGACTAACGTATACAATAAATAATTATTCACTAATACTCAACTAGCTTTATATAATTTATTTAAATTCACTGGTTGGTTTTTTATTTCGTTCCGTTTACTATGACTATTTATCATAATTTAAATCCGCTAAACAAACTCCTTTATATACCCAAAACGAATTTCTCAAAAATTCTATAAAATAAACAAAAAAAATTGTGTGTGTCAGCTCCGACGCACGACTGGAGTTTACTCCTTAAGTTCGATAGTCTAACCAGACGCAAAAAGAGTTTATTTGACTTAAAAAAGATTGGTTGATTGCCAGAATATTTTGGGCTTCCTTCATTAATTTTTTTTTAATCTGTAAGCTCGCTGTCTCTCGGCTGGAGTTTTTGGAGGTTTAGATTTTGTCCTAGTCAAAAAATATAAAAAAAAAAAATTAGAAAATTTATAAATGCATAATTATAAAAATTTTAACCGACTTTAAGAAAATTGATAAAAAAAGGTTTTTATGAACATTTTTTTTAAATTATTATAATTAATTTTTTATTTAAAATATAATATTATCTTAATAATTAACAAAAATGGTTATAAAAAGATAATTATGTCACTAAATCTTTTACATACAATAATAAATAGTACATGAAAATTATTTAAATAAGCTAAAAAATAACTTTTCGAAAGAAAATTATATAAAAACATTATTATAATGAAAAAATATTGTCGATTTTTCTGATAATATTATCGAATTATTGACTACAGTTGTTAATATTTAAAAATTATTTATAAAATAAATCATAATAACGTGGAAGAATTTATAGACATCGACAAAAAAATTAATTTTTGTTAGGTTAGAAATTTTCTATTTTATGTGGATGCGCTCGATAATTCATATTGGGTTGATTATCTAATTTTATGTGTTGTTTTCAAATATATATTTATATGAACTACATCGATAATTATTAAAATATTTAATAAATACAAATTGCACATGCTCATACATATAATACATGAATTATAACGTACCTTGCAACCACGTGTTTGTTAGATGTTCCGGCAATATCATCTACAACTCTTTCTGCCATAGTTATTTGAAAATACTTTCAGTTCACTTTAGCGGAACACAATGATAATAAAACTTCACAATGACAGCAATATAAATTAGACAAATTAGAAAGTTGCGCATCATAGGGTGCGCACTAAAAACGTAACGAGGTCATTCATCGATTGATTTTACTCCTCACATTTTTCTCATACCGGGCCCCTTATATATGCAAATCGATTCTTAAGGAGTAAACTCCAAAAAATTTATAAATAAAATTAGAAATTAGTTCTATAAAAAATAACATAAATTACTCGTCGCTGTTTATAAAAACCGTCAAAGGCAATATCAGAGGCGCCGACAAACACCAAACGATTCGACGTACTAGCTAAATTTTAGGTGTCGTGGACGAGGTCGTAACAATACGATATCAAAGATGTAGCAATATAATTGTGTTGATATTTCACATGAAAACTGTTACTTAATGCACTGGATGATCATGGATCATGGATATCTATATATTTAAATCTTTTTCTTGAGGATTTTTTTATTTGAAGTTCGAAAAGGAATCGTTTTTTTTTTGAAAACTCATAATAACGAAACAAAAAAAAATAATTAGTTCCAACAGTATATAACTGGTGTTGGTATTTGGCATATAAAGTTGTAACAGGTCCCAAAACTCTTTCCTTTTTGAAGTATTAATCGAAATGAATATATAAATTTTCTAAAAGGAAAATTGACTGTGAAAACAAAGAACATTGATCATAATTTTGGCACTCAACACGGTTTTCATTTCAAGTCTCCATATACACAAACCGATTATTGCTAATTTTGCTCCAGGCAACTGACACAAAAAAATTACCTTTTCATACGCTCGTCGATGAAATACATCAGCGCCAACTAGATTCACACTTCCGGTGAGTATTTTCACCGGAATAATCCGGGACTCCGGTCACATTCGTCGACCCAACGGTGGCGTAATTTGGTGATGGCACAGCATCAGTAAGAGGGGAAATTGCCAACGTGCAGCTTCCGCGACTTAATGAGACGTAGCGCCTCAGGGCAGGACTATGCTGTCCTATGTTCCCCACACCCAGTCATTAGCTTTTAGAATGACCCACACCTGATGCTACCCAAGTTTCCCCAGAGCCGCCCGGCATTGCATCGTGGCCTACCAAAGCCTCTGGTCCGGAACTTATACTAAACGAAGAGGAATTATGTTCGAATGGAAATTACAAATTTCATACTACGTTGAAATTCATTAGAAATGGCTTCAATTTTTTTCAAATTGAATGTACGGTCTTAATACGAATTCGTACATTGAAATTAATTCGTAGGTACTAACAACAAATTATTCATAGCTAAATGATAGAAAAATTAAATTGTAAATGTTTTTAAAACCACACAAAAAATAAAGAATAAAATTAGCTGAAGGTATCTCAATGAAATTAAAAAACATTGTCTTGAATAGTAACTGTTAATTAATTGGGTGTTTCAAAAAAGGGTGACTTCGTCTCTATGACAAGCAGAAAAGTGAAAAATTGAGGTTTGATTTCGTACTTTTTCGAGGATTTATTAATCAAAATTACAGGTGAAACTGAACATCATTCCATTTTACACCACGAAGGATAATCCGGTCAAATTAGACCAAAAAATTAGAGCAAATCTATATAAATTCTCACCAAGTTGACAATCAGTAAAATTGTTTGAAATATAATTAATAATAAAAGTTCCTCATTATTCCTGTGTATGAAAAAATTTTTATGCAAGGTCAAAGGTTACAAAAAAAGGTTTTTCGCAATTTTCAGCAAGAAGTTTTATCATAAAAAATTGTAGATTATACAATTATCTACAAAAAATGTATGAATACTTTTTACCTACGAGCCACCGTTTCTGGGATATAACAATTCAAAAATTTGTAATCGTCGTAATATGCATGATTTAATATATAAAATATAGAAATATTTTTCTATCGGCCATTGTACCATAATAATACAAGCAAAATAACAGTTTTCTAAATGTTTCAATAACAAGATGTCCTGAAGTTTTTAGAAACAATATTTCAACTCGACAAGAAGTTATTACCAACAGACCCCCCCGACACGGCAACTCCGCATTTCATAAGCAAGTGTAGAGTTATACATCGGGGACAGCTATAGAGAAGGCGAAGGACCACTCGGTCCACCAGATCAAGAAGCCAAGAGTGTATAGCCAACAGGCTAATCTCTTAACAAAAAAAGATAAGACATCCCAGAATCTCCCATAGAACTCAAGGGAGAGGAAGGAAGGCGCGAAACTGCGACGCGGAAGAGGATGAGGACCTGTCGAAATGACAGGGGGTGGTGGAATGTTCTTCTTCGCACCCACTCGTGGATTTATCCGCGGGTGGATGCCTAGAGGGACGGGCTTTTCTCACGAGAAAACGTGTGTGTGTGTGTGTGTTACCAGGTTTCGCTAATAATACTAAAAGTAAAAAACAATTTCAATTGGCTTGTTTTCTTCCAGCCTCAGCTACTGCTCGTAAACATCTTTTTCGGGTTTATTACCATGTTCAAGTGTGCCTTGGTTATCGGCTAGACCCTACAGACTGGAGTTGGAAGCTGGTCAACAATACATAGAACCACAATATAACTGCTGAATACAAAATGTGGTTGCAAAAAAGTTGGACTGTTTTGTTCTCTGGCATGTACATCTTACCAAGGCCGGTCGTGCTCTAATATTGAATCACCAACAGTGGAGGATCCGTTTGATTCCAATGGAGCGACAGTGACGCAATTTACACGCATTCAAAATTAAGATGAAGATGAAGAAAAAAAGTATTGATACGTTTTTTGTAGATAATTTTATGATATAATGCAATAATACTATAATATTGTATAAACTTCTATCTTCAGACATATCTAGAATTATGGTGAATCAATAATAGATGGAGACACCCGCCATTTGTTAGATTCTACTACATTGAATATTGACCGTAGCCGTTTGAAAGCGTGCGACTGTGTACCCTGGACACTAAAGTTATGAATGATCGGAGTCATTATTTGCCGTGCGGGTTTATACATCTTTAACGCAATATAATAACTTCCCGACGATGGAAATATAAGTATTGAAAAGCCATTTGTTTCTTCAATATAACGCGAGGATTACCCAAGTTATATTTCTGGAAAGCAAAATTTGAAATTTGACAATTTTGCATAAGTTTATACATTGTGTTATTGAAACGAATTAAATAATTTCAATCAATTTTGCTTTTTATTACAAATAAATATTTTTACTCGGCTTAGTGGAAATCGAAATCAATAACAACTCCACCACTTTACTTAATACTATTTTATTATAATTATCAATAGGCCTGGTGGGTGAGTTCCTCAACAATTGAGAGTATATGTGACTATGTAATTTTTATATTCAATAAACAATATCAACCGTCTTCATAAGCTCCATATAATAGGTATAGAAATGCCTTCCTTTTTTCAAGTATCTCATCCCGATGGGGCGTCTAAGAAATGTATTAAATGGCTATTAAGGGTACCCATAAATAAACACATTGTCAAATTTTGTGGATCCTTTCATGTCACGACTATACGCGCACTTACATAATCAACCGGAAGCCAAAAGGTGTTGCTAAAGAACGTGTGAAAGAAATCATTTGATGCTCTGTCAAAGGGACTGTTAATCCATCTTAACAATATCTCTGATACAACTTTAACAGTTGAGGTTATTTTCATTTGAAATCAAATAGAAAAAATGATATACAAGTAGCTAATAAATTAAGGTGGTTTAGTTTACCTTCAGTATCTGAAGACGATAATTTGGTTATCGAAACGCGCGTCAGACAGTGTAATAGTGAGTGTTGGTGTAGTGGTAGTGTAAACAGTGTCTTCAGTATGAATATCGACAACGTTTCCAGAACCTAACCTAACCCAATGATACTAATTCGTTTAAAAACTTTGCACTTGGTGAAGCGACTAAACTTGACATCTTATTCTCATCAAAATACTTCAGTTCAATAATGATACTACTGAGCTTTGGTTGAAATACTGTTTGAGGTTCTTATCTGTATTGATAATGATCAACTGTTACTGTTTTAATACATTGGCTTTTTCTATGGTTCATGGTTGTGTTGTTGTTGTTGTGCGTCGTTTATCCATCGACTAATTTTACTTCTAAGATATTTCCAAACCTACTAGTAAAATCCTTGTGAAATGCGTGGACGTGATTATTAAAACGAAAACAAAGAAAACAGATTGTATAATTTAAGGCAACTACTTTCTAAAACTAATCCAAAAAAAATATTGAAATCTTTCTCACTTGAAGACAAAATGAAGAATGATTTGAAAGAAGCGACGTGGTATAGGCAAAATAAGACATGTATAGTGTGTAGTCTTAAAAAATATATCACATTAAAGTGTGGCGACATCTATGAGGTGCAAAGGACAAAATTTCACAGTTCTCTGTAAAGAAATTCGCTTAAGGCGCCATCTGTTCCAGACTTATGGAAAGTACGATTAATAACAACAATCAACGTTGAGGATCAGTTTATTATTAATTATTGAGACCATTAATTTAATTTAATCATTTAATCAAATTACATATATATGCCAACTTTCATGAATATCAGTTGACTCCTTTTGAGTTCATTCGGAGCATACACACGGATACAGAATTTTCTTTTACATCAGTAATGATTATCTTCGTACACAATAACGAGTTACTTTATTTTCAAGACCGCACAACTAAAATCCATAAAATCTCTAATCACTAGAGGATATACCTCTCGCTTTAAGACAAAACATGTGGTTTTAGCACGACGGAGCACCACCACATTATTTTTAGCAAGTTCGTCAATACTTAAACGAACAGTTTTCGCATCGATGGATTGGTCGTGGAAGTGAGTTCGCTTGGCCGCCAAGAGGCCCTGATTTAAATCCTTTGGGTTTTTCAATTTGGTCGCAAATGAAGGCATTAGTTTACAAAGAAAAAATTACTTCTCTTCCACAACTGCGACGGAAAATGGTGGGTATTTTGAGCATTTGCTTTTATTTTTGTTTAGAAATTTGTTATTGTTACATATTTAAGGAATAATAAAATTTTTTTATGAAAAAATTAAAATTTATTGAACTTTTTAGAAGCAAATAACCGATTGAGTTACACGAATCAAATAAAAGTAACTTTTTTTTGTAAAATTTAACGCTTTTTCATATTTTTTGCCAATTTTCAAAGAAAAATTGTGAAAACACGAAAAATTATTGCGGAAATCAAAATTTAAATTTGTTTAAAAGTTTGAACACCCCATATCTCGGAAACTAGGCATGTTGAGCAGAATCATCATATTTTGAGGTCTAGAATCTACAGTTCAGAAATTGGACATTATTAATGAATCACCCTGTATAAAAAAATAGACTTCGATCGTTTATGTATGAAATAGGTTCTGATATGTTCTGGTCTTCATAGTAATGCCGCTTTATAATTCCCAATTTCACATCTGCTAACAATTCTGTAACTAAAATTAGTTCGAACACAATAAAACTATTAGTATGTCTTTTCTGAAAATAGTGAAGGGATGTAAAGCCTGTTAAACCAAAAACGAATAAAACCAGAAAATGTTGAAATTTGAAATCTATGGTTAACAACTGGTTAAAAGAACACAAATAGTGCTTCTATACTCCGTATGCTTAAGTTGGCGAGCAATCTTCCACCAAGTGTAAATAATAGTTTCTTGTCTCTTTGTAGTTACGGTTTCCTGTACCACCCACCGACTCATGACATGATGGATGATCTACTTAACATCTTCATCTATAAATCTCACTGTATTACGAGGGGTGAATAGTTTTTAATGTATACAGAAATGGTTTTCAATATAAGAAATAAAAGAATTAGAAAAAGTATGTAATAATTTATAAAAAGCAAATGGGAACTGATAATAAGCAGTAAAATAAGCTAAAAAAGAAACGCATTGTAATTCTACTCATTGGAATCAGTATCTAATGAGTTATTATTGCCTCCAAAAGAAAACTGCTAATGTTGCTGATTAACGTGAAAATATGACGCAAGATTTGTTTGAAAATTAGTTTAGAGACCATTTACTGCGGAATATTCCACGGCAGTTGGTAATCAAATCACTCAAGGCATCTTCGTAAGATACCAAAAAGTAACGCGTGATTTCTGGTTATTTCTTAACCTGAAGAAACATTTAGGTGTCGACGGTTCACGACGGAGGAATAGATAGATAAAGCAATTCATCCATTTTTTGAAAAAAGATAACCGACTTCAAGCCTTTATGTTGTGGAAGCTCAGTACAAAATTGCATTGTGTTGTGATCACATAAATGAAATCAGTTAACTAAAAAGACTTGTAGTTTGCGTTGTAGTATAACACTGGGTCTTTTCCAAAAGTTACGAATATTTGTATTTAGTGCTGCGTTCTCTGCATATCATCGTTACTAAATTTTTCCACCAATGTATGCATACTTTATTTCTGCCAACCCTGTACCCCGAAAAACTAGCTCATCTATAAAATCAGACTAGAATCCATACATATTATCTTCTTCTTCTTTTAATGCTTATCCATTAATGGATGTTTGCGACCACATTTTTCATGGCTTCTCTATCTCTAGAGGTATGGATCAATGTCTGAATATCTTGTATACCCGTCCACTGCCTCACGTTCCGCAACCATGACATCCTCTTCCGTCCCAATCCTCTCTTACCTTCAATCTTGCCCTCGACTATCAGCTGAAGGAATTGATATTTATGGCCTCGCATTATATGGCCAAGATATGCAATCTTTCGTTTCTTTACGATATTAAAGAGTTCACGGTCTTTATTGATACGCCTGAGAATATCCTCATTCCTCACTTTGGCAGTCCATGGTATCTTCAGGATTCTACGGTATACCCACATTTCGAATGCCTCTAATTTGTTGATGTTTTTCACCTTAAGGGTCCAACCCTCCATCCCGTATATAAAATTGTTGAAAAATGTATTCAACATTAAGTTTTTGAGTGCATGGGACAAAGAGCTTATTCCCAAAGGTCCGTTTTATAGTTTATTAGTTCGGGAATGAATGTGAAACCGCCGAAGTGGTTTTCCTGCTGGAATTGTTGCTCGCGATAAGAGGTTCATTGAAGGGAAAATTCACTAAATGTGGGTAGGTCAAGTTTCGGTTTACCTTCACCAGAAGGTCACGTTACTTCCTTTTATATATAAGAATTTGAAAATATTACAATACAATTAGCAAACCAAACATCACTATTCTTCATAGGGACATTATTAGAACAGGAAATTGTCCTAACAGCTAAAGCAATAGTTCGAGAACACGCATTTGATTCATTATTGAAATCTATCTTGACAAAAGTAAGCCCGAAGAAAAGCATGGAGAATCGAAGTTAGAACATGTCAATATGTGAGGTACTATAAGTAAAGAAGAAATAATAAACGTAGAAGCTGCCGGTCAAGGAAGCAATTCGCCAAACTTTAGATTCTTCTGTCAAAACCGAACAGGATCGGCTTCACGGTCCATGTCGTGGACAAGTTTGTTAAAATATATACAGGGTGAGTCGGGAGGAGCGCACCAAACTCTAGTTTTCAAGTTATGGAGTAATTAAAAATGTTCATTTAGCTTTCCACTTATATCTAAATTTTAACATTATCAAAATATGCCATGTTCGAGGATCAAAGGCATTTGATAATTCTGACGTTTTGATGAACTGTCAGTGTCCAGTGAACAGTAACTGAACGTTTAATTTCGAATTTATGTGATTGTTAGTGTTGCAAAATGCCAGATACTTATTCAAATTTAGAATATGCAAATATGGTGTTTGTTTATGGTTTCTGTAATGGAAATGCTACAGCTGCTGCTGAAGAATATCGTCAACGTTTTCCACACCAAAGATATCTTGATAAAAACGTATTTATTAGAGCGTTTAACAAATTCTGCGAGACTGGTAAGCTTCCCAGTGGTAATATATCATCTGAACGCGTTACTCGACAAGGTTTGGTTGAAATAAAAAATATTTTGCATCTAGTAGAAGAAGATGAAACTACTAGCTCACGGAGAATTGCCACTCAATTGGAAATTCCACAAAAAAGGGTGATAAACATACAGATAGTACAGCACCTACAACCAGAGGATTACGCTAACCGTATAGAGTTTTGTCGGTGGATAAATAATAATCACCGTGTTGTATCGAATATACTCAGGCCTACTAGAGGATGTTCCTGTAAATATTATAATGCAGATGTACTATCAGCACGATGGAGCTCCTGCACATGTCGCTCGTAATGGTCAAGCAACATTTGGACGAACGCTTTCTATGGCGTTGGATTGATCGTGGAGGCCTGCAAGATCTCCATACCTCACACCACTAGATTTTTGTTTATGGGGCTGGATGAGAAAAGAAGTCTACAGAATAAAAGTGGACACACGGAATGCACTAATTGGACGAATTGCGAATACTGCACCCCATATTAAAGAAGAAATAAATGAATCAATTGGCTTCGTAGACGAAGCAGAAAATGTTTAGTTTAGTGAATGGCGGTATTTTTGAACATTTATTGACAGAACGCTATAATTAAGATAATTTGTTTATTTGTTGATATGCTATAAAACAAATTGAAAACATTATTTTCACGTGTACAATACACTCCTAGAGTTTGGTGCACTCTGTATATGCTATAGTAGTAATATGATCAAGTATATTTTCTCTATTCTTTTCGAATATGCATGTCCATCATTTTTTCCAATTGATACGTATAAAAGTGTTTTAAATTTTGAATTTTGTCTTATAAATGAAAAACACATAAGCTATATTCATTCTGAGAAAGATAAAATTGAAAATAGTTTCTTAGATGTAGTAAACTATGAAATTAAACATCTTGAAGAAAGTTCTTGGTTATATTATACGGATAATTACACAATTCGTTTCAATGTCCGCCGCCGCTATTATTCGTTCAGGCAACCATAATGGACGGATTAAGTTTCGGACAAAGTTCTGGTTTTATTTTATTCTGTTTCCTATTTTATTTGGCGGAAGAACTTGAGTGTCGGGTATATGGGGTATAAGAAAGGTCCACAAAGGGTTTCATGTGGCCGATCGGGCAAGTAATTGAGAGTTTAAGAACATATAAAAAGAATAGGGAATTGATAAGGGAACGGGACATTTTCAAACTGATATTTCTTTTTACGACTTTAAGAAGCAATAATAGTTGTTATCAAGTAGAAGAAAAATTTTCTTATCTTTAATATTATAATGGAAAAACGGCTGTCAGAGGCGATAGAAGTGAAAATAAGCGAGAACGTTTTTAATTGTCGCGTTGACCGGCGCTGAAATATTTTCTCCACCACACAATTAATTGTCATAATATGTTATTAAACCCGAATTATTTGCTCATTAACTCAACTTCTGCACATCTGGTATCACGTATCGGATGATCTTGTGATGCTCCTAGAGGACAAAAATGGAAAATATTGACAAGTAATGACAGTTCTTACTGTTGTCCATTTAATGATATTTGCGGCAATCACGCCATGTGCACTCACATTTAAAAATACATAATACAGGTACATACACTCTCACTTACGACATTTTCCATCCTTCGACCGTTTTCCGGACAACTTTCTCAATAAAACAATAATCATTCGATCCTTTACTGACTAACTGATGTCTGACCCAGGGAATTCCAAGTCGTTTATAGAGTAAAAGACACTTTCCAGTAAATGTGCCCTCAAATTATTGCGGAATGCGGGAAAAGATAATATCGATTTGATTTCAATTGGCAAGTGATTGTGCATTTTTTCTACATTGTAAAATATTGAGCCCTTGACTAATTCTGAACGTGGAGAAGGTAGATAAAGGTCGTGCTTTGCGTTCCTAAGTGGATAACCGAGCAACGACCTTTTTGAAATTGGAGCAGTGTGCTTACGAATTAGGCAAACAAACAAATAAAATAAAATTTCAATATACAGAAGAAAACCACAATGAGTAACAAATTATAGGTAATAGTAATGATGTCAATTGGTAAGTGATTGTGCACATTTTTTGCACTGTGAAATATTGAGCCTTTAACTAATTCTGAATGTGGAGTAGAGAGGTGAAGGTCCTTTGGAGGAGTGTGCTTACGAATTAGGCAAACGGATTCAAAGATAAATAAGGAAGGAAGAGTCAGAATTTTTAATCTTTTAAAGAAGTCCCTACAGTGAGCCCTTTTGTTTGGTCCGAGTAAATATCCAACAGTTCTGTTTTGTAGTTTGAAGGTTCCCTCCAATCGAGTCGCACCACACGTACTCCAGAAGGGAAGGGTATATGGGAGATGCGACTCTATAAAGGTATAATAGACTGTTAAGGAGATGGATAAGTTCAGTGATTAGGTCACTAGATGTATTTTTATATAATAGTTTTAGAAACGTTGATACAGAGAAGATTAGAATCGCACCATGATTTAAGGGTGATTAGGTTACTAGATATAAGGGCTATTCCAAGAGAAACATCAACCCTCACAAGCTGATACCTACGGTACCATACAAGACGTTTTAGATCAAAATATTAAGGTCAATTTTCCTTGAGACAGCGGAGCGAGCAGATCTCGAACACCTAGTACTCTAGTGGAGCTATTCTGCTCCTAGAGATAAGGCACCCGCGACTAAGCTTCATTCTACATATTGTATATATTTATATACACAAACCTATATGTATATATACAGTAAGTTTTAAATAGATCAAACTTGATTATAGTGCCACATTTTCGCCATCCGTTACGCTGAGACTAGCGCCCATATATTAACTATTTGATGAAATAATATCATCAATCGTCATGTCAAAAGTCACCTCAAAATTAAATTATAATCATACGCTTCCAGGTGTAGTGCTCTTGAATAAAGTAGGGTATCACACTTCGAGAGATTGTAAATAGAGGTTTCGTCCTCTACGCAACAGAATCTGCAGGCTGCATTATCTGCTAAGTCTACCTCTTTCAGGTGTTTATTGAGGCGATAGTTCTCTAGATAAATAAATAATTACGCTGGCCGATAAGATTTTCGTACCAAAGGCGAGAACTTTATTTTTAAAATGGAAATACCCGTCCAATAATAGAAAAAAATATTTATCAAGCCCTAACACGTACCACTTTTCAATAGCTTAATTATCCTTGTTTACATTAGCAGGTAGGTAATTTTATAAAGGGGCGGTTAATATCTGTAAATTTTATGGCCGAAAAAATATCTGAAGTGTATTATTCAGAATAATAAACATAAAAATAATATTAAAAATAAATATTCTGTTGTGTTTCACAGTAAATGGTTCTGTGTTCGTAGTGAAAATGTTGAGTCAAACGCGCCGCAGTTGCAAAACTTCTCTTGACAAATTTTGCTATATTTGTGGAGAATTTATGGTGAAATCACAAGCCAGGCCATTTTTCGAAAATGTGAAAAAAGCTTATTTCAAATATTTTGGTACTTTCATTGGAGACCAAGACAAATAGTGGGCCCCCCATGCGTGCTGAGTTAGTTGTAGCGTGTCATTGATGCAGTGTATGAATGGGAAGAAAAAAAACAATGCCTTTTGTAATTCCAATGGTATGACGGGAACCTACTAACCATTTTGACGACTGATATTTTTCTCTAACAAAGACTAAAGGTTATTCTAAGAAAGGAAAGCACGAGTATCCAAATTTGCCGTCTTCTATACGATCTGTTCCCCACAACGAAGATTTACCAGTACCGATTACATCTATAGATCCGTAAAATATTATTTTAGAAGATACTGGAGACAACGTATCATTAGGAACAAAGCACCGACCCTATTTTTACTCCAAGTACCAGTTCCGGCGACCCACATTTGATTGTTCATTGTGGGTTGAATGATTTAGCACGTGATTTGGGATTATCAAAGCAATAGTCTGAACTTCTTGCTTCCAGTCTTATAGAATGGAATTTGCTAGCCAAAGAGACAAAAATTACGACCTTTAGAAAAAGAAATGCTACTTTTTCTACATTCTACAGTATGGAAAATTCGTTGTGTGAGTGTACAGACATTGATGGCCTAATGAAGGAACTTGATATTGAGCATAATTCCAGTGAGTGGCGCTTATTTATTGACTCGTCTAAATACAGTTTAAAAACAGTGTTATTACATAATGGAAATTTAAAACCGTCTATACCAGTTGCTTATTCTGTGAAGATGAAAGAAACTTATGAAAATATTCGTTTGCTTTTAGACAAAATGAACTACAACAAGTATAAATGGAAGATTTGTGGGGACCTGAAGATGATTGGAATTTCAATGGAAGTTCAGGGAGGGTTTACGAGACATTGCTGTTTTTTTTGTCTATGGGACAGTCTGTCAGTAGATCAACACTATGTAGAAAAAAATTGGCAAGCAAGAAGTGAGTTTCAACCAAGATCTCAAAATGTTAATTTCATACCCCTTGTAGATCCCAAAAATGTCCTTCTGCCCCCTCTTCACATTGATGAAAAACTTTATAAATGTTATGGATAAAGAGGGTGATGGATTCAATTACTTTAGAGAAGTCTTTCACCAATTGACTGATGTCAAATTAAAGGAAGGCCACAAATAAGAAAATAGCTGGACGATGACAATTTTGGAGAAAGCTCACCAGGCAGTAACTTAGAGCATGGAAGGCATATAGTTTCCGAAACATATTCGCATAAAATTTCATTAAAATGTTGTCAATAGTTTCAGCGAAACGTGTAAAATATGTTCAAGTTCACTTAATATTTTGCTTAAAAAATCTAATATTGAAAAAGTTGTGTTCAATAATACTTGGTTCGAACCGTGTAACTAGCGCCCTCTATGAGAGTAAGACAAATTCATTGGACGTATCAGCTTCCAAAACAAATTCGTATAAAATTTCAACACAATGTTGCCCGTATTCGCGGCAAAATCGTAAAAAAAGTGTTAAACTTTTTACTGGGCAAACCCCAAACCTTTTTTGTAACACCTAGTAGAAATTTGAAGAAAATCTTTAAAGTACAATTGGAGAAATTTCTAGTAGTCAGCCTTTGAGAATCCTGTACATCGTTC
The DNA here is from genome assembly GCF_026250575.1 of Diorhabda carinulata. Lineage (NCBI taxonomy): Eukaryota > Metazoa > Arthropoda > Insecta > Coleoptera > Chrysomelidae > Diorhabda > Diorhabda carinulata. The sequence goes on along the minus strand of NC_079469.1, from coordinate 13,227,099 downwards.
AGTCATAAAAAACTAACTAAATTGCCTGAAACACTGTGAATTTTCAATGTTTTTCTCTTCAAATTTATTCTGCAGTGTAACTAATCGTTTTTCGGTTATTTCAAGTTCTGTTTTTGATAATTTGCAAGGATCAACAGGATCCATATTCAATTCTTTCATTCGTTTTTTCACACACTTTATATACAACAGCGTGTGGATTAAATGGATAAAATCCACACTACAAACCATTAATGATGGAATTCGGCAATGGGTTTCTTCAAAGTACTTCTTTTAATAAAGGACAAAATTTTGTCTTCTCCCCGATTATTTTTCAGATTTCTACCTATCCTAGAGACTGAGTTACCGCTTTTCGTTGCTACTGTTACTGTTTCATTTTTGTATGTACTTTATAATAAATTTCTTACCGGTCCTGGCTGTATGGTGTCACTTCCCTTCTCTCAATATCACTCATCAAAAAAGATACGATCAAATTTCTCTTTTCCACATAGAGAACAGTAAGGAACATGAGAAAAGGACTAGTTTTAATCCGCATTTTCGCATTAGGTGTTCATTATGCAACAAGAGAAGAGACTCGAGAGATTCTTTGATAAATGTTCAAACGAGATCATATTAGGGACGTAAGTACCTTATAATATAGGGTCTTGTTTCTGCTACCTAGTATCAGTTCTCTTATACTTAAAATTAATGGGAATTAAGGTAGAGGGTTGTATGTTTAACTAATTTTTACTATGAACAGTGGTTTAATCAAATTAAGTGAAAAAAAAAACGATTAATTCATTTTTACTCTTTTTCACTACATTTTAAATATTATAATAAAATTGTTTTTGACCCAAAAGCGACTCGAGAATTTAAAAATTTGATGTAGTGTGTACTGAAAAGTTTAACAGGAGTTGGGTCACTTTTAATGGTGTATTTTCATAATTATTTCTTATAAAAAATTCAACATATTTTACGAGAGTAAGCAAAAAGTTACAGTACTAAATTTTCAAATATTCTCAATGCCTTTTCATATTTATCTATGTCTTTCCTGTTTGTAATTGATTACTCATACTGTTTTCAGTTATTTTCTTTTATTCATTCTCAATGTTCGAGTTTTTCGATTATCTACTTCATGTGTTTCTGTCAACTGCCCATCAAATTGTCTTCTTGTTCTTTCTTTTGAAAATATTATACAAGCTTTCTTCTTTTCCTTTTTACGCTACCAGTACAACAACACTCATAATTACACTGCATATTTAAACAGTTTATTTTCATTCTTTAAAGATAAAATTTCACCAGTTCTTTTGAAGTATTGTCTTCTCGAATATCTTTTATGCGGTTTTTTTTATGCCCTCTTCTAAGGCCAATTCTATGTGAAATGTGCCTGAAATATTTTTACATGGTATAGAAAATGGTGACAAAAATAATAGTTTGCAGTACAGGCGAATATGTATCCCTCATGTTAACATTTTTTTGTTCAAATCTAAACCTCTACGAAGGAATTTAGTACAACTGGTTGAATATTGTATCTAACAAAAGAGGATAATTTACTGACAGTATGTTTGAATACCCACATATTGTATCTTATTTTGCTTAATCCCCTGTAATCCTAAACAAACTGAGTAGTCAACAAACAACCATGAAACCATTTATTTAGTTTGAAGAATAATGAATACAAAGATAAAGCAAAGATATTGTATATATTGTTATAAAAGATGCTTACACGCTAACCAGTTTTCAAAAAGCCTTTCGGCCATTTCCATCCTATTCAGATGAATTTAAGTACCACTAATACATCGTTTTGAAAATCCTTCTTTTGCTAAACACGAGTAGCTTCTTTCAAAGAGATTAAAAGAACTACATTCTTACTGTCCATTGTGTATTACTGTTAAATTGGATTACTCGAAGGTGGTATAAAAAAAGTGTTTTGGAGTATGTCATACATATTTTTTGTTTGTTGTAAATGTTGTAAATATTCACGTCATTTCAAAAATTATACAGTTTCCAAGTAAAAATCAATATACAGGATGTCGCACTATTGACGACTATAATTCAAAAAAGGTTTTTGGTTATCGTAAACTGGTGTTTACCATAACCATGTCAGTTTCACCAAAAACATTTTTTAATTAGTTAAAGATTTGACGATGCTGTTTTTGATATTGATGATCGAGCGGAAGCTACTTTAACTTTAAAATTTCAGTTCATTAAAAATAGCTGTTCTCGGAATTTCATATTTTTCTGCGTTTCTATACGAGATTCTATTCCTTTTGCTTAGTCTCCTCATCATAATCCCTATTACTCTCTGATTTTTACTATGCTTACTAGGCAATGAATTGAAAAAGATTACTTTACACATTTTTGTAAATTTGGGCACAGAAAGTGATCGGAGGGAACCAGAATTGATGAATATGCTATCAAAACCTTTGGAATCTTAAAGTCCGTGGTACATGGAGGGTTTGCGAAGTAGTTGGTTATTCTGGTTTCAACGTTTATCTACTAATTCATTAACTAAAAATATTCTGATAACTCATATAAATATGAAAAAATAGTAATTCGGTAATTGTGATCCGTTTAATTCCGATCAGACTAGCAACTTATGTGACTATATAATATGAATATCGAGGCTGTTAAATGCTGTTTCTAAGAAATGATATTCCATTTTTCGAAAAATAATTAAAACATTAACTTTAGTTCCAGTATTTGTTTGGACCATAAAATATATTTAAAATTTAAAATTATTTTGGAATATAGAAATCTCTGGTTACTAAATAACTTTGTCGAGAAGTATACGACAAGAACACCAGTGATCAGTTCTGGTATGTAAAAGACTGATAGCAATCTGAAACTTTATGAATTCCTAGATACGAGGGCTGTTACCTAAGTTTTGAGATAGACAAATGAAAACAAATATTTATAATTGGATATGGCTTTATTGTTTTCCAAAATATTTTTCATTAAGATCAATACACTTTTGAATGTGTTTGAACTAATTGTCGAAGCATTTTTTCCATTCCTCCAATCAACGCATCAACCGTTTCTTCGGATAAAAAAACGTTGATCTCGCAATTTATGTTTGGTCTGTAGGAATGAAGGACTGTACGGCTAATAACCCATCAATTCGATGTTTTGGCTGTTCAAAAACGTTTTTGTTATGATGGAGGACGATTCGTCTTCTGCGATCGGTTTTCCTGATTTTTTCGAACATTTCTGGCAAACAAATGGTAGTGTACCATTTAGGATTGACCATTCTACGTTGCTCTAAGGGAACGGTAGCGACATGTTTCGTTATCCCAAAACAACTGACAACCATTTGCAACTTTTAATGGATTTGGCTCATCTTAAAAAACCCATACAGTCGATTGATCTCTAGTTGGGGTTCGTATGCATAGATCCTTGATTCGTCGACTGTCACGATCTTATAGACTTCTTTTGAAGCACCGAGATTGATGTCATATGACGATCTTGCCATATCTTGTACAGCTTCGAAGTATTCTGACACAACATCCGATTTTGGACGACCTTCACAAAATTAATCCTGTAGCGAAGTGCGGCCACCATTGAATTCGGAAAATCAGCGAAACATGCTGATTCGATATGGTGCTTTATCTCCAAATTTCGAAGCGAGTTGTTCGGCACGCTACTGTTGGTTTAATCCACGTCAAAAGTTGTAGAATATGTAAAATCCTAATAATATCAAGTTTCATCACATCAAACTAATATACTCTATAAATATCTAAGGAGTATTTGTAACCCTTTTGGTTTTTCACAAAATATCCTTTATATATCCAAATAAAAAAATATTTTTCCAATTTTCTGTTTCAACAACGCCTTTTCTCTTCAATAATTGACGAGAAAATTATAACTACGTGATCTGACAATCAAATGAAGAGGCTCTACCGATTTATTTTAGCCATACTAGAAGTATTTGATTTGTACGTCCGACACCTCCTTCATTTTAGTTGTTCAGAAGTCGCAAGAGAATAGAGGCTGTAGTACCACTGGAATCTCTCGAATAGTAATTTCCAGTTATTGTTCTACCCTTATCCAAAAAATCAAATCATGATTACTCCATGGCAATCCCAAAAAACTGAAGCAAGAACTTTTCCAGCGGATTTTTGGACACGAAACTTCTTAGGTCTGGGAGAACCGGAGTGTCGCTATTTAATCGATTTTTGCTTTGTTTCTGGATCGTAGAAATGTACCCAAGTCTCATCCATAGTAACAATTCGGTTTAAAAAGTCTACATCGTTTTCAAATCGAGCACAGATCGAACGCGATGCTTCTACCCTTGAACGCTTTTGGTCAACATTCAAACATTTTGCAGGAATTTTTCTCATGTCCACATTGATTTGAACTATATCATGAACGCGTTCGTATGGAATATCCAGTGTTTCAGATATCCGTTTTAGCCCAATTCGATAGTCTGATAAAATCATGTCATGAACTGCATCGATATATTCGGGGACTGACACAGAAACTGGTCTTCCCGATCGGTCATCATCTTCAATGGAAAATTTAACACTTTTGAAGCTTGCAGTCCAATTTTTCACGGTCGAATACGATGAACATTGATCACCAAGGGTATTAAGCATATCTTCTAAAATCTACTTACCTCTCAACCCTTTTAAATACAGGTACTTGATGACGGCTCGATACTCCAATTTTTCGATTTTCACAATTTCGGTGGACATGGTGTTTTTTTCGTTTTTTTGAAGAGCATAATTAACTTTCACCTATATAGAGCACACAAAATATGTATATATAGAGCAAGGTTTTCGCATTATGCTATAGTAATTCCAAAAAGGCATAAAAAAATTAATTTCTTTACTTAATTATCAGAGTATATCCAGAGGCTACATATTACGAAAGTTTTCTTAGATGTTATCAAATTGAGAGATATAATTTTTCTTGTCAAATTTGAAGCTGATATGAATAATATGATGCTGAACAGCCTAGCAAAATAATTTGATAAATAGTGATTTCTAAGTTAACAAAAAATGAATTGAAACAGTATGTTTATGTATTTTGAATAATTAAATAACTCATTATTTATGAACGTGTACATATCAAAACATTCTGATTTATAAATGTATATTGTTTCATGTAACTAAACAGTGTGCCTATAGTTGCCAATTACATTTTGTCTAGTTTCATTGTTAAAATAACACCTCGTGTCATTCAGGCACTATGGTGTGCTCTATTACATATTAAATAATTATTTTACACGATAAAATTCTATTTCAAATCAAATTTGATATATCGGAAGTTATAATAGACGCAATAATTTTAAATATGTTTGTTATTTTTTCGACTATTTCGAATTTAATTATTGTGCTACGTCACGACAACCAAGCCCGTTCACGAATACTGGAAATAAATTTGAAACATGCTGAATTAAATTGAAAAAATACTAAAGTTTCTAGAATGAGGTCGCTCCGTCAACATCTGCCTAGCCTTGCAGAGGTCAGATTTACTTAATACCAAATCTAGCCAAAAATACAAAACTTTTTACAAATTGCATTTTGTCTTTGAGTGGGTGAAACAGTTCAAAGAGGGGCGTTAATCAGAAGAGGATGAATCAATCGGTAACTATTCAAACCGAAGCGAAAGTCAACTGTTTGCGTACGCTAATCACCTAAACATCCTTGCGTTATCGGAAGAATTGAATATTAACGAAGAAGCCGTATGCAATAAGCTGCCCAAGGACTTAAACATTTGGAAGATTTCCACAAAACTGGTGCAAATAAAAGTGATAACAAACGATTTGTTGCATCGCGACGACAAAAAAAGAATAAACACATACATATTTCGTCACTATTTTAAACTTTAATAACAATTTCATAATTTTTAAAACATGGTTTTTGATTTTTTATGAAATCACCGCAAGACATCGAAATTGGAAACTACCTACATAATCCATTTTATCTACTAATGTCGTAACTGTGGAAATTATCCAAATAATTGGATGTATTTCAGATTTAGCTTTATCTAATTGAACTAATATAAACTTTATGAATATCTAAGGAACATTTGTAACTATATTTTCTGTAATGTATTCGCGATCTGATAATCTAGTGAAGAGGCTCCACTGATTTTTCCAGGTATATTAGAAGTATTTAACTTGAATTTCCGACACCACCCTCTTCTCAGTTGTACAGAAGTCTTAAGGGAATAGATCTGGTAGTGGTGGCTGGTAGTACCACTGGAATCTCTCTAGGACTTGCAATCTACGCTTCACTACATTACAAGTATGTCGCCGTAGAATACTTGGATCACGATCTTCCCAGGTGGATCAACCCGCAGCTGTTAAAGAAGTAGATAAGCATAGTGTTTTTTGATCGTGGATTATTTGGAGATCGGTACCATTTCTGTACATTGCACATCTTTTGAATGAATAGCTGCCTAACGATATCGGGGTTCATATTGACGTCTACTAACATTCACACTTGTCGGATTAGGGCAGGATCGTGTCTTCCTCCTCGCACTTAGTTTTCCATGTGATCATTGCTCTTGAGTATCTTATGCCAACACTGAATAATTTTTCATAAGTCCCATCAAATAGCCCAAGTTGGGAACTTGTGCTTTGGTAATCAGGCAAATTTCGTGGCTATTTTGAATTTGAAATAATTTTTAAAATATGTTTATTAATCTTTCTTGTTAATATAATAGAGGAATAAACTATTTTTCTCTAATATAAAATCGACAAAAACGTGTCAGTAGGCTACAGAACCAAATCTAAAATAATCCTAAAAGTAATAATTAATTTCTCTTCTTGTCTAACATTAAATTTCAATTATCTTTCTAGCATTTTGTGCTAAACAAACATTCTTTTTTCTTGACATGAAGCTTCAAACTAGGAACAAACTAAAATTTGAATAATTTTTTGTTACAAATTAAAGAGGAGTTTCCTACAAATTGAAAAAAAAAATTGATTATAAAATATCGAAATTAAATTAAACCATTTCTTCTCCAATTATTGAACGTGGACAAAATAATGAAAAATTTCAGAGCCGATATGTAGGGGGAGTGAAAGAAATTTGAAAAATCGATTATTATACCAAAAGGGGCATTTGAGAAGCTTTTAAGACGGTAGATAATGAATCGGAGTTGTTGAATATATTATGTTATTTATACTATTATCGTACATATTAATATTATTATCACCTCTTCCTTCGGTTGGTGTTAGCTTATGAGGTCCTTCTAATAGTACATTACAACCTTTTGTACAATTTCTGACTCTGCAAGTGGGTCATTGATTAATATTTGATTTGATGTCAATTGTTTTCTAGTGAATTTAATTTTAATAAATACAGGGTTTGTCCGAAAAGTAATAGGACTTATTTTCTTCCGCCGCGATTGTACTTCAGAGCGTGCGCGCACCGACTGGATTCGGTAGAGGGCGTTCCTAGCCGGCTGGTCAGTTGTCTCCGAGCACCTGGAGAGTCAGGACAGGCATTTTCGCGCGACGTGTTTCTGTGAGTTGTGCAAGCCGAAAATGCAGCCTTCATTAGAGCAGAGGTACGCGATTAAATTCTGTATGAAACTCGGAAAATCTGGGACAGAGACGTTTGATATGATCAAGCAGGCTTACCCAGATGTTGCTTTAGCAAGAAGTGGTGTGTTTCGGAAGCACCAGCCTTTTTTGGAGGGCCGGGAAGAGGTCGCCGATGAAGACCGTGCTGGAAGACCTTCGACTTCGACAAACACCGACAATGTGACTCGTGTGCACAAAGTTTTGAGCACAGACCGTCGACTGTGTCGAAGTGCTCAAGAGACTCAAACGAAGGGTCAATCGGGTCCGACAAGACATCGCAGCAGACTGGAAGTTGCACCACGACAACGCCCAGGCTCACACCGCCTTTCTTGTGAACAGCTACCTGACTAAGGCCGGCATTCCAACGCTTCCGCAGCCGCCCTACAGCCCAGATATGGCCCCCCCGGACTTTTTTTGTTTCCTCGCCTGAAAAGGCCGATGAAAGGCAAGCATTTCGAGACGACAGAGGGGATCCAAGCAGCATGCACCGCGGCTCTCAAGGCTATTCGGGAGAATGCTTTCCGTGACGCCTTCAATGCTTGGAAATCGCGCTGGCAGCGCTGTATCGACGCAGAAGGAGCCTATTTTGAAAGTTTTTAAAGAATTGTAACGATTGGCTCAATAAATTTTTTTAAATCGACTCAGTCCTATTACTTTCCGGACAAACCCCGTAGAAAGTAAAATCAAATTCTAATGTATCCATCATGACAGAATGAAGCTTGGGCAGCCCAAACTAAAAACAGTAAAAAGACGTAACCAAAAATAACAATGAAAGAACGTTTACAACATAAAAAGATTTTAGAAAAATTAAAATAGGATCTAGTTAGCTAAAGCACAAAAATACGGTTGAATGTACATACCTATTAATTATTTAACTTTCCATAGGTAAGTGGACGTTTCAACTGATGGACTAAGATAAATGTACCACTAGGGAATCATGGTTTTAAGTGATTACTGTATGTATTGGTGTTTAGAATGATGTCGAGTGATTTTACTCAGGTTTCGAATTTTGGTCGCTTCAATCCTTTTTCCTAGTTATAGGCGTTTATTTTTGCTCTACACTGGTAAGAGAAGTTTTATTAATTATTGGTACAGAAGAGAGAAAGAGCATCGGTTAACCACTCTCCATATCTCTCTACTCGTCATTCAAATCAAAACTTATTAATCTCCTTTTCTGCCATTTCCAACTTTAGAAATTTCGACGTCAAGGCTATCCAACTAGAATAGAGTAGAGAGGGATAGACAGTGGTAAACCGATTTTCTGTCTCTCTCTCTATCAACTCATTTGAACAAGCTTCCAAACTTTGGTATTACCTTAAAATCACTAGTATGAACGCAACGAAAATCTTTGGATTCAATTAGAAATAATCTAATCAGAAAATTTTTGGACTAGAAGCGCAGTTGACTACGTTTTCGCTCAATTGTTAGTTTTTGATATGTCATATTATGTGAAAATTTCACATAAATATGACCGATAAATTAGTTGTACTTATTAAGGTAGTGTACCTAAAGATGGACAAGAAATAAAATCAACCGGCCTCCAAATATATCGAGAGTATCTCTAAATTCATTAATTTTTTCTTTCTATCGTCGCCAATGTCCTTAGGAAGAAATATGAGGAACAAACGTATAAAAACTTTCTATTTTCATTACAATCTACTATTTTCCATGTCTTTTCTGCCCTTTTAATCCAATTAAAACGAGTCAACCGCTGAATTTTAATAGGATTTTGTCCCGAATGAGAAGCGTTGATGTTGATAATTATTAACCTTCTCATTGTTCTACTAACTAGAATGGGATGAGAGATTATTCCTTGAGCCGTGCTCACATTTATTGTATTTTGTGGTGAATAAATGCAAAAATCAGAAACAAGACTTTCTCAATTACTCCTATTTTCAACCAATTTTGACATCAAAACTATTTTTAGAGACTATTGCACCAATATTGCTAGAGAATCTTTCAGCGCTATGAAGACCTTAAGTGGTGTGTTTATTTATAAATATATTATTTATGCCAAGTTTACGGATATTTTAAGAACGTACTTAAACATGTCCTTAAGTTATATTTCTGATATATTGTCAAAAATAGAGTATCGAGAATATTGCTCAGCCTTCCAGATTATACTGAAAACACTGTTTACGTTATCATCTTCAGAGACTGAAGGTAAGCCCAACGTTTCGTTAACCAAGTTATCGTGTTCAGAAACTGAAGTGAGTTTACCTCTGAAGATGAATACCTGCTTATTCAAACGCATATTAGGCAGTCTAACAATTTTCTGGAAATGGATCCACGGGGATTTTTTGAGCGCTTTAAAATCCACGAAGAGATGTTCCATGAGATTCAAATAGAAGATCAGCTTGAATATCCTAGAAAGAGCTGAGTCTTCTCTAGGAATTTCTCACAGGCAAGTAACTTTACACTTGTGGTTAAAATCTTTACAACTTCAGTCGAGAATCTTGAATAAATATTCACGAAAAATTCCCAGGTATACCTATGTTTGAAAGGTCATCGCAAACAAGCTGTAATTGTAGCTGCCTAGAGCAAAGTTAAGATCTCTTGACATTTTTCCGTATAATACATGCAATAACTTTCGATATTAATAACTTCTGACCAACTGAAGATTTTTTCAAATAGAAAAATCCTACTTGTTGTTTGAACTTTACTTTACAAATTGGAATACTTCGTTACCAAGCCAAATTCGCAAGTGTACTACAGTATATAGGTTAGTAGTTCTCAATGAATAAATGTTTTCCTAGAAAATTATTTGGGTTTTTTTTCACCCTTATGTGCAAAGAGGTAAAGTCATGTCAATTTTTCAACTAAACTTCAAAGGAATAAGTTTTTATTTTCAATCAATAATGTTATTACAAACAGTTCACTGTGATGAAAAAAGTAATTTATAATGGTGCGCCGCTGTGTTAAGGGCAACTTTGAATCAATTAACTATACCTCAGAAATGTAAATCTATTTTTGTTTAAAACTTTCCGCTTATGAAACAAATCCAAAAACCGAAAGTTTTTACGCTTCACCTTGAACAGCTTTTTCACCCCATACTATTTATGAAATAATTCGGAAGTTTGTTTAATATAAATGCATTCACACATTGTGTTCAGTTCTCGACACTGCAATTAAGTTTGGAAATTTTTCAAAAATTATAAAACAACTCAAAGTTACATGCAAATATTAAAAATAATGATTTAGGAGCAATAATGCTGTGACAGGACCGACTAAATCGGGTTTTAATCATTGTCACTAAAAATCAGAACAGTTGATCGGTAGGGCGGCTGATGGCAGTCGTCACATGTGTGCCCCCTGTTACATTTCATCGAATTTAACGGCCTACTGCATCTTTTGTTATCGATTTGAAATACTACAGGGGTAACATTATTGTCAATATGACAATGCTTATTTTAATCGAAAGATATCACTCATTTTGTTGAATGACAGGGTGATAAGGTAGGATAATCCAAAAATAAGCGGTAAATTAAAGTAATCTTAGTTGTAGAATTAAATGAAAGGTTCTATTAATGCTTCTTAAATGGAATGTTAACTCTAATTTTCATCGATGATTCCAAATTGTGGTATGCGCCGTATTTATTTGACATAAATATTAGAATTTCTCCTTCACGAAGTTGTTTCCTTCCACGTCAAGTCATCTAAATGTAATGAACAAAACAGTGTCTTTATCCTGATAGATAAGCCAATTCTGACTGTGTAGTTTACTTTTTTAATTATTCAGTTAAGCTATGTTTGCTATTTGAAAATGTTACCTAACATGGTTTTCGTGTACTAGTTCTTCCTATCTACATCTGAGAAGTGCAAAATACCGAAGTACAATTCGATTCTGGTTAATTCCTTGAAACATAATGTGTAAAGTTGAAATAGAATTCTCGATTAATCGAAGTTGATACAATTTGAAACTTATATACTAGAATTCATCTCAACGCAATTTTCAGTGACACAACTTGAACAGTTACAAAAGAAAATCTAACAAAATACTGCAAGACCTTAGAATACCTATAAAACTGATGAAGTTCACGAAAATGAGACTTGAAAACACTCAAACAAACAGAAAACTAAGTTGTTACCATCAGAAACAATACAATTGCTAGCCTATGCAGATGATGAATAAAAATGAAAAAGCCTTGCCGGGCTTCCATAGAAATGGTAGAGTCGTCGCTACCTCTACCTACGAGAAAATGGGGAGCAATTCAAGTTCATGAAAATGATGCTTCACAAAACTAATGAAACAAAGTCAATAGATACGTTAACCGTGGAACACTTATCAAAGACAATGGCGATAAGGATGATAACATAAAAGCAAGGTTAATTCGAGTAAGCAAACAGGCAGGAACAATAAACAAGACACTTATCTCCAAGAAAATATCCCAAAAAGTCAAGTTATATCTAAACTAAACACTTAACAGACCGACAGTATTGTATCCAAACGAAACGTGGGTACTGAATAAAACGGAAGGACACCTATTAGATATATGGATAGGAAATTATATCGACGATATCAGGAGGGAGACATAAGAATGAAAAACAATCCAGAAAATACAATACGATGAACAAGAAATTAGCAAGATTATAAAATACAAAAGAAATAAGACAGAGGATAATACTAACATAAAAAAATACAACCGATACCATTTAAAACTCCATATAATCATGTGATTGCTAGTATCAATGCATTTGAGTTACAAATTCAAAACCAATCTACTTGGTCAGTGTATAAAAAATGTAGTACTTTGATATATTTAATATCTTGTATCTCAGATGGTTGCATGAAGCTCTTTCTACCAAAATCTCTAATTTCTTCTACTGCAGTCGTTGTACATGTTTTAACGACTTCAGTTATATGTATATACGTTTCTTTGAGATTGATTCTCGTGGTGTCAAGCTCCTCAAACCATTGCTTCATATGTGAAGATCGGTGTCACACATCATGTTCTGTGTATTAAAGAGTTTACTATACAACATTTCATGGCAGTTTTGATACTTGATGCTATTTATTTTTATATGTCCCGTTGTAATTATTTGTCTTCAATATCAACGTTCTGATACTCTTCTCCGTCTATGAAACCTTCCCATCCTTTCGACAATGTAGTTCATAATACCAAATAAAAGTTTTCGCGAATTCGAAGGCGTACTCCAATATTGAAGATGGAAAAATGGAAAACCCAAAGGTAATAAAATTTTCACTACTTCGACAAATTGGCACTTCTCTTTTGAGTTTAATAAAAAAGCACTCTCAGAACGCAAAATATAAATATAATCCAACAAAGTTACCTACGACCCTCTGATTTCGTGGTCTGAGCAGATTCGAAAGTAAGCTGAAAATTTACATATCAAAAGTAGCTGAAAGATGTCATTAAAAATAATTACTCAAAAATGCAGACCGTAGAACATAAATTGATCACTCCTCTCATATACATTATACAGTGTATTCGTAAAGTAGTTTTTTCACAAAACTAATATTTATACATGAGGTAGACTTAATAAAACTTAATTCTTTGTTTTCAAATACCATGGTGTTAACAACTCCGTGAAACTACTTCTGATTGCCTCCTTCCGCTGTCGCATTCCAACTGGATAATTGTAATTCCCAATATACATCAAGCGTTGAACTAACTAGGTTATATTTGTTCGTTACTAGCCAATTCAGTGAAATTTTTCGCTTTCGCAATTCCAAATACAGAAATCCAAAATGAAGTGAATAAAACAATGTCAAACTGGGGCGGCTTCATTAGTGCATCCACCTCTGCATGCATTTTACGTGACCCTGTTTCTACCTCCCGATTTTATCTATTTGCATTATACGACAAAGCGGCCCGACCAACTGTAAACCCTATAAATTTTTAGTACTATGGAAAAATAAAACATAAAACTTTGTTTTTTCCACGTTCACCGTTGGAAATAATATTAAAATGAAATAGCAATGACAGATGGAATATTTGCTATCCAAATGTTGCTACAATTTTATTATGTCATAGTTTTTCTTCACTTTGTTCCGTTTTTTAGGAGTGAATCCACAATCTCTAGTCACAATTTCAATTTTGGGGCACTGAAACGACTCTTTCCAAACGTGAAATTGTTACTAATCAATCAAAATAAGCACTATGATTTCCGTGAAAATCAATATTTTTAATATTAGACATTCGAACATACAGGGCATTCTTATAACATTATTGCAAGAGATAAAAAAAGTTATAGAGAAGAATACCTTCAAAGTATAGATCTTAAAATTATATAATATTATAATTATTTTGGATTGCTGACACGTTTATGCGATAATCGTCGCTAAATCAACGCTTTATCTACCACTGCGTTAACCGATGATTTTCAAAATTTAAGTACATCAGTACAGACTTATTTTCAAACTTATTTTCTCATTTGCGATCGCAATTTGTCAAAAATATCAATATATGATCACCACGTGCACCTCCTAAATTTTCATGTCATTATCAAAAGAAGAAAACACTTTTTCTATTGACTCTATTGACTTTTTTTTTTTTCGATATTAACGTCTCTAATAGCTCGCAGTTACGTGGAGAAAGGCGTACTAACATACTTGTATCTAATCAGAGCGATCTGATTCCCTCTCGTTTGGGGTCTCTAGTCTCAACTGAAGACAAAACAAACTAGCGCTGCTACTCTACAGCAGACGCTTTGTGGCACTATCCACATTTTCAATTTGGAACCATCGGTCAGTTTAAATCAAGGCGAAGTCACCGATAATTAGTAATCAAATTTCGGGATGCATGTAATATATCAAAATTAGATTTCTACTTTCATTTCTACGTTCAAAAAGCTAATGCTGCAACGTATTTTACTAATAATATCCCTTTGAAACATGCATCCAAGACAGGAAAAACCGTTTTGTCATCTATTACAATCAAGACCACAGTTTGAATTCCAAAGATTTCTATTGATTGTTTAGAGAAAATGAATGCTGATTTGCTAATAGTTTTGAAGGCAAACCTTAGAATACTAAAATGACCGACTACGTTGAATAGAATTTTGTCTCCTTGGTTAGGATAAGCTCTTTCGCGCTCCCTCCTAGGATAATCTTCTTGAACAACCCGGAGAGGAGCGCAGTTGAACAACTCATAGAATTGAGTTTCTTTTCCACCTTTTCATCTTTAAAATCGAGATTCCTGTATGATGCTCAACGTCTTGAGTACTTGGAGGGCCCTCTGAAGAGACCGGGAATGTACTCGCTAGTCAGGGGAATGAAGAGGTAGCATAATAAACATAGTTTATTACTTTGAACTAACTTTAATACATCAACAAACTGATATCTCGTCGCTATCTCAGGAATTTCTCCTCGTTTCCAAACGTCTCGCTGCGTTTCGTGTAAGTATGGAACAATGAGCAATTTCCTGGGTCGGTATCAGTAAGACAGGGGTGGACGGATTATCGTTTTATTCAGCAGTTTGTTCTGGAAAATGTGTACCTGTGTTAAGTATTTTAAACGCCAGGGTACAAGGCATAGTCACCACACTCGTAACTGCACTTTTTATCAATTCGTCTACCCTTTCATTTCCTCGCATACCATAATACCCAGTAATCAATAGAAGTGCCTCATAGTTATTCGTTGATAGTTTTTGAAGCCGCTCGATAGAGCTTTGTTCCACCTTAGAGGTGATAACCACGACCACGAGAAACTCGACAGCTTGTCGGCTGTCGAAGTAGATGTAGGTGTGCCTTTTTGGTGTTTGAAATATTTTTTCTAGAGGGCCAAGTCTTAAAGTCTCCTTCATCCTCGTCTGGCTGCTACAAAAAACTATTATTAAAGCACCACATGAGCCCTTTTTGAGTTTATGAAATTTTTGAGAGTATTACATATTATCGCTTGATAAGAGGAAGGGAAAAGTTGTTAATATCGACAGAATTTGAAGAGAAAGAAAGCGATTTTTCATCAGGACAATGCACGTTCTCACAATTCGGTTATCCTCATGGCTAAAATTCACAAATTGCACCTGGAGTTGATTGACCACTTTGCATTTAAGTTTCTTTTGCCATATAGAGATTTTCATCTTACGAGGACGTTGTCGTATAAAAAAATGCCTATTCCGAAAGACAGGAAATACTATTTGGAAGGGTTGAAAAGGCTGAAATCTCGCTGGAATGTAAAGTGTATTTATTTGAAAGGGGACGATGTTGACAAATGAAAATGATTATGGAAGAAAATGTCTTGTTTCTTTGTGACGTCGGGAATTTTCCTGACAACCCTCGTAATCAGCACACAAAGAAACTCAAGAGAACTTTGGATTAATTATAGACGTATTTCTGTACCTTTGTACTACACTCTACTTCATACGGTAAACTAGAAGAGAATAATGGAAATTAGAGCAATTTCGTTCTTCCTTCTGCGGTCTTGAGAATTTGAAATAAAAATTTCGAAAAATAATGAAATTAATTCCATCCGTTACTACTTTATGAATTCATACCACAAGTTGTGTGTGCCGTATATACATGAATGAATAATGACGAAATCGATTCAAATATAAATCTATTTTTTTTTCTAATAGGTTTTCTAACAAAAGCATTTTAAAATAAAAATTCCACCTTATACGTTTCAGGATTACGAAAAGTGAAATCGCTGTAAACATTAAAAAGCGCTCTCAGTGGTTTGAGATTTGTGCATTTTTTAACAAGATGCCGCAAAAAAATTCTATGAAATAACGGCGGGGTTTAATAGCACCAATAAACATTAAAACGTTCAAAAAACGGTAACCTAACCATAAAAAACTGTATTTTTTAAACATATCCTTCAAATTATATTCTAGACCTTATACAACTTGATGTAGGTATCGACTCGAAACCCTTTTTTAGTATTTTTAGTTTTATTGCGTCAATTGGGGTTTTACGTTTTATTACTTAACCAGAAAATATAAAAACGTCGACAAAAAATTCATAAAAAACTAATGCAGCTGCTCAGTAACAAGCTTATTTCAATCCTTTTAGGATATCGACCCTCAGTCCACATATAAAAAATGAAAATGAGGAGAAATTGGGACGGTTTAAATTGACGTCTTACTACCAGTGGTGTTCTAAACATGATTTCGAAATAATGATTTCGATTTGAATTTATTTCCAACATATTAAAAGTACTTTAATAGTTAATTGGGAAAGTACAAGAAGCGATAGATCATAACCGCCTAGTACAGGACGAAACCTGTTTTAAACAACTAAAATTAGAAATGCGATTTAGTTGAAATACTTGTATTAAAAATGTAAATATAAAATGCAGCATATCTATTTTGTAATTTGTATTCAAATACCATTCAACGGAAAACATTTTGTATTTTATTTGAAATACCAATTGCCCAATCAGAAGAAACATGCAATCCATATTTGACACGAGATGCTAGCACGCTACATTGATGAAGCCACACGTAACACATACTGGCAACTCCATTATGTGGCCATAGCAGACTGTTTGTAATTTATGTGTTACTTTACCGAAATAATCTTTTATTAACTAGAAGTAATTGGTAATTATCCAACGAGCCCCTGCCCAAGTCGATATATTTCTTAAAAGTCCAAAAAACCATAAATGAAGCACCAAGAAAACTGGGACAGGTAGTCCTGAGATAAATTGAGAGTCAATTTTTGGTTAAATATAATGAAAGCTCTAAACCCATAGCTAAGGAAATCAAGAGCTTAAATGTCTGCAAACTGATAACCTTAATAAAAATTCCGTTCCGTGTTCCAGGATGCAGAGACCTCAGCAACCAGTGAAAGTGGTTGTGACAATACTAGACATGGAATATTATGGCGATACTAAACTAAAAAATTATTTTGAAATCTCTTTTAATTGTGGAACGCAAAATCACTGAAATCGATATAGATCGTAAAATTGAAAACATATGGAATACAACATGAACAACTTTAATTCATCTTTAAACAACAACTTCAGAAAAAAATCAACTGCACTGCTACTTCTTTAGTAAAATTGATATCCTTTTAACGTCACGTCTGTTTGCTTTTTCTCATTTGTTGAGCATTCAATGTATCAAATTCTGAGGCGTAGATCACCTTCAAACAGTTCGCCATTCCACATTCTGGTCTTGACGGATTCACTGTGACTACAGCATCTCCCATTCTAATATATCCTACGAAAATCATTATTATTAGAGTGAATGTTCCGATACGTAATTAGTAATGATACAAAAAAAATTTCAAGAAAGAGCTTTTAATTTGAGAGGTGTACAAATGAAAAATAGGAAACGTCTTAACAACAAAACCTGTTAAAATTGTGATATGCCGTTTTAGAGAAAAGCAGAAAAAAATGCAGTTGTGTGCATTAAAATCTTTTTTCTCATAGCTATATGAATATATATCACTACTATCATATGAAAACTAGCTATACAGGACGTCCCAAAAGTTGTTGAGCGAATCAAACTTACCATTTTATAAATGGAACGTCCTATATTTGATTACATTTTTGAATGAGGTTAATTGAATGAAGTTTTTTATAATTAGGCTCTGCTCTTTTTCAGACATCCGTTTTTTTGGGCAAATTGTCCTTATTTTGTAATCAAATTCTGAATATTGAGTATACTCGAATTACTAATTATTCATAATGATCTGATATCTCGGAATGTAATCACCTTCTATAAGATATCAAAGAAAATAGGAACTAAATTTGATGAATATAGAATTAGATAGCGATAGTCCAGGGAATTAAGCATTTTGGCCCGCTATTTTTACCTCCTGCCTGGATTTACCTGAAATTTTCACAGGACACGAACCGAGGTACGGCATAAATTGGAAGATTTAAAGCCAAACTTTGCATTTTTTGGAAAATTCATAAAATCTTTCTGAAAGTATACTAGAATAATGAGAGCTTCAAAATGAAAATCATCAAGCATGAAAATTCAGCAACTTTGAAGTTTGACCAAATATAAATGCGTGATTTTAGAAAAATTGGGGTTTAAGGGGCAAACGATTTTTCTGAAATTTCGTATTTTTCACCGTTAACTTAAAAGAATATCTCCGAAAATACTGGAGATACAAAAAAATAATGAAATACTAAATTCTAGCTTTTTGATGACTAAAATTTTCCTGTGTGTAGAGATTTTGTACACAGTGGATATTTGGCGAGATATAGCTGTTGAAAACCTCTATTTACGAGTGAAAACCACCTTATTCGAGCCTTTTAATCTCACCCTATTTAAAAATTGAGGAATATTTAGGAATTTAATCTACGTAGTTTTGTAGATCTTGAAAAGCCCTACAAAATCATGTTTGTAAAATCACTAAAAATTGAGGAGCTGTTTATGAAACCAATCAATTTTTTTTTTTCAAAAAATTCTAATAGTCCGTTTCGGAGCGTAGTTATTTACATAACCGCTGAATTTGGCAATAATGTATTCTACTTTTTTTACTTAAATCGAAAATCGGAGAAGAACAAACATCTGCCCATGTAATTGCGTGTGTGAGTGTTGATTCCTCGCCATTGTGTTTTAAAGTTCGAAAAAAAAAATAGGAATTACTGTGATGATTTCTTGCCAATGCAAAAGAGAGTACGGTACTTTATGCGGGTACAGAAAACTTGTATTGTAAAGGGTTTTCCAATAAGAGGTGTTATTTTGAACAGCCCGCTAATTCGGTAAATGTCACTTTTGAAGCTGTCATTTTTTGACATTTGACAAGTAGAAACTATGCCATTAATGAAAATGGAACGATACACGCTTCAACAACGCATTGAAATTATTAAAATTCACTACAAAAATGGTGTAAGTTTGGCAGAGACGGTTCGTAAAACTAAAACATTTTTGGGTCGACGTGAAGCACCTTCTCGGACCGCAATACAGAAATTGGTGGAAAAATTTGAGCTGTTGGGACAAATTAGTGATGTGAAGAATAAAACCCGTGCACGTCCCTCAAGAACAACTGAGAATATTGCTGCTGTAGCCCAAAGTGTTGAAGAAAACCCAGGTTTGTCCATTCCTCGTCGTTCCTTGGAATTAGCCATTCCACAAATGTCATTACACCGTATTTTGCATAAAGACTTGGGTCTTAAGGCCTATAAAGTTCAGTTAATACAAGAACTCAAGCCGGCCGATCATCAATAACGTCGTGTCTTTGCTGATTGGGTCCTTGAAATGCATGAAAATGATCTGGAATTTTATCGAAAAATCATCTTAACTGATGAGGCCCATTTCCACCTTGGTGATTACGTCAATAAACAAAATTGTCGAATCTGGGGCTCGGAAAACCCAAGAGTTATTGTTGAAAATCCTCTCCCACCTCAACGCGTGACTGTTTGGTGCGGTTTATGGTGTCATTGGACCTTACTTTTTCGAAAATGAGGCTGGAGCAACAGTTACGGTGAATGGATTGCGCTATCGAGAGATGATTAATGATTTTTTATGGCCGGAATTGGATGGTATTGATTTGGACAACGTTTACTTTCAACAAGACGGCGCTACGTGCCACACAAGCAACGAAATCATCGATCTTTTACGGGAAAAATTTTTGCTTTGGGGCCACGTGAAAGATGAGGTCAACGCCAACAGTCCAGCATCGATTCAAGACCTCAAAGATGGAATTCGTGAGGCTATCGAGGACATAGGGCAGCCGCTTTGCAATTTGGTTCCGTAAAATTTCATGAAAAGGATATGGTCCTGTAAGCGCAGTCGTGGCGGCCATTTGGCTGATGTTGTGATGGAAATGTAGATCGCAAGAGAATTTGTTAATAATTTACAGTTGACATTTGTCGATATGAATAATGATTTTGTGATATTTTACTTGCAGATAAATTAAAATTATCAACAACAGAGCTAGAGTTCGAAGGAACGAATTTTTTTCACAAATTACTCATCTTTGAGGATCATTTCTGCAAATTTTTCAAATATCACTATCACTAAATATAATACCTATTAATTTCCCATATGTTACTCCCAACTGTATTCTATTATCGACATCTCTGTTCCATTCCCCACAAAATGATCGTAAATAAATCAATGGTTCAACTCCTCTGAAGACACAGAGTTGTCGTGACACTCTCGGATACCTCGTAACTACAATTATTGGACATCTTGGCTTGAATCTGTAAATAAACTGATATTTAGTTAAGTTTATGTCTTATATATAATTTGATAAGTGATTACTCATGGACATTTGTTTAAACTACCACTATACCAAGACTCTCAATGTATAACGCGCGCTTCGATAACCGAGTTATTGACTTCAGAATTGACTACTGAAGGTAAACTGAAACTTTCTAACTTGACCCAAATTTTTCCGACCAATGAATTTCTTACTTCGAGAAAATCACTACAGCGGGAACCTTTCCATTAATTCCTTCAATAATAGACAAAAGTGTGGGATGTAAGGAGTAGACCTTTTGCACCTATCTAAACTATTCTTACATTTAATAATCTCAAAACTTCCCCCTACTATCTTTTGTTGGGTGCATTTATTAATAATTCTACATTAACCGACCTCTAGTATGCCCATTTCTCGTCGTAATTATTACGATTAATTTCGTAAATACCACTTTATCTTTGGGATTACCCAATAATTGTTTCAATGTATTGATGGATTTATAAATCAAGTTCATGATAGTTTCTAATCCTGTTGCATAAACCGATTTGGAATACCATCTTTAACTCTTTAAAGGCAAATTGTATGATATGCAGATGAAGTTTGGCAGTTATGCAACTTCCAGATTCTGTTAGCTATTTTTTATTTCAAAATATGAGAATTCTTAGCAAAAAAACCCTTTTGCGTGATGGGACATTGGTATCACAAAGAGAAGTGTGTAATATGACACTTTCCAACCTCTAATGACGTTGGTAATGACAGCATTGCATAATCATGGAATAAATAAGGACAAACGGCTTATTCTCTACAGCCCACATATAATACATTAGCTAGAAATTAATCTCAATTTTCCTGGAAGAGGCTCTTTGGTGTGAAAATTTAGTATATAAAAGTTAATCTGAAAAAATAACTCCCTTTTCAATATTTCTAGCTTTCTTTGCTCTATAGTTAACTGTGACTCTTTATCTCGATAGCGCGCCACACTAACTTGATTGGTCCATTAATTTTTGGGAGTAGTGTATATGTACTACTTCCATTGTATTGTTCATTGATATATCTTGGGGATATAGAAGTTCGACGTACATTATCTTTGTCTTTGCTAGATCCTAAGTTGGAATTATTCATAATGAACACACTGCTTACAAAACCACTACACCAATACATACAATTACACTGTCTGATACGCGTTTCGATCACCATGTTATCGTCTTCAGAGACTGAAGTTAAACTAAAATCTATTATCAATTGATTACTGCTATATATTTGAGATGTAGGGACCAAGGAAAAATTAATTTTTCTTATTAGAACAAAGTTCTAAGATGATTTTATCTTTATTTTGATATTCATTTTGAAGGTGATCTATAGACCAATATAAATAAGCAAATTGTCAGTGTCAATATCACATTTTGATAAAGACTTAAAGAAAAGTCGAAACGTCAAAATTTATCTTTCTTTGAAATTTATCAAAAAAAACTAATTTTAAAACAGAAGAGACCCAAAATCAAGAACAAACAAACAAATTTGATAGTTGTGCTATGGGGGCTTCCATTTCAAGTGTTATAGCACAATTGGAAATGGAAGATCTTGAGGAAACTGTCCTAAGCAAACTTGATATAAATATCCCATTCTCTTTCCGATATGTAGATGATTGCATTACTGTCGTACCAAAGAATCAAATCGAAAACATAAATAAAAAACTTCAATTCACAATCGAGGTCGTGCAAAATAATAGAATCAATTTGGTTGATGTCATATTATATAAAATTAACAATAACATAAAAACAGAATGGTATACGAAACCAACTTGGTTCTCAAGATATTTAAACTTCAATTCGTGCCTTCCTATGTCACAAAAAAGATAATAAGTGATAATAAGTTTGGCTGATAGATCTATCCAACTATCAGATGCTGAACTTAGATGCTTAGCTATTCAGAAAGCGAAAACTACATTAAAAATAATAATTATCCGGAAAAAATGATAAATAACGTATTCAAGAAAAGGATAAACAAATAATACAATCAATTGAAAAACAAAACATCAAAATATAAAACAGTTTTCCTTACCATATGTACAAAGACTTTCCCAACAATTATCAAATTATTTCAATAAATATGATATTAGTTTTAAGTCATAAAGGACATAATACATTATCCAAATTTTTCACTAAATTAAAATCTACAACACCAAAAAACAAAAGAAGTAATATTATATATCAAGTGCCTTGTACTAATTGTGACGATGTCTATATAGGACAGACATCTCAGTATTTAGAAATTAGACTAAGAGGTCATCAATACGATAAAAAAACTGCATCAACGAACTTATGAAATATCAAAAAAAACGAGTTTTTTAGCTTGTTAAAATCTGTTTCGATTATTTTGGGTTTTCTCACATGTTTTACTCTCACTAATGAGAACAATTTTCAATATGATCAATCTGTGACAAAATCTATTTCTTTTTTGGTAGTCTCATTTGGAGATTGTCCATTTTCTATTGTGGTTTTTCTTGAATAATGTATTGGGTATTGCTGTTTTTGTAGTAATGGAGCGCTAATTCCTATCCTCTTTGATTTCCATCACCAAATCAAAAGTTTGCTATAGCCAGTGCTTGATTACATTCCTTCCTCACTTAAAGTCACCTATTAGGTTCTAGACATTGCTGATGTTACCATCTAGTGCTTAGGTGATTTTGCTGAATAATTCCTATACTTTTATTGTTGGGGCGTAAGCTTTAATGACTTGTATAGTATATCTCTGGGATAATGGTAGACTTGAGCTGGTAACCGGTAATCTGATATACTTGTCTCATTTATTATCACCTCTTTTCAAGTCTCTCTGATTAGGAATCCTACCTTATTAATTTTACCACTTGGTGTACCTCTGTACCCATTTAAGTTCTAGTATCTCTTCTTTCTCCACTCTAACTTCCCAGACTCCAATGATGTCCCACTCAATCTTTTCTGCCTCTATTTCTAGCTATATGATTCTTAAATGGATCGAGACTGTTCGAAAGTTGTAGCTATTGATAAAATCTATATTTGCATTAAAAATAAATTTCATTTGCTCCACTTGCTCCGCTCTTTTCTCCAATTTCTCAATTAGACAATTGAACGATACTCTCAATACTTATATTAAAAATAATTTTCCCAGTTATAAGAAGCTCATGCACGTTGCTTCTTTTTCCTACAGACACATTTGTTGTGAAGCATAATAATTATATCGATCTATACAGGTATGTATACAAATTGACTGAGGAAACTGAAGCTAGACAAATCGTTTATAATTTATACCAATGGTAAATTGAGGTACCTTACCTAGAAATAATTTTAGCTGTTCTTCCTGACGTGGATAAACAAACAATAGCTGCGGCACTACTATTTGAAGCTGCTTCTACTACGGATATGGCTAAGGAATAAACAGCTTCCATGGGCGCGGGAAAATGATTCACCAAATCATTGAATAATTGTCTTTGGTGTACAGCTGGCTCTGCTTCTTTACATATCGTATCCAATAATTTCATGATTTTACCGTTATTCGCATTTTTAGGTAAAAGAAGAGCGTCCGACCCATCTAGTATAGCACTGGTGATATCTACGATTTCACTTTTGGATATCACGTTCGAATTGGCAAAGGAGATCGTACTAATAACTGGTTTACCTAAAAGAGAATAAGAGCAGAATTTTCCATAAATTGCGTGACTATATTGTATTGAAATGAACACAGAAAAAGATTTGACGTTTGTTGTTCACTCGCATAAGAACTCTACTAGATGCTGTGAATGGAAACTGTAAATGATTGTACTGTTTGAATAGTGCACATACTTCTGCAATACATGATTTGCATATTTTTCTAATTTGCTACAAATGTTCTTGGATGGACAACCAAGGAGTTTGAGAGGATCTAGATTGTCTGCTATGGTTCTGTTTCAACTTCTGTTGACACGATTTCTGATTCCAATGGATTTTTAGTCGAAAATATCAAAATTACTAGACCTTAACTTGAGAGTTATCTTAGGCATTCACGAACGTCGAACGCACCTGGATAAACATCGCAGATGCTTTTGTTTCCAAATGTTGCGATACTATTCTTCCGAAACACAGAAAGCATTGAATAACTTTATAATGTTCTTAGCAAGAAGTACACAATGGGCTGACAAATGTTAACAGAATTTACCTGCTAAATTGCATTTGGCTATAATAGATTTTTGTATGAGGAATACTTTTTCTTTGGGCAACTCTAATATCAATCTATCACAGTCTATTAATATGCCATCAGAAAATTTGATAATTTCATCAATATTCTCAACACAATTTTCATTTTCAACTTTAACGACGATCAAAATGGTTTCTCCACGTGGGCCCAGAAGATTCCTTATATCATAAATACCTGAAATTGAAGAAAGTGTTATTATTCGATATAATATAGTTGCTCAGTTTCTTCATTGTCATTATCCGATTTCTGTAAGGTCCTATAGTAAAGGATAAATTCATTTCTTTCGCAATAATGGATACAGTTGAATAACAGATCAATTCTTATTAAAAAAATAAAAACCAAAACCTGTCTCAGCTCCACAGGTATTATAACTTTAAGTTTAAGTGGGCTCACACATGTTTATTAAGCAATAAAGCTTTTTTTTTATAATAAGGCGTCAGTAATAAGGAAAATCAATTCATTTTGATTGATCTAGAATCAATCAACCCTTCGAGACACCTCAGTATGCCTTAAGAAGTGGACAGCCTGAAATTCCAAATCTGTCAATTAAGTAATAAGACTGATGCTGTAAAAATCATTCAGTATAAAACTATTTGGAGATAATATGGCTGTGGTAACACTGGATGCTCAAAACTGCATCACACTCAACGCGAAGTGGCAATATGCATTGTAGTGATGTATCACCCAATTGTTCGCGGGGCCTGGGTGCACTCTGTTCACACTTTTTTTAAGTATATCAAGTACTTCGTGATAAAATACTTCACGCTCTGTTTAGTTTCAAGCTTTTTCTAGTCGTTTTGATGATAGCTATTATGTCATCGTTTCCAATCTATAAACTTTTCTAGTGATTTGATGTGATTCAGGTTTCCTAAAATGATCCTTCCAGTTTAAAAACAGGGTATAGAAGGATATAGAAAACACAGTCTTCTCCTATTCGTCAGATTCTTGATGAATATGTTAGTTGCTACAAACCTACTTATAGCCATTCTGAAATAGTAACTATTTATGAGAAAATAGAGGTTTTGGAAGAAAATTGAGTTTCCAGTGATACAAAAAATCCGTAGTAAAATGTTGGAATACTCTATAAAAATCACTGTTTCACCCATCTCATCTTTAATCGTGAAACGTCGATCACTTGAATCCCTTTTGGTTGAAGAATAGCCAAAAAACACACATGGTAAAATCAGAATAATAGAGTGGATGTTCAATGACTGTTACATTATTGGCACATGTAAATTCAACTCTCTGTTGTGCTGTTCTCCTGATGTAACACTATCCTACGAATATTGACGGACGCCAAAAATGCAGGTGAACATTTTTTGATACACTAGTTTGCTTCAACTATACATTGATCTTCAAGCTTAATCTGTTATTCAGCATTACTAAAGTTTTAAGGCTTTCCTACTCGATCTAGCTTTTGGCAACTGAATTTACCGTTGCGAATCCAACTTGTGTGTGGCCTCAATCTTCATTAAAAGTAACAGATCCTTTCAGTACGTGCTTTCTCACCAAGAAGTATCCGCCGTCTTCTTAATTCGCTATACCAGCGAAACACAGTTGCTCGCGAAATACTTTTACCTCTGCTCCTTATGACAGAAAAAAATGTGGTACAATAGTGCCATGGAATATTATGTTCACCAGCATTGGATACAAACGTAGCATCACAAGGGATAATTGGTTTTCTATTTTTTTTCTTTGTGAAAAGTTTGATAAAATAACCAACCCTCACTAGCGCACACAGGAAAAACGAGAGAAAGCTCTCGATTGAACAGATAATTGAAGACCCGTTGTCTACAGTATGTTTGATTTTTAATCAGGTATATTTCACATACCAAAGAAAAGAATAAAGGTTTAATGACTCCCGACAATTCTCTTTCTGATACAAGAATTAAGAGACATTTAAGGCTCGCGTTCTTGCAGCTCATTTTCAGCAGTTCTTGCTGGAAATGAGTGGGATGGCAAAGGATAATTACAGGTTACCAAAATATACCTTTTTTTCAACTGAATTAATACGTTCTTATTAAGGTTCAACGACTCAAATTTCGAAATAGGTCTTTTAAAAAAGTACTATATGTTTTTTAACTGACATTACTCATGACGTATCTATTATTTATCCTACCTTCTGGATTTGAGAGAGACCTCTATTCAATGTTGGTATTTAAGTCTACCTCTAAACCTATTATCTTCCTGGTAAGCTTATCATCCGCAGTCTGACGTTCTCATTGACGAAATTTTTGTGAATAATAAAAAGACAAAGACCTACCTTGTTTATTTTGAATTCCACACGCAAAAAGATATTCAACACATTCACCAACAGCCATTTCCATAAGTTGCTTATCGCTTGCAGATATAGTGGGTAAATCAATCGTTGCATTTGGTATTGTCACAGAATCGTTACTGAAGAGATTGCCTATAAAATTATCTTAAATAATTATATAAAGAATAAATGTTAAAAATGTAAGTAATGTATATTCATGAATTTTGTTATTCCACATTTCTACAGCATGACAATGGAGATACATCTAGTTTGAACTCAATACCATACAAATAATTATGAATCGAAACAGAGAAGTGAAAAATAATATGAAGGCTGAAGGAAATAGGGAAGAATCAATATAAGAAGCTGGGAAATGAGTGACTAAAAGAGATAATGGAATAACAAGACATAATCAAGCCGATTCTGTAATAAGAAAAAGTAAAATATTGTAGACAAATAGGACGATGAAACATGGGATAGGCAGACAAAACGAGAAACGAATAAATATATTGAATATTCGAGATATTAGTTACAAGATCAAGGATGGGAGAGAATGGAGAGGAATAAGATGTGATTTATTGAAGAACGGCCTTGTAAATGGAGGCAAATGATGAATTAATTTGTCTTTACATTACCTGCTTTTTCAACTATGCACCTAACGATACTCTCCACACATTCTAATGCACTAAGAGTAACGGATCCTTGATCAAATATCAGTTTATCTCCTGGTTGGATTACTTCAGGAAGCTTCTCGTAATCGACGAATATCATATCTTCGTTAACAAATTCCTCAAACTCTGGCTTAGTTGTGAGTTTTGTTTCCTTTCCCTTTTCCAAGAATATTTGTTTGCTGTTGGATTTGAGGCTTCCTAAAATTTTAGGGTACAGAAGAAATAAATATTGAGTTATATAGGGGGATTTAATACAAATTTATGTTTTAATCTATCATTAACATCGTTAACATCATTAACATCGTTCTTTCAAACAGTTTATTCCTTCTTAAATTGGTTTTTACATGCTAATCGGCTTGTTTCGCTTTAGTTTATTTTGACGTATAGCGATTTGCAGTATCAGTATCAGTATCATACTCTGTTTGATTCAATTTTAAGTAGAAACATCAACTATGTTGATATTTCCGCTGTTGTTGATGATGTTAAAAATTTAAGTCATTCAACTAAGCTGGAATTTCTGGTGAAAGAAAGAAATTTTGGGCATTATTAGAAATTATTAGGATTTGAAACTGTTTGTTGATATTTACTGATTGCTGATCAGTGAAAAATACAGATGAATTTACTATAATAATTCTCTCTGTAAATAATTTCCAGGTTTTTCTCGGGGTCACTTTTTTTATAAATTTTTCTTTCCCGAAGCTGTACTATAAACGGTACACCCGGTACAGTGAGGCTTTAGTGAATAGTTCAATTTTCAAATTTTTTTGTCGAACGAAAATAGTTGGCGGATAGTAATCATCAGTTATTGGGAGAATCAACTGTATGTTTTCAGAAGTTTTAGTATGAGTAAATAACGACTAACAGAAAAATCCTTTTATGGCATATTTTTCTTCTAGCCACTAATATGACCCAGGAGAAGCACAATAGAAAATTAACCATCTTCAAATCGGTACAGAAGAACTGATTTGAAGCTTCAGTACTATTGTACTGAAAACCCATAAAACTCACAATTTTTTTCTGGTAATCTTGACGCTAGTAATTCAGTACATTCATTAGAAAAGTCTGGGTTCGGTTGAATTGAACTCCATTCTGTGACAACCTTGGGAAGAGATATGCTTTGTAATTTCATCTTAAGAGGGAATATTGGGACATTTCCATGCAAGGTGATTGTATTTGTTGAGGCCCACGATATTAGTCATACAGAAGTCATAATAATTTTTTTGTTCTCGCCATATCATATGCATATTTTGCATACACTTGTACGTACACTTATACGTTGATTCAAGAACTCACCCTCTAAATTTATTGAGTCGAAATGAACCCGATAATAAAGGAAGCTATTAACAGCAAAGGATTAATATTAATATTAGTTACCGGTGCGAATTTCTGGGCCTCTTAGATCTAACCCAATTGCCAAGGGATACACTCTTCCAATTCTTCTGCTGTAAATATCAACCATAGTCCTCACACGGGACAATATTTCTTTGAGTTTTTCAATTGTGGGCGCAACTAGTCTAGCTACTCGCATACCATTAGCCAGTAACTCGTCTATAGAGGCTATAATAGATTTATTTACAAGTTATGTCATAATATATTTATACTTTGAGATTAATCATCACGTATGTGACCGTTGTCTGCGGGATTAGAACTGATCCGAAAATCAGAATGGGGAGAGGTCAAATCTACGATGTATCTAAGGATTAGGAATCTCTCGACTTCTTCCCAATCGGGATGAAACTGAGCGAAAGGAGGATCATCCCAAGGTAGCCAAATTATTCACTGATAGTCTTAGAACTTTGCTCTTCAATAAACAGAACACCAAGACAGCCTCCAGAAGGTTGGTACAACTAGGGACGAGACACCATTCCAATTACTGCTAACGGAGGATATCGCATCCCCACTTATGTGGAGCTTAGTAGTTGACGAACTCTTATGAGGGCTGATTGAAATCTTGTCAAGGATAAACTGATCTACGCAAGAAGATTATTTGATAATACACTTTGTGACATAGTTCATAGAGGACCTAAAGTTAGTGTCGATAGGTGATACTGAATCTCAATCCGAATAAGACCTAGCTAATTTCCTTCACTAGCAAGAAATATTTCAACGTCAACCCCACCAAGCTGGACGAGCAAGAAATATCTAGATAGAGAACTTCTCTGGAACAAACACGAAAAGGAGGTAACTACAAAAGCCCTGGTGGTGTGCAGAAAGTTCAGAGGTAGGAATTGTAGCTCAAAGATCCTAATGTGATGGTACATGGTAATTGTGAGATCAATCATCACATATGGGGCAGTGGTTTAGCGTACTACAGCTAGTCTGAATATCACAAGGAACAATCTCTTGAAGGTACAAACACTGGCTTGAGTATGTGCAACCGGGGCCATCACATCATGCCCACGGAATCCCTAAAACAATGACCTAACCTGGGACATGCCTCAGGATGATGTACCAAAAAAGTTTGGCTTCCAAATATTTTGAATTTCACACGATTAGCATTTGGCCAATTAATGAACGACTGGATTACGTTTCTATATATTCAAATACATATGTGAAAGACATTTAGTTTCAGTATTAGTATTCTCTTCAAATTTCCTTTAAACATTCGTCCAATAATACGAACTATCCACGCCATATTTCATTAAAATTGCATCATCTGTGCGTGTGTTAAGACACATTGTAAAATAAGTCAAAAAATGAAATTATACAATTGAATGTGGTTTTAATAAATGAATATTCATACCTAGCGAAACATTAGACGTGATAGTACAGACGATTTGCGTTGACCTGAATCGTGCGGGTTGTGATCTAATGTTCAGCTTTGTCATATACTCTATTTTATTATTGGAAAAAGCGGCTTCGTATTGGTTATTGAGTACATCTTTCGTTTCGTTACTGTTGAAATCTATCATCCAAGGCAATTTGGGACAATATTGATAACAATCCATTTTTATTACTAACAATTTTGAATATGTGAGTTACGGCACGAATAATAATTTAGAAATTACATCAAAGTCATTAACAATGTTCAATTGACATTAGTGACAATTTTATCAATATGTCAAAGCTGCATATTGAATGGGTTATTAGAAGAATTCCTTTCCATACATCGTTGTTACATACAGGGTGTTTCTATATTGATGGGGTGTTCAAAAGTGAACAGCTCCTTAATGAAGTAATATTTTGATATAAACAAACTTTAGAAAAAGTTTTTTTTTAATACATTCTGCACACTTATTCCGAACTAGTTTCCGCACATTCCAAAAAAAGCATTTCTTGGAATTTTCTCAAACTACCACATTGTTTCTGCTCTTATTGGTTCCAAAATATTTCCAAAATCCAAAAGAGAAAGATAAATACGAGTGCTCAGGTGAACATAATAAATAGAAGCATATTTTTTTGCTCCTTGTTATTGTTTCTATCGCTCACTCATAGATTATACGTGTATTTATATCATTCAATTTCAAAAGAAAATCTGTATGGATGGTTGATATTCCAATTACATTTCTCTCTATTGTGAGAAATAATTCAACCTTTTTTTATTAGTAGATGAAAATTGATGATTGCCAAAAATCAAACTGAAACCCAAACACATTCGTCAAATCAAGTTCGGTGACAAAGAGACGAAACTCACCCCTGTATCCTTGTTACCCTTGAAACTGGGGTGAATTTCGGGTCTAGCCGTGGTACCGCACTCTCGGAGCTTTTGGCCAGCAGGGTGGTTGCTCAGTGGGAACGTTGTGGGCTACCCTGAGGCGATGGACGCCACGCGCCCCTTTTCATATGATCAGGGATGGACTTTCCAGTAGTCCAAAAAATTATACAATTAGTAGGATTGAATATTACCAACAACATGTAATTGGCTGGATGATGAAAACTATTTAATTGTTGTAAGATTTAATTTATGAATTTATCAAGTTCTACTGGCGTAAAGCTTCGCATTCTTAGGTTTTTCTGATTAATGTCCCAGAAACGTATGTAATTTTAAATAATTGTTTTTATTGATTACATTATTTAAATTGAGTATGCAAGGCAGAGGGTAAAAACCAAGCTCCATATTTACGGTTGTTGGAATATATAAAAAAACATTTTCTGTAAACAATGATCTCATATTTTCACAGCTACACAAATGTTGATTTTTGGATACATTTCATATTTGTATTACAGTACAAGGCCACATTCAACAACCGTACCAAAACGGACTACGTAACTAGATTTCTACGAAGACCTTGTATGAGTTTTAAGCATGTAACATGTAACACGATCACCCTACTTTTTACTCATATTCTGTACTCTTACTGCTGTGAATTGAATCTGTTGTCATTCCTCCCCAATTATATCTGTTATGCTTCATATCCACTAATCATGCTCCTCTTGGACTACTTCAGAATTTCTTCTTCTATGGTTCACTTTGGATTGCCACTTTTACTTTTCTTTATCTTTGTATTCGTTGTATGTAGCCGAATCATTTTTCTTTCTGCACTTTCTTTCTTTAATTGGTATGAATGCTTCTATTTGGAGTATCTTGTACAAGTTTCCGATTCCAACCTGAAAAATGTCAGTACTCATCAATAAAAGTTGTATAATATATTTGCGCATACGTTGGGAGATTCTTACTTAACTTCCAACCATTTTGAAAGCATAACTGCTGTTTGGCAATCATTGTGAATATTTTCCACGACCGGGGTATTAAAATAGAATAGGCTATCGGCATTACAAGAGAACCTATTATTTATACACTGATTGAAGAATAATGTATGCAGATCTATGCACTTGTTGAGTGTCTGTTAGCTCATTTTGGACCATAAGTACATACGAATGATCAGTTTACAGGCCCTACTAGCATGGTTTAAGCAAAATTAGTTGAATATCTCGCAACGATTCATAACTGAAGCCTGGATCCATCAATATACTCCTGGAACGAATCAGCAGCCAAAAAATTCAATCGGATTGCAAAGGGCAACCTGCTGCGAGGGACAACAACACGATTTCATTTCTTCTGTTTTCTTGATAAGGTAGAGGAAGAAATTGCAAAAATGTGACTGTATTTGAAGAAAAATAAATTGCTTCTCTAACAGGAAGGAAGCACCTTCTCACACATCGATAATCGTCGTAGCTAATATCACAAATCGCATTTCGAATTGGCTGACCACCCACCATGGTTCCCAGCAACTTTTTCTGTTTCTTAACCTCAAAGAATCATGTGCAAGAGGACGTTTTTGCAAAAGTAAACTCCCATTTTAAGAAGAAATATGGCAACTGTTATTTGTGAGGGTTGAAAGAGTTGAGGCATTGCTGGACTACGTGTATAGACTCAAAAGAAGACTATGTTGAACAATAAATATGATGATGGAAAAAAATATTCTTGTTTCTTCTTTATTAATGTATAATTGAATTTCTCTTTGTAGGTACATACTTCGTTTTCTCTTTTCTGTATTTTTATTCAATGAAATATTCAGGCGCAGACAACGGTTGTATTTTAAATCTACTCGTTAACTTTATTTAAGATTTAAAAATTAACATTTAGTAAGAATCATTTGGAAAATTCTTCAGCTACTGTACTGCATTGTGAACCATTCTTTTTCACCCACACGTACATATCGAAATTAATCGAAACTGACACTTTTTTCGTCCCTTGCGAGTTTTAATTCATCATTATTTTCATTGATTCTGGTATGAGACCCACTGTTATTAATACATCCTTCAAAAGCGAGTACACCTACCAAGGATTCGTGAACTATATTTACCAACAAACCAACTAAATTTTGAGGATTTTACACATTTTATATGTAACTAATATTTGCAATAGCTCATAAATATACCTGCATATACTAACTATAGATTCTAATGTTATCTTTCAGAGTTCCAATAGAAATAGTAATGTTTCTGTAGATTATTAATAGGAACTGCTTCTGTTTAATCATAAAAATCACTTTCAATTCCAGTTTAGCGCAAAAGTTTTGCACATATTTTTTCAACTACAATAAATAAAATAATAGTTCAATAACTAATAATAGTAATAGAAAGAACCATAACTATAGAGAATCAAAATTCTCAATTGCTTCACTAAATTAGGAAGCATATAAACTAACTGCCGCTGTGGTGGCGCATCTGGAACGTAAACCATGGTTTATAGAATCTTTAACAAATGATGGAAGTGTAGCTACAAGTATCGCCGTAGAATTTATTCGCGTTTTGCCTTCCTTTATAAACACAACCACCAAAGTAACAATATCATCTACGAATGTTGTCAGAAGTTGGTTGACACATGGATGCACTTTGTACTTTGCCCATTTCCACGTAGAAATGGTAGTAATTAGGAATTCAACTTTGAACAGAAATATATTTCTCTAGTAAGTTGAAATTTGCCTTGCCACATACATTTAGATCATTGAGGTTTTTCTATTAGTGTGAATTCCTCCTACCAATATCTAATCAAAGTTTTGAGTTGCTAGTTGAATCTGATTGACCAAGATTCGGCTTGGAGCGCTCCGTTTAAATGTGAAGGGACTCTTTTCCCGCCTTCAGACCGGACGAATCTGGTTCAATCAGGTTTGATTCGAGGTCGCACTTGATTCAACCTGTCAGATTCCTCGTCCGGTCAGTCTTGAATCAACAACCATACGAGATGGACGTGGAGTTATTCATTTTAAAATAGTGCGATTTATGACGCCAGTGATAAAAATCACAGCAACAGAAATCTCATATCTTCTGTGTGGAGGAAAATTGGCGAAGAATTAAACATTCCAGGTAAGAATTATATTCCAGGTTGATTCAGCTGGTGTGAAAGAGTGGAGATGACGAATCAGATTCAACTTGATTCGGAGTGATCCAGATTGATTCGGATTCGTTTGGTGTGAAAGGGTGTATTTATATTTTTGATTGAGAACTATAGAGAAGTCACGAAAATAAACAAGGAAATAATTATTCATATCAATAATTTTTTGGTGGTCGTCTATACAACCCAAAAAGATTTTTCTTTTCTAGTTTTCGCTATTGTAGTGAGAAGATTGTTACTACTATCAAAACTCTAAACTGTTTGAAGTATTATTAATAATTAGAAATTCAATCTAAGGTGTATTATGAAGCGTTTAAACCACCTCGATAATAGACGAAGTACATCAATAAAACACAAATTTTTAATAGTTTCAACTCGATTTAATGAATGCTGAAATATCTATTTAATTAAGAATCAGTCCGGTCCTAGCAATTGCAAGTCGAAATCGGCTGTATCTACTAGTTAGCTCTCACAGGATGAGTCATGTGTGAAAGACCTCGTGAACGAAGGATGTGTATATTCACAAAAGGCGACCGACCCCCTTTAACATGTGAACACAGGGGTTGCATATCGAGAATTGCCAAAAAAAGTATAGAGGTGGGCGAAAATTTCACACTTTTTTAACGTTGATATACAAAATTGAAGTATCTAGTTCATAAGATCACGCCAAAACAATGTATTATAAATTTTTACTGACTACCACATTCAAGATACGAGGGTTGCTACTTAAGTTTTGAATATGGCAATACAACGTATTTTATTTGAGTTGTTTACAGATACTTGCAACATCCGTTTTGGTCAAAAAATGTAATTAAACATTTTCTAACGACGTTAATTTAACCAACAGCAGTGTGCCGATCAACTCGCTTCGACTTTTGGTGATGAAGAACCATCTCGAGCTACCGTGTTTCGATGGTGTTCCGAATTCAATCGTGGTCGTATAGAAGGATTTGAAACAAAAAACGAAAACTAATTTTTGTCAGATTTTTGTAGTTATATTTCTATCTCACATGCTGCAATTAACTTGAAAGGGATAGCATTTCGGGATTTTACATAAATATGTAAAGTAAGATAAATAGTGGATTTATTTCATTCGTCTTTTACATATCATATTATTGACTGCTTTCTAATATAATAATAACTTTGCATTTCGAACTAGAACAAGCAGAAAATTATTGTTCATGAGAAAATACATTGTGGAATATTAAATACTTATCAAAATAGAATTGGTCATATATCCTTTGAAATGAATGAACTCATTTTGATTTATCAACGGAAGTTACGATGCATTTGCATCAGCATCTCAAATTATATAAATGCATTAGACCAGCAACAGGTATATGTGCTCAAGCTTTTCGTTCATTAGGAACTTACATATTTATAAAATATTTGTCATTTCAGTTTCATACAAATTATTATTAGCATAAACATAGTTTTCCTGATTTTGTTGTACTATGGTTCTCTTCGTTTTACTGGTTGAATAATTGTTTTTATTGAACTCATTCTATTGAAATAGAAATTTCCAATACTAGATTATTCTTCTCTGTAACTTATGCCCTTTCCAGCGTCATATACCAGATTGTTGCAGTCTATTTGATCTGGTAAATGCCCAATGAAGATACCGATTGGGAGTTTTAGTTATTATTCATAGAAGAGCCTCTAGAACTTTCTGTTTTGTGGATTCTTCTAGACAGCGGCTTGTATCAGTGAGTGTAGACACTGCGACATTATTATACAGCAAAAAAATTGAATCAATCAATAATGGGAACAGCTGTGGTGATAAGAGCCTAAACAATGACTCTACTCCAACAATCCTTACATCTTAAAAGGTAGAAAGGCTTCAGGATTGAGCTAAGCTAATCTAGTTTCAAAATATGTACTAACCATTATCAATTTTTTTACATTTATTTTATGAACTAAATTAACTGACAAGACTAGTTACTAAAGAACTTGCCCATCTCTATGTGAAAAGGGGGTGACTTGGTTAAAAAAGTGATTTGATCGTCGGAGCCGGAGATTGGGAATGATGCGGTATTGTTCATGTATTACTCGGGATAGTTTGATTTTTTGTTATGGGAGATTTGAATACCCTCAAAACGAGGGTTCATCTCAAATACAGAAAACATTGACATAAGGGTGGTAGATGGATTCGGAATAATAATTTATTATTCTTGTGCACCTATAAGAGTTGTATGAAAATAAACTTTATAGATTTCTTTGATTCATTCATACCGATCTTGTGAAGTGAGAAATATTTGCATTATTTGCTAATTTTAGTTACTCTACTTTTGTTTTCTGAACCTTTCAAATCATTTCTGCCTAAACAGAACGTCTTAGAAGGAGATAAATGAAATAAAATATATGATTTTTAAATGGACGGCTCTATATTTGTTCACATTTTTGGATTCTACATAGAAATTTTGATCAATTTTGAATAAGGGCTCATGTACCTTAGTCTCAGCGTTGAAATATTTTAGTGGGGACATAACGAGTCAGAGTACAAGTTGAATCTATGTAATTTAGAGGAGGGAAGGTCACAACAATGATTATTTTTTGTTTTATTAGTTTATAATATCAATTAAATTTAGGAATTTCTATCAAAGAAAACGTATGTTTCATAGTCCGACTACTTTCAATACATCTTGGTATGGCTACAATTAATTTTTGATGATTGATGATTATATGTCATCGTTGACCAAATAGAGACCGTAAAAATATAGATAACTGACCATTTATATTCTATATAGTTGCTATTTATTGCTTTGTGTTCCTACTGAGCACTGATAGAATTTTATGTCCTGTACAACTTGAGCTACTTTTTGATTTTCTGACAATATTTCCTCTTTAGTTTTGATTCAGTTGTGCGGATTATTAAAGCAAAAATATATGTTCAACTCCTATAATACACACTAGTTGTATGGGCATCAACTTTAAATAAAAAATTAGTAACTTAACTCGCATTATACTTAGAAATTTGAATGGAGATAGGTACTTGGATCTTTCAAACAATTACTTATTCGAGATATTGAAAGATTTAACGCTAAATTAGCGAAAATAGATTCGGATGCATGCTATAAGGACAATAAAAAGATTATAAAACAAGGATTATTGTTTTATTAAGGAAAATATTTGGAGAAATGTGAATTCTGAGTACACACTTTGGTCGTAACTTAAGAAAAAGTCTATGCTACTGAGTTGAATTCACATTCAATGGACTCCGCTGATCCCCAATTATTTGATTAGATTCTTCAGAAAAAAAAAGATAGTTCTGCGTATTTGGGAGAATGGGGAACAATTTGAACAATCACTCTGATCGAATTCCATATTCCTAGTCCTTATTATGATTTTCCACGAGCTCTTTTTGCTTCAACGCTCATTATCTTGATGGTGTCGTGAAAATTTTTTAGTATGCAAACCTCCATCAGTTTTTAGGTTTCTAAATTAATATTATTCAATTCTTTTTGTTTTATTAACTCCAAACTTCTTCCTTATTATTTTTATTTATCATAATCATCTTGTTTCTTACCATTTTTTTCGCTCTTTTGTAGTTACGTGTCTACTTCTTCTCTGTCTCCATCTTAACTTCTTTTAAGTTCCTGCACTTTTCATCTTGTTTTCAATATTCATCTTCTTCAATTTTTCTTTTATTATCACTTATTGATAATTAGTATTAATACTTGTTTCTCTGTATGATCTGTATCATCTTGAATATCTTTTTTGTTATGAGAAAATGATCTATATGGTTTCTTGTAGTTGTCCCTTATATAATTTTATGTTTTTTCTTGTGTTTGAAACTAGTGTTAACAATATACATGTTCAATTCCCCCCTGCATTATCATTAATTATCACATTCTTATCATATCAAATTCCGTTCTTATGTCGGTACATGGATTTCAATCATTATCATATCTGCTATATGAATTTTTAATCTTAATTTTGATATTTTTCCTCTTATAAAAGCATATTCTATCTTAAAAATCGATTAAAATGTATAATTTGTAGAATATTTGCTTGTACACATAGTTGAAAATGTTGTTGGGTCTCAATCCTTCGACTGTACTGATGGCAATAATATATGTTATTACTGGTAACTCCTACACTTTTGATCAAGTCTTCAATGCTCTGATTCCGGGTTGTTCTGGTCGCTCTGTCTGAAAGAACATATGCGGCCAAAGCTCAAAAATCAACCAGTTGACATAAAACAGCAAGAGTTTTAAAGCAAACATTCATTATGGATGCTTGGAAAAATATACAATCCTTGCTTACATCAAACATAATAGATTGTCCCATGTACACGGTTAAACT
The DNA here is from genome assembly GCF_026250575.1 of Diorhabda carinulata. Lineage (NCBI taxonomy): Eukaryota > Metazoa > Arthropoda > Insecta > Coleoptera > Chrysomelidae > Diorhabda > Diorhabda carinulata. Next base: position 13,188,301 of record NC_079469.1, on the reverse strand, counting down.
ATTTGGATTTTGACGACGTGTTCAATGGAAATTTATTGAAGTGGCAATACACATATTTCATTAGAATATTTCAAACTCCCATTTGTTCATCCTATAGGAGGTACCAGTTTATCATTCTAGGACTGAATTGAGTAGATTTTTTCTTTCACACGGTTTTATTTCCATGTAAATCGAGGAATAGGTAGGTGTAATATATTTGCACAACTGTTGGGTTTGAAAAACCTAGAAGCCCAACTGAAGTAATCTCAAAATTATTAATAAATGAAATATTAGAGAAAACAAAACGGGTTTCCAGTTATTTCAAACCGTCGAAGTCAGAAGAGATTTTATCTCTGCCATCCTTTCTTCTTTTGTGTAATAAATATGGGAAATGAAACAATAAAACGCTAATTTTTATGTAACTATACCTGGTGAATGGACAAGAAGACACAAAACTGTTATCGGTAAATTAAGTCAGAATGTTCCTCGGATAAAGTCCATTGTTTCAAATGTATTTTTTCGTCGATTCGTAACAAAAACGCCCGCATATCTTAGAGTTATAAAATATATTCCAGGGTTATTAAAACCTGGAGTAGAACTTTCTATATCATGAAGATACGAAACTATACGGTGAATAACTGTTTTTCCACAAATTCTCTGAAATATCTGAAAAAGTCCTTCTTCCATGGAATTAGCTATAAATTAAACAGTCTTCAACAAGTTTCGAAACATCACCCTACTTTTGTAAATATTGTGTATGTTTGTGGCATGATGCACCAATTTAATCAATAAAGGAAAAAGAAAATTAACAAAAACCGAAACTGTGCAGAACGAAAATTAGTTATTCAAAAGCATTTATGGTTGTTACAGAATCAAAGAAAAACAAATTGTTTAGAATTGGTCGCGTGGAGAATTTTTATAGGTGGCTGTAAATCTAGAAAGTAGGTCGTATCTCAATTAGTTATTGTCAGACGTACGATTTTAAACATTTTCCGAGAAACAAATTCTTGTTGGAATTGTAAATAGTTTTTGAGTAGACCCCATACAGTGGCTTCATAACGTAACGGATTTGGCAAATTGACTGCTAATAACCGAGGTTTTTTTGAATATACAGAGGGCTTCCAACTTTCCTAATGTGAATCTGGTTATTAAAAATATTGAAATAGAACTTGTTCGTTCTGTCTTTTGTTTTTATTATTATAAAAGATCTATAATTCTAACTATTAATACTGAATAACTTCTCTAAAATAAACAAACAATTGATGAAAATTGTTCAAACAAATCGCCCCCAACTTTAATGCAATTGAATACAAAGTTTTTCTTAAAAGACGAATTTGGTTCTATCAATCAGCCTCTTCTAGTGTCTTTATTTATTCACACCAGATACCAATCAATGGGTGGAAAAATGTACATAAGAGTTAACAATAAAGCAAAGTTGAATAATACAATAAAAACAGTGATACACTTGGATGGAGATGGGAGTAAAACAAGGAGATAGTCTTAGTCCTCTTCTAAATTAGAAACTGGAGGCAACAAAAACCTAGAACCGGTAAAAATAGACGGAATAGTATATTCAGACAATATCGTAGCGGATACATTCAAGAAAACGGAAGAATAGGGGGAGACATATGCATAAAACAACAGAGGATCTGAGGATGGAAGCAAATATCAAGAAATGCAAAAGGATAGTCGAAAATCGAAATAGTTGAAAGATGTACGGGCACATAAAGACAGGAACACCATAAAGTCTCATAAGAAAAGAGAATGAAGTAACAAGATACAAGAACGGAAGGAAATGTGGGCCAGGAAAACTTGGTTACAACAAGTAGCGCAAGGGAAAGGCAAGGGAAAACAATCTAGCTCCATATCCAAGCCAAACGAAGTTAGCTTTCCGGAAGACCGTAGATTTATTCAATTTCCTCTATATAATAAATTGAAAAAAAATTGAGATTGTGGGAGTAAATAACTTCGTTGGATTGTATTCAAAGAAGTCATAAATCTATAATAATTGATCGAGTCAGTTTCTATATTATAATATTGGGAAATATTGAAATCGCCAAAAATAAGAAGTCTGTCGTCATTCAGTAAATGTTATGTAAATATAAAATATATCGTTTACTTAGCTTGAATTTGAGGAAAAATAAATTAACACAACAGCATTGATTCCAATAACATCAAACATCTCGTTAATTGTTTTTGACAAATCGTTGGCACTGTAATGCACTCACACTGCAACCAATACTCTGCCATCAGTGTTTTCATTCGTTCTTTCAAATTTACGATCATTCCCGAAGATTATGAAATCTTCAGTAAGCAACTCAGATTCAAGCATTCAGGAACCTAATCATGATTCAGTAATTGCGAACCAACTTTATATTCGCAAGATCAATATCAGTTTTATGGTTTGATGGGACATTTCTACGTTTAATTACAGTTTCTAGTGGAGTGAGAAAAACCCCAACTTTCGAAACACATGTTTGTTTAATGGCGTCATTAACTTACATAACTTTCTTGCAATAGTTAACATCCAGATATAACTCATTATTTTTTTAAATGTATATTTCTATTAAATCGATAATAGAATTATCATGATGAAATGTATTGATTTTGCTTATTAAAAAAACTAGCGAAGCCATCTCTTCTGGACTCCTCTGTCGTTTCAGAATTCTTATTAGAAGATTTAGTGAACACACTGGTTACACCAACACTCACTATTACACTATCTGAATCTCCCTAACGGATCCAAAAATTCCAATTTAGAAGATTTAGTGGCCCTAGTTTCTTAATTTCATAAGTGCCAGACAATTTGTCATTTGCAAGGTGCTTAAACCTATTATTGTACGTAATTAGTTATCTATCGAAAAGCGTAGCTTTTGGCATAGCTCGAGGGGCGCAATACACTAAATATTACTCATAATAGAAGTAAATGAGGAAAGGAAGTTTGTTTTGCGATCAATCACGTAAACATTATCGAATTGATTTGGATGAAATCAGGCGCACAAATATTTAATTATCCGTATAAACACAGGATACTTTTTTCCGGGAATATGTTAGTTTTCCATACGATCTAGAGGACGTATCATAATTCACTTCATATTGAGTGAATGTGCCTTTTTCGTTCGCGTTGTCTTTGGCATTTCCACTGGGAACTTATATTTATCTGGATAAAAATATGTTCTAATCTGTTCTTAATAAATTCACGCTCTCTATCTATCTGTAGATATATTTTTATGTTCACTGTAATACTGATGGATATCAAAGTTTATTCTTCAATTTGGTAGTAAGAAATTAAATTGTTGAATGTACAGAGCGCGGCCCCAGTGTATTTAAAAAAATAATTATGTTACCAACTATTTATTATAGACTAGAGATATAGATTTTTAATTTTCAATGCAGATTTTCCAAAAATACCATGTCGCTTGATGTGTTTTGGTCGTAGTTTTGCTCCCTTATAAATCCTGTGCTTGTGCATGGTATGCCGGCGGGTACAGGTGGCTAGTACCCATCAACTGGTTGAGTAATTGAAATTAAGCTGATTCGAATCGCTTTCCCCGATCCGCGGGTAACTTAGCGGCGTCTCAGAGCTGCAGAAGCGATACTGATTGCATCAATTTCTTAAATCAATCATTGGTTACCTATGCATCTGTTTTATTGTTGTGATTTAAGCAAAATGAATCAGATTTTGTGGATGGAATTTTCGATATCACGTATTCTGAAAGAGAAAAAGTACTTTTCGTTAAAGATGGTACATTTTCCAGGTCATCTGATGTACGAGGCATATTTTTTAAGTAAGTACCGTTTTGCGATTCCGCCGCCGCGACCCCAAGGTCGGCATTACAGTCTGATTCTTCATTGTGTACGTTGTTTACTGAGTGCTTAAGATGCCTCCGACAATCGTGAGTCCCGCCGATTGTGAAGTACGGGCTGTTATACGATTTCTTAGTGCTAAAGGCGTAAAACCGATCGATATTCATTGTGAGATCTGTCAAGTTTACGGACAAAACATTATGAGTTATGGAATGATAAGGAACTGAGTGAGTGCAATGGGAAACTCTAGATCATCCTGCCTACAGCACTGATCTGGCGCCTACAGCGACTACCATTTGTTCCTGCACTTGAAGAAACACCTGGGCGGTCAGCGTCTTCGAGACGATAACGAAGTCAAAACAGTTGTGATACAAGAAGTCAGACGGCGGAATTTTATGAGGAAGGTATTCAAAAACTGGTGCCACGTTATGACAAGTGCCTCAATATTCACGGAAATTATGTAGAAAAGTAGATTAAGGTACAGGCTTTCATGTAAAAATGTAAAAATAAAATTATCGCAATATATTTGCACTTCAATTCCAAAACGGTACTTACTCAAAAAATATGCCTCGTGTAATATAACGTTATGTAAGGTATTATATAACCATCGAAAAGTTCTACAACACTGTGATCCATAGTTATTTATATATCAAAGGGACTGTAGGAGTATCACCCTAAGGGTGATAGTCTTACAAAGCTGCGAGCCTCTGGTCTAAAGAGTACCAACCAAAACAAATCCTGTGTGTTATCTAGAGTTAATTACTATAAAATCCATTCATTAGGCATCAAATGAAATATTTTTAATGAACAAAGTCCCAAGCATATCCCAAGAATCAAATTTGGCTATCAGAGAGTTCAGATAGCCAAAGGAACCTTTCAAAATTGCCAGTTATATGTTAATATAACCACAAGTAAATAAAGTTGTTGATAAAGAATAAGTTCATCAAAAACTGTTTTTTGGGTCATAGTGCCCACGCGGTACATAATGTGTACTTAATACCTGCACGAGCATAAAGTGATCCATTGTGTGAATGATATTTAAGGTATAAAACACGTAGTGTTATGTGATAAAAGATTTTGATTCAAAAATGTCTAGTAAGTTATGAAACTTTGTTATTCAACACGTTTTATAACATAGTCTGGATCCGCCTTTATTTATTCTACTTCTCTGTAGGCACAATTCTGAAATCAACGCGAAAAAAATCGCGGCCAAATTGTCACTATTGTTGTCACTAAATGTATTCTGAGGTTTAAGTCTAGTTCTAGACATCAATGTTCTTAGTTCAAAGAAAGAGTATGCTACACAAAGAAAAATATCTATTCATCTTTCGCGGGTATTATTGTTGTGTTCATTCATCGCCTCGATCTGTGAATCTTTAGAAAATAGTCGTGAATGGTCTGAGGAATCCAACCACAAGTGTAATGAGATTTATCGTCGAATATCCCCAAATATTTATTTCAAAACTAACAATTTCAACAATTCAGGTGTGAGGAAAATAAAGATGTGAAATTGCTGTTTATTCGAGCCATTTAGTTCGGGCAAAAGGCGTATCCTACACATTACCGTAGTTTTTTTGTCATTTGAAGACAGGAATATAAGAGGAAATTTATGGATTTCTCGATCTGTGAGAATATTGTTACATTGAAGCGGCGATAAATACGTTAGAAAATTTGACGTGTTTGGAAACTGAAAAAGATATATCAGATTTTAGGTAGCAACGATAGTATCACTGCTTTGTTTTGATAGAAAGAATTTCTGAGTTATCGTGTTTGATTTCGATTAAATAATTCATGATAACATTAGCACATAGAAATTACCTACTCATCATAGTTACGGCATATAGATAATCGAATAAACGCTTGGTATCGCTTCGAAATATCTTCCAATCTAGAAATAAGTGGGGAAATTGGAATTTTAACACCTCTAAACACGCTAAAAACGCAGAAATACGTTTGTACGTACGTTTGAGAAAACAATTCAAATGATCAGCAAGATGGTGGAAGAATATGTTGAAAATTCAGCGGATATTTGATGAAGAAAAGTTTTATCAAATATTTCCCATAGCGCTCAATTGGCGTGAAACCAAACTAGACTTTCCCAAATTGCATCTAAGTGAAAACATCAAATAAATTGTCCGATAGGTATCAACCAACTCAGTAAATGGCTCGCAGATTATTGATTTAGAGAAGAAAAAAATAACTAATCATTCCAGTTGCGTCTCCGCTGTTACTAATTTGACATAATCTAGACCAAGCTCACAAAAATCAATACAGGGTGTTTCAGAAAAGGTGATCCCGTCTCTAGGATAGATAGAAAACTGAAAAATATTTGTGGTTTGCTCAGTAAAAAATTTTCGCTACGCCATCCGTATTCTAGATAAATGGCGTTGAAAAAAATATAAATATATACATTTTTTACCTTTTTCTCGCAACTATTCCCAACATTGTATTGAAATTTTCACTCTCATAGAGGGCGCTAGTTACACGATTCTTACTAAGTTGTGTTGAACATAAATTTTTCAATGTTAGATTCATCAAGCAATATTTCAAGTGAAGCTAAACATAATTTAATTTCACAACAAAATTCGATACTGTGTACAAAAAATCACGAGACGAAAATTCAAAGAAAGGCTAATAACATAAAATAGAATTCAATTAGAGTAGGTGTTTACAATGTCCTCCGCTTTCACGAATACACAAGTTGGGAGTCGGTTATGAGATCATTAAAGTGACGGTGAATTCCATCTTTGAATTCTTGAGGTGAATTTACCTTTGCAGCCTAAACTTTTTCTTCAAGATATGACCAAACTGTGTAATCCAAGGGATTAAAATCGCACGACCGAGGAGGCCTATGCATCGGAGCTTTTGCACTTCCACCAATCCCATCGATTTGGAAAATGGTTACTCAACCAATAACGACACCTGTTAAAGTGCGGTGGAGCTCCATCTTGCAGAAAAAATAGAGATCTACTCTCGTTTAGCGTTAAATCTTCTACTATCTAGAATAAGTGGTTGCTTAAAAAATCCAGGTACATATCACTATTAAATTTCCAGGTAGAATGTGATAACCTATTAATTTGTCACCACCCAAACTTTAACTTCAAATGAATGTTAATAATATGATGCCCTTTTGACACGTGAATTCTCATCCCTTACCAGTAGTGTGCATTATTTGAGTTAAACATACCTCGTCCGTATAAAGAATACATTTAAAAAAATTTAGATTGAGGAATATCCTTTCTTGTAATGTTTGACAAAAATCCACTCTAACCGGTAGATCATCTGGCAAGAGTCCTTGCCCTTGTCTGTAATGATAAGGATGTATCTGTTGCGCTTTAAGTATCCTCCAGTATCCTTCCAAGTACTAGAGTTTCCTAAACACCCGTACAAAGGTTAATAACATGTCAAAGTATTCAAAATTCATTCAAAATACATTCTGATTAACGATATCTAATTTGCAAACTAGATCCAAGACATAGTTTAACTTTAATTTTAACTGGAATTATTGGATAAATTGTATGGAAGATCTTTAGAATATAAAATTGGCTCAGTGACAGGCACTCCGCACTATAATTCATTTTGTCCCAAAACTCTGTCATGGGTGCTCCAGACATTTTGTCAAGACATATTCTATCCACGATTTGCGTTTAGCATTTTGTATTGTATGTCTAGCTCGGCTTCAGTTTTCAAGAATTCAGTTTGTTTGCGGTTGTAATTTGTATCGTTATACGAGTAACTATCTATTGAAAGCTTGTCACCAGGTCTTCAAAAGTTTCCTCTATATTTGTTGGTATTGAGTACGTCAAAAAACCCTTTTTTTAATGAATATTATATCCATAATCGACCCACGATCGTTCTCCTGAATTTTCCAATAAATTCTATTCGACCTTGTGATGCAGTTTGCAAAAATAGCGCACTATTTAACTGATGTTCGCAAGAAAAATTGTGGTCGTCAAGGTTGTTGAAAATCTTAGGTCCTATTACAATGAATGAATTACCTTATTTACCTTATAAATCATTATTTATATTCGCAGTTAGGAACACAAAAAAGATGGAATAAAATTATTAAATAACTGACTTTTATGTTTATACAGCTGGAACTAGAATAATACTCAAAGTACCAACACTCTATTTATCGGTATAATTTACTTCTGAAATAGCTGATTTTTTTTATTTTTGTCTTTTGCTTGTGAAAATGTGACAAGTCACTATTTTTTATGTGCTCTTCGTCAATACATATATATAAGTAGTTATTTTTCCGGGTTAATGAAATCCCGTGAAAATTCAGGTAAAAGTGTATCAATACTTCTTTTTTTATGCTTTACAATCTTGTTTGTCATAAAAACTGTGCTATGAATTTGAGCGATAAATAAAAGTGTAAGTATTAAGGTTTTTTTTGTATCTTTTTCAAATAACTTCAACACACGTATTTTCTAATAAAAGATACTGAAGGTTGAAATGTCTGCTAATCCATAAAGTACACACCACATTGGCCAAATCACTACGAGCCCGAAAAACGAAAGCGAAAGAAAAAGAATAATAAAGCAACGATTTAAAAGAGTGTAATATATCACATCGTCTCTGGAAAAAGGACAATTGAATGTGGCCGAAGAAAAAAGCAACAGGCAGGGCCTTTTCTACAAATATTTAGAATGTGTGGACAGGCATTCAACTGTTCGTGTCTCTGATGATTAATCTTTAGAGTTTGATGTCTCTTTTTGAATTCTTTGCTTTTATATATCTACGGTTTTATACAAATCAGGGATGAAATATTTTGACTTTTGTATCAGTTCATTGGTATAAAGGCCCACTTTTTATTGTTGAAATATTCATTCACTCTTTCTTTCTTAATGCAGTTGATTCAATTTAGCTTGAGTATAATGTGTTTGTGGAAACTGATGCCGAAATTAATTATCATTTCAAGGTTATCATTTCCAAATTTTCTTTTCTGGTTTCTAGGAACGAAGGTTAATTTCAAAACGTGAAGGAGAGAACATGCGAATGAATGAAAATTTTGGCGTACGTTTTGGTAAAATGATTTGAATAATAGATTCTGAGGATGATCAGTATATTGTTAATATGTAGGAACATAAAATTATTAATTTACAATAATTAGCTTGGAAATCTACTAGTGTAAAAATGTACCTTTCATTGTCGTGGACAGTAACGTAAAATGTCATAAAGTTAAAATTATTAAAAAATTTTTGTAATGTATTAATAATTGATAAAGAGTATATGAACGTAGTGATAGTGTCTTATGTATAGAAAATTTATCCACTGATCGTTTTCTATTTTTTTTAAGTTAAATGTAAAAATAAATTATATTGTACTCAATATATTACAAGTTTGGAATCTGTTATTACACATAAATCAGATCAAATGGAAGGTAATAATAGAATTAGTAGAGTTAATAGTTTTCCAATAAGAGGCGTTATTTTGAACAGCCCGCTATTTCGGTAAATGTCACTTTTGAAGCTGTCATTTTTTGACATTTGACAAGTAGAAACTACGCCATTAATTAAAATGGAGCGATACACGCTTCAACGACGCATTTAAATTATTAACATTCACTATAAAAATGGTGAAAGTTTGACAGGTGCAAGTTTTGGAGATTCTAAAATAGTCACAATATCGTGTTCAAGAATGAGACCCGTGTCATCGACAAAAATTATTTTGTAATTTCAGTCTTCTTCCTTTTTCCCTAAAAGTGCTACAAGTATAAAACAGGAATTTTCAATTCAAACTAATTTCAATTTACCTTCAATCTTGCTATATACAATATCATGGGAACAATTGGCTTGAGGATCGTCATTGCGGTCATCAGTCTTGTGGAAATAGTTGACTTTATCTAATTCTAAATTGTCCACAGATTCACTTTCCATGGCCCTCTCCTATTCTTCAGTTTCTTTATCATGTTTCTCCTCTTTGGGAATACTTGTCGTAAAACCCTCACGTGCAAAAGATTTTCCAGGTTCAATACTTATCATCTTCCTTCTTTTTGGAGTGCTTACTTTTGAAGAAGCTCCATTTTCCTTAAGGAAATCCAACATGGTCTCACTAATATCAGTTTTGGTTCTATCAAATAATATTTTATTAGGTATTCCATTAAGAACCTCCTCTTTGTTACATGGGTATATTCCCGTTGATCTGAATCAATTTTGAATGATTTGTTCGTCTTGATCTGACGGCGCCAAACTACCTTCAAGGGTTTAAAGAAACATACATCCAAAGGTTGTATCAAGTGTCTGAATTTGAGGATAGAAATATATGAAATGACTCGATAGATTATCTCCGATTAGAACTTTCAACCCATCAATTTTTTGGCCCATTTGTGTAAACCAGTCCCCAAATGCATACTCGTCAAACCATCCAGATTTGGTTCTGTTATAACGAGTTCCAGGGGGTCCCCCGATACACCAGGAATCAAATAATCTATCCGCCTCAAACACAACATATGGGGCAAACAAAGTTTCGTCTATAACGGCAGCAAATATGACAGATATTGAGGACTTTGTTGAGTTCATAATGCGTTCAGAGTATCTAATCACTTTCCTAAAAATACATTTTGACGATTCAGGATCGTTTATGAGTTTAGACTCGTCGTAGTTAACGATAGAACCAGATGGAACTCCTACCACGTTTCTTTCTAAATAATCAATATTAGTAATTGTTCTTATCTGTTTCCTCTTGCTTTTTTAATATTTTGGATAAATTATGCTTGTGTCTATGAATAAAATTCTTGCATCAGGAAAATTGTCTTTGAACTTCTTTAGGCGGACACCTTCTTTGTCTAAACGACTCTTCAACACTACTCCCAATTCTATCATGGTTAGGAGGCAGCCATATTCGGAGCTAGCTATTATAACGTTTACAATGGACCGTTCAATCTCCGGGGCGATTAGCTGAGGTGCTAGGTTAGTCAAAATAAAATTTTTATATATGACCTGCTTCGCCGACCTCCGGACTCGTACTGCTTAAGACCTGTTGATCGCGTAGTATTTTGCAACCAACTGCATTAGAGCAGCGTTACCAGATTTACAAAAAATATTTTTTTAATATTGTCCCGGCTGTCAAAGTATCGATTGGACGTCAACATATTTGTTGGAGGCAAAGTAACCAGGAAGGATTTGTAGATTCATTGATTGCTGAGACATTTTTCTAATTTAGACCAGTTTCTACGTACCAAAGATATGATTATCCAGAAAATCCCATTGAAATAGGGATCATGGGAGTAGAAGTGACAACACCTTGTTGGTACAAGAATGAATTAATGTATACCAAATTATTTTCGAATAGGTGTTCTTCGGCGTTACATATTTTTGCTGAAGGTCATTCTTTGAATTATGAATGCGTCAAAGTTTTCACAATTGACAATAACGCTTAGCTAAGTTTAATGCCATATATTACTTAGAACAAATCAAGTCTTTGAATGTTTCTTGCTGCTTTTAAACTATTTGAAGAAATAACGCACCATATATTTATTGGAAACTATTAGTTCTAGAACTATTTCTAATAAAAAAATACCCTAAAAAGATCGCACATTTCTCAAAAGGGTAATGTTTGTCCTTCGAAATGCAAAACTATTCCTTTGCATACTAACGTGAGAATGATTTTCGAATGATCTTTATTTGCATTCTGCAAACTGTGAATATGAATTTATATTTTCCAAAAAACAGCATCTCGATTATAACATATTGAACCACACGCGGGTAATAAACTGCAAACGATTAATTTATTTATTCATGAAAACAACTGTGAGCGATTGATTGATCGCATTCACCCCGAGTTATAGCAATACCGACCATCTGTCAACTGTAGTGTGTTTTGTAAAACAATCAGCAAGATTCTTTGAGCGAATCCACTCCAAAAAAGTTCTAGTACCACTCAATGTGTATTGTCTATTATTATTATTATTATTATAACATGATTGTGATGTATCCATATTTACAATTATTTATCTTTTGAAAATGTAAATATGTGAACGCAAACATTCAATTTGGAAAGAGCGAAACTTCTATATTCCGTTTTCGGAATACCAATACTGGTATAAAGTAATGATGAAAGTTCTTAATTGAACAAATTATCCCAAAAAGAGAATTAAAAATAAGACTAAAATTCAATTAAATTGAGTGTTAAAAATGTTCCGAATATACCAAGACTATCTTTTTTCTAAATAACCATTATTCTTCCGAATGGCTGGGGATGAATTCTCTCTTAAGATACGACCAAACTGTGTAATCCAGAATCACATGACCGAGGAGGCCGATGGATAGGAGTTTCTGCACCTCTACCAATCCAATCATGTGGAAATAGTTCCGCAACCATTTACGACACTTTTATCAAAGCCACAGTACTCCATAGTACATAAGCGTTTAGCGTTATATCTTCCAATATCTCTGCAAACTTATATCACCATCAAATTTCCAGGTAGATTGTTATAACCTATTAATTTGACACCTAAAGCTGCTGCCCAAACACTAAATTATGGCATTCAGTGAGTGCAAACAAGATTTCAGAAGTAATCTTGGCAGGTATGGCAGTCTATATTGTCTACTCCTTTAAGGGTTTTCCAGAACTTAATCCATGTTTGATAAAAACTGCACTAGAGCAGTCAAAAAGAAATATTTGCTTACTGCAACTGAACGATATAACGAGAGAGTGAAAAACATACTTCTCAGTTATCCAAATGGATAAAGGATTTTACAGTCTGTAACAAAAGCAGTAAACTAAGGCTTTTGTAAGTCAAAAAATCCACCGTTAATCAGAAAAGATGGGTCAATGTTTGTTACAAATTCAATTACCACTACTGCATTTGGTGCATCGTGCCAGAAATAAAATTTCGCCTCCTATATATGACAAAACTTCTCAAAGGCTTGGACACCAATGAAACCACTGGCCCAGATCGAATAGTGCCAGTTGTATTAAAGAAATTAACTAACAAGCGCGCTCTATATTATATAAAAGAGGTCTTTTCCATACAGATTGGAAACTTTCTCGGGTTCAACCGATACCAAAAAAAGGAAAAAAGACGGTTCGCAACAAGTAGTGTCCGATTGCTTTGGTCACAACTATTGCAAAAGTCATGGAAACATCGTTAACCAACAAATTAGGATATATCGAAGACCTTTGACAGAGTTTGGCATACCAACCTTCTAAATAAACTAAGACCGTACGGTTTGTCGTCTTCATTTATCAACTGGCTTAACAGCTTTGTCAAAGACCGATCCATCCAGGTCGCTATCGATGGACACACGATGAATCGACAAAACTACAAAGCTGATCTTGAAGATATTCCGCAGTGAAATGGAAGCAATCTGATTGAGTTTAATTCAGCTAAAACCCAGCTCCGGATTTAGTCATAAAATATCACCGCAAATTCGCTTGTTGGATGCCGAATTGAGGCAGCTTCACAAAAACTTGGAGCTCTCTTTAAGACTAAAAAGCTATATACTATATATATAGCTTCTAATCCTTTACAATATCCATCTTTGGTGTATGACCCGTACATTTAGAGCTCGGCTCCCAAGCATACACTAAGAATGCTCCAATTAATACAAATGACTATCTATAGTAATTGAACAGAAACTTATACTGCCTAGAGCATAGAAGAAAGGTCGCTGACCTGATTCTATTTTACTGATACTACAACGGAAGATGTTCTTTGGAATTCTCCAACATAATCCCACCCAAAGCAGTTTTTGTCAGACCTACTCGACATACAAACGTTTCTCATGAGCACCGAGTTTGCCTGTAGACGCCCAGAACGTCTATTTATCAAGACTTCTTCCTTTGGAGCTTGTGGAATCAACAACCAAGGCACGTCTGTCCTAAACAGTCAACCTACATCCACTATCCACAGGCATCTCCATCTCCATATCCCTACAAACCAGCAACTAGATAAAAAAATAAATGAAGACGCTGCATTGTTCTGTTATTATTTATAAAAGTTATGATAACACTTAAAAAACAAACATTTCTACCTCCAGTATTACAATCCACAATATATATATGAAATTGTTGGCAATAGTTTCAACGAAAGAATTTAACTACAAAACAACCGTTTTCTCACTAACAAGCTTGATCGAAGTTTGAGATATCGAAAATCGTGTGTATTCTAGTAGTATAGATGGTCTTGGTAATATCGATGGGTCATTAGAGTATCTATCTATAGGAAGAACTCACAACTTTTTAAATTTAACATTTATATTTGTCAGGATAATATAACGTGGATCCACGTTGTTAGTTATGTTTGATTTCGTCAGTGGCTTTAAGGATCTCTTTCTTATGTTAAAATAGACCGAAAGAGGGTGTTATTTTCCACTAAGGCACAAACTATAACTTAATACGGTTTTCCCTGGTATGCGTGTTATGTAAATGGTCGTCAAAATGCTGATCAAAATAATAGAGAAATCTCAAATTGAGAAAATTTGAGAATAAACGTCTTAAAAAAATTTTGTGGTACTACACTGTTTTTTTTTACAGAAACATCAGCAGATGTTTTAATTTTCTGCTAAAAATGTTTATATCAAATGACCACTGGAGATCGATATTCGGTAATCAATTGTTCGAGCTTGGAAAGTCAAACTTGCGTAAAAATTATTCAACTAGAAGTTATTTGCCCGCCCTCTGATATGGCTATTCAATTTCCACACGCTTATGGAATACAGTAACCAATTTTAGGGATATCGGTCGTAAATATTTTTACTAACAAGTTATAATTTTTGCAATCGATTTTAATAATTTCACAAGAAATTTGCATATGAAGTGCAGACTTCCTATTGTAATATTAATATGTTCTTTCAGCAAAAAACAATGGACCATCCAATTTAATGATAAAAATTTCAAGAAGTTAAATATTTTTCATGGTGAATTGAGGTCTCTATATCCAAAATTACTTAAGATTGTGTGTCACTTCTCAAAATAGTATTCTTCTTGGTATTAATTAGAGAGTAGTTTAATATTGTATATTTGCCGGAATAAATCTTTCAAAAAAAGTTGTTTTTCTGAACATTCTACATAATTGGTGCGTACAGAGTTTAGCAGAACGGTTTTAAATAAGTATCACCTGTCTCTTTCAAGAATTTATATGCAAAAGAACGATAAGTCTTCGAAAAAGTTTGATATACCGCCTGTAGATTCCCATAAACTGTAAGAATCGTTTTGGAAGTATTCATCAGCAGAGAATGCAAACACCGATTTAGAGACCATCAGTTGAATGTTTCAATGATAACAACATTGTTCAAGATAAAATCTACTATCAAAATCATTAAACCTATGAGGAAATAAAAAGAGAAGAATTAGTTCATTATAATATTTTTCTTTCCCAAAAATTATCTCTACAGAAGAAATGAAAGACATGATTGAATTTTTAAGAGATATTTACAGTAAGGACTACATGGATTGACCAACTCGGTATTACATGGAACTTACAACATTTCTTATTTTTGTATGTATTCTTCCTCTTTTCCATATCTAGTACTACTTTTTGAACTTCAGTTATAGTTTTACTCAAAGCGCACTCTCTGTCTCTATGAAGTTATCTCTTGGACTCTTATGTTACAATTTCTTGCAAGTCTGGACATTAAACCCTTCTATGTCTATTGTATCCACAAATTGAGGATTCCTGCGCTTCAATACTTTCAGAGTGGATATTATCTAGATGTAAACCATCCAGACTGGTTACTGCTACCTAAGCTTGACCTGATGTGAATACTGCAGACTTTTATTTATAGTTGTAGTACAGACTTATACATATGAGAAACTGTTCGAAAATGGTATGAACTGTTTCAATAATAGGATGGTATGGCGATGCTGCTTGTTTTAGCTAGACTTATCGAAGGCACTGCCATACCTTCAGATATCCCAATTCCCCCCTTTTGAATACCAAAGAATTTATCCTATACCAAATCGTTTGAAAGATATCCTGCTTCTACCAGGAAATTGTGGGCAGGATAACGTTGCAAAGCAATCGAAATACAACTTTTGTGCATCCAAGAATATATAGACAGTAAATACTTCTTAACCAAGTCAGTCAATTTAATTCTGGTTGGCATAATCTCTCCAAATATCCCAAGTATGTTTCTCATTTCAACTTAAAATTAACAATATGACCAAAAACATCAAACAATCCTTAACAGATTTGCTAAATGTATACAGAATCATTGTGCGTGTTTAAATCTGTCTCTTTAGTTACAATATTGTGATAAATATTCTTTTCCAGAAAGAATTTGCTTGATTTTAACCATAGGGAAATGCTTGGAAAATATCCTTCCGACAATGGTATATGCTCAAAAATATTCTGAATGAGACCATCCGCATAAGATAAGTATTGAAACGGGGTGGGCAATTACCTCCTACGAAAACAAAGGTGTTAGGATCATTAATTGAGAGTTCGAAGACAAGCCTAGAAACATTTGCAGACATATAGTAAATAAGTCGATCCAGGGATTCTTAGAAAGCACAAATACCCTATGTATCATAATCAGATGCATCAGAATAGGTATTTGATAATGGGCTTTTGATTGAAGAAGAGGTACTTTCACTAAATTAAGTTAAACATTAAAAAATGGCACTTCTTTCATACCGTTGACTGTCCGAATCAATAAAATAACTTAGATAAGGGGTTACATTATATTCATTTGCTACACTTTGGTACTTGATACTGTTACACTTATAATCCAGTTAATGTTCTTTTTTATGAATTATCCCATTTGCATTATGAAATAATTCATTGTGGTTCTAGCTTCTGTGCAATAATTTTTGGTCCTTGTGAAATCTTACATTCTAAAATTATCGGATGAAACGTTTTCGAACTATTTAACACTAGCTGCACAAAAACCTTTTTGACAAATTCACATGTCATACGCTTTTCATTATCAAAATTGAATCATCAAAATGCAAATGCGACACAATGAAATAGCCTAACCAGATTTTTTACGGTTTACAAATTTTTATACGGTGGCAGAGTGAGTTTTATTTACTTCCATAGACGTGTACAATGATTTTTCGTAAGATAACAATATGTTAAATACTATATCATTTTTGAAGTTATAATTTAAAATAGAATAAATACATCACTTCAGTCATTGTACGTATTTGACAAGTATAACAACCAGTATTTTAAATAAGAAATTTTGACTTATGATATACATGATTTGAACGTTCATTTCCAGCTTCTGTGAATCTATGGACATTCTGGTGTCCAAGTAAATGAGAAAACTAGCGAAAAGTGGTGTCACGAGTAAACTGTCGATCTTGCGACTGGAAACCACCATTATGATCATCGGGTTGATTATTGGACACTGATATATGCAAAGTGCCTTGAGACTATGGACATTACACAAGATTCTCAATGTTCAAGATACAAAGACCAAAAGAAAACTTTACTCCGAAGCGTTTTAGTGCTTTTGTATTGATGAATAGTTAATACTTCGAGGGCACTATTGGAGTTATTGATAATTTTTACTTTTTTTGGGGGCTTGGATACTTCGTAATCGTTCTCGCTTTAGTGCATTCCATCTCGCCATCACCGGCTTTAAAACAACCCTCTTCCACTAGGTCAAATCCTAGAAATGACTTTCCTGTCTTTATAAAATCTGAACAGTAGTAAAGAATTGAAGTCAATTCTCGATTCCAGAGAACCATCTCAGTTTAAAGAGTTTGTGTCTATGTCAGTTGTACATAAAGCATTCAAGCTCTTAGTTTCTTCATTCCCAATCTTTCTGCCTTTCATCAACCGTTTAATGTGGCGTTTTGTGCTTATTTATGCTACTTGTAATTTATTGGTATCCAACTTGTACAGCGCATATATACCATCTTCGCCTGTATAGATATCCAGTGTTTCGGAATTGAAGCTGTTAACTTTTTCTGGCGTATCGTTTTTCAATTGGTGGTCTTGTCTCAGTTTTCTTTTGGTATATTTGGTAAATACTGCTTCGCTTTTGCGGAACAAAACGACACGGTCAGCAGAAGCACATTTGATCAAAAGGACAATTTTTTTGTTCTTCCATTGAGCTAAAACCATTCTAACAAACAGCTTCACGGCATGCTATTGGTTATGACATAGTTTTGATTTTGATTATTGATATTTTAATTCACAAAATCTCTCTAAATGTTTCTCTTTAATACTTGTTACAATTAACCTCAATACTAGTAAAATATGAACGAGTGCTGATTTCTTTTAATAATAAATTTGAACGCCACTGCTTATTGTGTATATGGTTAAGAAATCGTAATAGAAACGTTACTCTGTGCATGCGACCTTTGTGAGAACCCCAATGTGCGAAAAATGAAATGCGTTAAATTTGAAGGGTTCTCGATAGAGGGGAGATACTTTGTGTTGTACTTGTATACGGTATTGACTTAGATGTTTCTGGTTTTCCACGACGCATTGTGATATTTATTATTGTTGCAATCGAAAGAGAGTTTGGTTTGAGTTATATTCGGTTAAAAAAATTCAAAACTACTAAGAAAATTCATTTGAATATGTCGAATGTCAAGATATGTTGAGTACATGAAATCTGAGATGATTAAATCTCCATTTGTTACCAAGCACTTTGCATTTGTATATATAATTTGGCATCTCTTGATTAAAACTCGATTCTAAGCATTATTTTGGGGTAAATTGAAAAATCGGAAAGCATAACTCTTTTCATAGGAGCTAGTTAAAGATTCATAACGCGAGATAGTGAGGCTGTAGATAAAATAAATATTTATATTTTAAAATTTATAATATCGATTGTTATGTCAGCCTATAAATCCCTCAAAAAACGCTGCATTCCAGGAAGAGCTTTCATCAGCATTGCCAGCCTCTTTCTCAGGTGGGAGGCTTGTCAATTTTCTTTGCTGTCTACTAGTCTTTTCACTGCCTCGAGTTCCATGGAAATAATCTAACTTTTTGCCTTTCAATTATATCCGTACTGGATCCATACAAATCCATACATCAGGCTCCATTGATGTAAAGACTTTTTTATAACGAAATGTAGCGAAAGTACTAATATAGAGATTATTGGTACAGGTACAGCTTTCATTTATCATTAATCTAGTATGATCTAAGCGATTCTTTATTATTTCAAATCCTCGTGTATTTGCTTCCGTTCAAGATGCAGCTGCTGATCTATTTCCAATGTAAGTAAACAATATCTCATGTTCTTCCTAATACCCAAATAATGACTGTTTGTTTTTGGATTGTGTATGGAAAGATAAATGTTTAAATCCATAGTTATTCGACAATTATTTACTGAATAGAAAGAATATTTTCAAATCAATAACTTAAAAGCACTTGTAGAGAATTTGGGAGAATAGTGAATTCGAGCATTAAGAATGACTCAAAAAATTATAGGATTAACCAAATACAATTAAAAAATTAGCAGAATTTTTTAAAAAAATTAGTAACATCATCATTTTTTTTCGAGTTCACTCTATATACAGATATTGGTCGATGGAAAGTTGATAATATTCGTCAATTTATTTCTCAAAATAATTGGTTTTTACAAATTCTATTTGTTTCCAATTTGCAATGAGGATTCTAGCGAATTGTCAAAATCTACTGATGCTGACCGCTGAGGGGTGCAGATTTATCTGCTAACTAGAGTTATTTCTTAGTTCTCAGTTCTACTACGAAAGGCCTCCTCAACAGTTGCTACTTAAAGAAGTGTGAATTTTCGTAAAACTGGCTATATTGGTTTTTTATTCGACAAATTCAAGTTGGAATTATTTGAAAACTTGTTAATAGCAAGTATACGATAATGTTCATATTGGAAACTGGTGGAGAACGAGCAGGAATCTGACTAAATCCCTTTTCATCTTTCATTATACCAAGCACACTACCATGGGGGACTCCAGCTTTGCGGGTGCAGTGCAATTTATGGTAGGAACTTTTGGAGGTCGCAATTTTTAGCTACCCCGAACGCTAGTCGTCAATTAATTTGATATTGTCACGTTTAAATTCAGCTGTTCAAAATGATGGTTTCAATATATAGTAACATTTCCTCTTTCCAATTGCTTTTGCGTATTGTTTTCCATTCCTAACGACTCACATATATAATTAACTAACTATCCAGAGTTATCTGGACAATTCCATATGCTCAATTATATTTCTCAACTTATATTGATAAGTGCTGATATCTTCAGGCAGAGGTAGAAAACTTTTCAGGCAACCCTTGTATGCTAAGTACACTCTGTATATTACAGAATATGAAATATTATAAAATACCACCGAACTGTATAATCCAAAATATATTGCACTTTCAATCCCATTTTTCAGAACTACCATTCTTCTCTACAAATATTTTTATTTTTGCAAATACCCAAATTTTATTAGGTACCTAATAAGGCTACCAGTTTAGGGCAATAAAAAACAATTGTACTCTTCGCCGCTGTGGTTTATTGGTAGGTACATTTTATTCCATTGTCGGCAAAAACCCGTCAAAAGTTGCAGGGATAAATTGATTGGACGAACATTTAACTAGAACTTGGAATTTGGTGGCATAATTTTTATTACTATAGGAATTTTTTTCCCAGCAACTTTTGTGTATTGAACCCTTAGAAATATACCTTCTAATATCCCTGTATTCATATTATTTATTATATTCTATTTTACAGTATAATTTCGACTACTGGAAGTTATAAACTGCATAAAAATAGAATAGATAGATTTTATTTTATGAAGTATTCAAGCATTCAAAAGTATTTCAAAGAATTGAAATTTCGAATCACAACAGTCGCTAGTGGAAAATGAGGTTTAAGGCATTTTATTATAACATACGAGGATGTCTTGAAAAATCCCAGCTTATTATCGAACCAAATAAATTTCAATGTCAAAATATTTTATTACTCAACATATTCTCCTCTTAATTGGATACATTTATTGCAGTGAACCCTCAAGGTCTCTGGACCTTTAAAAAAATGTTGTTTTTGGATCGTAGAAATGTACCCAAGTCTCATCCATACAATTCGGTTTAAGAAGTCTACATCGTTTTCAAATTGTTTCTTCCCTTGCACGCTTTTGGTCAACATTCAAACATTTGGGGATCCATTTTGCAGCAATTTCTTCTCATGTCCATGAACTGCATCGATATATTCGGAGACTGACACAGAAACTGGCCTTCCCGATCGGACAATTTTTTTTAATTTTTAAATATAGGTATTTGATGATGGCTCTGTACTCCAATTTTTCGATTTTCACAATTTCGGCGGACATCTTTTTTCTTTTAATTAATTGCGTAACTCTGGTTCACTTTTTTGACCTCAAACTTTACACTGACACTTCCAATAAGTTATTGTTCATTGCTATGGTAACACAATATTTTTTTATGCATGGAACTGGTCTAGGCTAACTAAATATCAATACATCCTCGTATATTAGATTATACAATAAAAATAGGCCACTTCAGAAGCAACTCTATCAATCTAATAGGACATGTCAAAACGCCAATAAAAACAACTTATGCGGTTAAACTAGACCAAAAAATAGAAGTGATTGTACAAAGCTTTGCGCCCAGTTAAAAATTGTTAGGATTGTTCAAAACAATATCTAAATGAAATTTGAAAAATCCCCATAGATCTGCTTACCTGGAAAAAAGTTAACTCTAAAATTACCCAAACATGTTGCTCAGATAAAAATTATCTATAAAAAAGTCTGTATACGTTTTTCCTAAGAGGTTAATCACATGTCTTCTTGTTCGGATCAAACAAATCCTCAACTGTTGGTGTTGGTTGTTGTTGGTGATTTAACATTCAAAAACTACCGGTCTTGAAAATCTGCACATGCTAGACCCCAAAACAGTTTCACTGTTTTATGACCACATTCCTTTTAACACTCGCAAAAAATGTGGGTAGGTCTTTCAGGTATATATACTATGATATACCTTAGAGGTTAACGTGATAATTTCGGATTGGTAGACCACCGACTGAAGGTGTGCCGGAGAGCTAGTTCATTTTGCATTCTGGAAAATCACGTGAATTATATCCTGCACGAAAATTCTGAATTGAGAATGGATGGTTTCCGCGTGTGCTCACTTCGGGGAACAAACGCAGCCGTGAGACCATTCATAGCAGTGTTTGACTCGACCTAAACCCGATGCGAATAAGTTTCAGCAAAGATTCGTGCCATTTGAGAAAAAGATGGATCCAGAAACGAAGGAACAGTGGACTTTACCCGATGAACGGGCTCTAAGTAAGTGAAGACTAAAAGCTGGAAAGATGATGGTCAATATTTTCTAAGATTCACAAGATGTGATCAACATTAATCACGAGATGAAAATGCCACGCGATTGTTCTATACCGAATTAGACATCGAATCGAAAAAATTTATCCGATTTGGTAGAAAAGAAGTTCTCTTCCACCACAATAGCCCACCGGCTCAGACCTCCGCGCTTGCCTCAGACAAATTAGTCGAATTGGGCTACGAAATGCTGCCACATCCATTCAGATTTGGATCTGTGCGTATTTCCCAACTTGAAGAAAAGTATTTTTAGAAAGGTTGAAGAAGTTGAAGCATCTTCTAGGTCAATAGTATGGGATAATAAGGAGATTATATGAGCAAAGCCATCACTTCCACAAAATTTTAGTTTTCAATTTATATGCTATGTCCATATGATACAACATTGTATGTACATTCTATTCTTGAATCATTGCAATCAACAAAAATAATGTTAATATATAATCTCTACTTCATTTGGTGGTGCCTATTTGGTCCGCATGGCTATTTTAACTTTGGTTGTTGGACGAAATAATTTTGTGATAGTTACAATAAACCATTGCTTGAGAATTTAGAACCAAGTGTTTCTTCTTAGAACAATTTCTCATATATTAACTGAAGCAAACCGTACCGATTTTTAGTTCTTGCCCTTCTAATTCACATGTTTTATTTACAAGTCATTGTAGTACTTCGAAATTAGAAACCTTGTTCAACTATATTATTCTTAATATCCTCCTAAAACACCACATATCAAAAGCTTCCTGTTTCTCTACAGATTGGAATTTCACAGTTCAAGATGGAACCAAGTAGCCCCCAACAATGGATTTTAAGTTTCTATTCGATATAAAGTGTTATGGAGTTGGTTAATTATTTTAGTCTTGTATATTTATTGTACTATTTGTTCAAACTTCACGTTTAATTTTGTTAATATGATAAAAAATCTAAATGAGTAGTTACTGAAATCTTTATAGCACTGTCATAAGTGTAATCAAACTTTATGAATAAAGTTCTTTCTCTGTACCAAAATATAAAACATGGATTCAAAAACTAAATTCCTTGATACGACATCGGCTCTTTTTTTGGTTCCAATTATTTCATACTTAATAATCAAATGTAGATATTAATTACCACAAAGTAGTGTAATAGTTTTCATTTACAATTGGGTTATTTGCTGGTTGTTTTGTTGCTGTTGTTTTTTTCTGATTAAAATATAGTTACTCAAAACATTTGCAATGCATTCTTATTGTTTTTTTTTTCGCGCCAGCATTATAGAAATACGTAAGATTTGTTCTATTTCTCCTCGCAATAACACGTTGATAATCGTAGTAAAAAGTTGATAGATTTTGGTGATGATCGTCACGTCACTGTGACTCCATCAGAAAAACACAAACAACAACCTAAAGTGGGAGTAAAAAGGTATAAAAATCGATTCATGATATGAGTGCGAACCCGCCATTATTTGCAGGGGTTGATTGACCAGGTAGGCTAAGTTGATTAGTGATTAGGCAGATTGTGACGCTGCTGAGGGTTTCAAAAGCCCAATTACTAGCAATACAGTGACTACAGAGGCGCAGTAAAATGCTTTAAACGAAAAGTTCTTGTTTATTTTGTTATTTCCATATTTTCTCGTTATCATTTCGAATATTTCATTCTCTTAAAACATGGTACGAATAATTATTTGATCAATGTTTCTTCTGTACAAGTACAAGTACAATGAAAAAGTTATTTGTCCAATTCATGCATAGTTTCTATAGACTTTCAGAACGCCTAGCGATAGCTTCCCAATTATTTGTTAACGACACCTCTGTTCTTTAAATTTAATTAAAACTAATCTGGATAAAAGAGTAAAAAGCAATATTTTCCTATTGAAATCTTTAAGTATATAGTGTTTTACCAAGTTTTACCCCACTGAGGTGGTCTCAGTTTTCTTCCGATTCTATTACTACTACACTATACAATGCTCTGCTTTCTCATTCATAACACTAACTCGATAGTTTTAACCCCTTTGAATCTTACCTCTACTTCCTTGCAAAATATCTTGCTCCGTTTGCTATTATTTAATTTCCTAGGTACCTTTGAAGGTCGCTGTTTCATTCTCACCAAGGGCCGTTAACAATAACCTTCAATACCTTGTTTCGAATCTTTGTATGATTTCAATATTTCTTAAGCTGGCAGAGCTCCATAGTTCAGAGTTTTTAACTAATATGTACTATAATTTCCTAACATTCATACGCAAAAGACTACGATACAGAGCGATGTAAGCTTTGTCCAGCTATTTTAAAAACCGCAACGAAACCTACCAAAGGATTTTACACAAATTCAATCACAAAACATTTTTTAAAAGTAGAGGAAGCATCTAGAATATCCTCAGGCAGTGTTGATGCTTCTAATAAAAACAAAACTGGGTTCAGTAGTGGACTATTTGATTACATAGATGGTTTTGAATAATAATGATTGCAGTTAAACGTTTCTGTAACGTCAAAAGATTTTAAAAACTTGTTGTTATCAAATCGCAACCCGTTATTAATTACACTCACAAAATGAAAAAAGAAATAAAAACTGAATTATCTGCATAAAAAGATTTAGTTCGATAAATGGATATTAACTTGCAATTCAAAGAATCCAAAGAAGCAATTTTTTCAGATGATCATAAAGAGGTAATTGATAAAGTTCGTAAAATGTTACCTATTTTCAAACGGGAATTATTTACTACAATGCTTGGACGCTTCATAAGTCTAAAATGATGCAGTACTTTACACCAGAAGAATCTGATATTAAACTCTAACAATTGAGCTTTGTTGCACTGATGATAATTCAAGCAAGGTTGGTGTCACTTTCAGGTTTTGTTTCAATAATTCAGCGATATTGACTTACTTTTGGCTTCTGAATTGGAGATTCACTTATTAAACCTTATTAAGGGTCTTCGGCAAAAATAATTGATTGAAGTATTTACAAATTCCTTATATTAAGAGTGATAATACAACCATAGACGATGTTTTTGCCAAAACTTGTCCGTAATTAGAAAATATTAGGAAAGAAGAATTTTTAATGACAAACCTACGTTTGCCACTAAGCCCTTTCCAAAGTTATGATAAATTTCACTAGAAATCTCCGAATATATTGATTTCACTCAACTCGCTACCGCTCGCTTACACACTAGAAGAGGTTAGGTTAGGTTAGTCAATTTGACTCCTGTTAGCAGGGCCGGATTAAGATTTATAAGGCCCGGGGCTAAAATAATGACGGGGCCCCCTTAAGGAATTCGAAAACCCGGAAAAATTCACAAAATAATATCAATACATTAGATTTGTTGTATCAACACATCAAAAAATTCAGAATGGTTTCCAAATGATGGGGCCCTCTTGGACCTGGGGCCCGGGGCTATAGCCCCCCCAAGCCCCTAGCTTAATCCGGCCCTGCCTGTTAGATATTTTGGATTATAATATCCACAAGAATAGGTTTACATTAAAAATTAGTAAACTTTTTGAGCTTCAGCATTGGCGGAATTTGCTTTTTCTGAAATCAACATTTTTGGAAATATTTAGTGAAATTTTTAAAACTTCCAAGGGAGCTGGGGATCAAACGAAGCTTTGTTGGTAATAATTCTTTCAAGGGTAATATTTTCTTACCAAAAACTAGCTTTGGCGAAAACTTCAGCAAAATCGAGGGATGTATCTTTCCGAATGGTTATTCGTATTTTTTTAATACCGTAAAACAAAACAATTCTATTTAATGTGTTTATCAAATTAATTTTTGCTATCAGATAATCCATTTAAAAACATATTGAGAACCACACAAAGGTATATTAAATTAAAATTTGAAAAACCAGTAAATTAGACTAGATAATTCATATTATTCATGTTTTTTGACTAATAATAATAATATTACTTTACTGGCGCACTTTATAAGCAATAATCATAAATTTTGGTTAATTCCAGTAGTAATTGAAAAGTTAACAGAGCTACAATAAAATTCATAAAATTGCAATAAACTACTTTCATTTTAATTGTATCTCATTACTTTTATTCAAGGTGGACAAAAAAAATAAAGGGCCTCGTGGCTTCCAGAAACTACATGAATAGTAAACTGTTTTCGGTTTGGTTTGTTCAGTTTTCAAAATATTCTGGGAAGCAGTAGCAAAGGACGCGGCAATTAAATCGTAAAATACTATAAAATTACTTTGAGAATCTTTACACAAGACCCTAATTTGCGCACAAACAGACCTTTTCAAAATTTCGGAAGATTTATAGCTTTGCACGCTCCGAACTCAGTTTTTCTAAAACGTCTCATTGGGTCTACCATAAACCGAAATTTTCAATATATTCGATTGTAAACTAGGTTAGAATTAGAAAGTAGGTTAAATATTTATGGTCTCATTTTGTACATGGTGGATGCCTTCCTTGAAATTAGAAGTGAACGAGTACAGTTTTACTTTCAGTCGCGTTAACTGTGAAAAATTGATTTGACATAATACAGTTACCATTATTCACAATTCCAGTTGGAACGGAGTAAAAGGACTGTTACTCATAGGTACACAATACTAAATATTGAAAGTGCTACGACCCTTAATTTGTGAGAAAAGGGGCAAAATGTATATTTCAATTAGTATTGTATAAAAATATTGGAATCCATTTGACAAATATACAATTTATTTCATTTAGTTCAAATAATCTGGCTCGTAATTCTAAATCTCTCTCGGAATGCTGTCAATTATACTTTTAGGTATATTTTCTACTAATATATTGGGTTGGGTCCTCGAAATTTTTTAGAAAAAGCAGTGGAAATTTCGAAAAATCTCCCAGTGATTTCAACGACGCTCCTCCTATTTCCATTTTGTCGTAACGTGCACCGTTATATTACAAGAGTTGTTCGATAAGATCTAACAAAGAATAAATAATTTTTTTCTTATTTTTACCATCAACTAGGTATTTTGTCCACGTTCCAAATAATTTCCGGTTTGTTTTGTAGTCCTAGCTCCGTTATATTCTGTGTGTTTTTCAACGACAAATTGTGTCTTTTACAAAACCCTAAGAACCAATCTCTATCAGGGGTACGAGAAGAGTTTGTTTGTTATTATCCTTCACGAACTGCCCAGACGATTCTAGAGCTTCTTTTATTGATAATAAAAGCGTATTTTTCCATTTTTACCAGCCCCTGAGCAAGACTTTTTCATATTCAACGTTATGTCAACGTGTTAACGATTATGTGCTGTTTTCCTGGAAAAATTTCGACTGGCCAATTCTAATTTTGAATTCAAGGCGCCATAATACACTTGGAAGTGCAATTAACAGTCTTTAGGGTGATTTTTCGGTTCTCGAACCAGGAATACATAGTGAAAATCAAGTTAGAACTTATATATAATTTATCGGAAATCTATAAGATATTAAAAAAATATGAAGAAGTCGGTGGACTCTCAGCGTATATTTCACCGTTAGCAATCAGTAAATATTAACAAAAATCTATGAAAAATACAACAAGGGAGATATCAATAAATCCATTTATTTTATAATTTTGTCCTCATCAATAGAATGTAGATAAATTTCAAAGTAATTGTATGTAATTTATAATTAGAGATAGGATAAACGGGTTGAGTACGTAAACGGTTGTTTTTTTCGTATAAAAATTGATGGAAAATATTGAGTTTTCTACTTCATATTAGTATGAACCGTTTCATATGGTGGATGTCGCCTGCCTTATCCGCCAATTATATCAATCTGCTGAAATCAACTGAGAAAAATAACATGTGACTAGCAGCAACAAATCTCAGTGCTATAGTAAATTCTGTGTTCTGAGGTTTAGATTTTTGTTAAGCATAATTATATTTTAAATAGCATATATTTTATCTCAACATTTATAAATTTATGATTGAAAGCATGTTTTTTTTCACGCCTTATACATATTATTCCTTGGGACAAGTGCAGACTATCGTGTGCGGTTTAGTGTCCCTGTAATTTACTGAAGAAATCTGTAATAATTAATAATGGTTGAATTCTAACTGAATTATATTGAGTACGTCACTGGTCGGCTAGGCACCTTACAACAACTAAATGCATGTCTTTGGTCATTAGGTTCTTTAGGGTCGAGCAAAATAAGATCATTACAAATATATTTTTAACCGTTGCCTATTCACGTGACGTTCAGATTCTAATCTGGAGCGAGATAACATTTTTAAGAATTGTCTTATCTAAAAGGGATTGGCGACAAGAAGACTTTGGTTAGTTGAATGCCTTTTTTGTGTTGAATTTTACAAACATTTTTTTTGGGACCCTCGGCATTTTTATGTCGACTTCTTAGTTTGATAACTCTTTCTAAAAAATTGTTTCGATCATGTGGAAAAAATTGTTGAGTAGTTAATTATAAATAAATATGCTTCTCGGATCATAGATTAACATTTCTGAGGTACTCTTTTATTTTAATAAATAATTTTAATTTTTTCATCAATCAGAGTTTTGATGTCATACAATAGATATCTAGGTAAATTTCTATAAGGTACAAAGTTATTGCCGTTGTCAAAAATTTTTATTATGTGGCATATATGTGTCTGGTTTTTTGCACATTTGTAAGTTATTTAGTTATTTTTAACCCCGGAAATTATGTATCAATTTATCAAGAAATCGTTCTGAGCAATGCAATTTAAAGCACTACGCAACATGGTTTGATTATAATCATCTGTAGATATGAACGATATCTGGGTGATTCCATTATAACTGTGATATTCAATGTCCTGTATTGTTTTTTTGTACTAGTCATTAATTAATAATCAATTAATAAAAATTTTGTGTTAATTGAATAATTCTTAAGATATTTAAACATTATTTTTATACAATATAACTTGCCACTTAAAGAAAACTTATACTACATCACTTGAATGTCAGTACCGTGTCATGTCCATTCCTAGAATTTACCGATAAATTATTAATTTTTTTTGTCGTAACAAATGATTTAAACTAATTACCTTATAAATTCTAATGTTTATGATCAAACTGAGGAAAATTGATGCACTTGTTGTTTAATATCTTAAGTTACCATGTCAGTACCGTGGATAAATGAGTCAGTACCGTGGAACTCAAAATCCGACATTTGTGTCTTGCTCGTGATACTTTGAAGTTGTAGTAAATTCCTCTTAGAGTTTTATTTTTACAGTAAAATAGATGAATAATATGCATAAAAAAGTTAGAAAAGTTAAATTTTAAAATCTTGAAATTTTGAATACAAAAAATCACAGTTAGAACGGAATCACCCATCTACAAGATCAGGCAATCAAATTTATCTGTTTGGTGTCATTTTAATACATGTAAATCCAGTTTATATAAGTGTACTGAATTTACTGAATCTAGATTATCATTATAAGGAGTTTTACACAGATTATTTTGAACAATAGACAATATAATTGGACTTACTTCTTTCGTATTGTTGTCTTCAAAATTAAAATCAATTTTCTAGGAAATTATTCATAGAAAAGACAAAAATGATAGTGAAACATGTCACTTAAGCAGAAGAGCTGATGAAAAATCGAACATAGTGTGAAAGATGAATTGAAAAATTTGTATAATATAATATAATAAAAAAAGAATTTCATGACATCGAAGATATCTTAATTAACTCAATGTTTGACTACAAGTTAGGCTAGTGTGATAAAAATGGATGGATGGAAGGTTTTTATTACAAACACACAATTGTCAAAAAAATATGCCCTATAAATATTATTTCAATTGCTACTTGAGTAACTACCTGAGGTTAAATAAACCATTTTTATTACAATTTCTAGTCCCATCTTTCATAGAACATGGAATTAGTTTATACTTCTTTTATTCTTTGCGGCTCGGGTTTATAGCTTTAATTCTAAATGTCGGTTATTTTTTATGGCTTAAGTATCATATATTTGGCGGTCAGGACCAATCTCAATTATATAGTGTTGCTTTTGTCCTCTACTTTTGACATTTATTATATGGCAAGGATTTGAAAGTGCTTCAACTCAAACTAAATATAGAGTTTTGCGAAATTCTGAAATAGAATTATTACTTTTCAAAAATTGCTTGATTCTAGATTCTGCACTGGATTCATTTATTAACAATGAAATGGAGCGTTTTCTCTAACTTCTCAGCTACCATCCTACTTAAATGTAAAAGTTTATCTTCTACAAGGTCATCATGAAAAGCTCGTTAAACATGGAACCTCACCTCACCATTTTTTAATTCAAGTTTTTATTAAAATATAAGGTAAGTAAACATTTTTAGTAAACATCAACTTCTAATTCTAACTTGCAGAAGATATTAAACAGAATATGATAAAGTTTAGTTAATATTTACTTTTCTATTTGTATAATTTTTACTGGTAGAATTGGCAGCTCTCAACAGGTGATCAATTAAATTTGATCAATAAAAATGGCAATTGCAATTCTACGCCCAATTACAACTTTTTGGAACCGTTAGTTATATTCATACTGAACACACTGTTTGAACTACCATTACACCAACTCAACATACTTGCGACACACGAGACGCATGTTTCAATCACCATGTTATCGTCTTCATAGGCAGAACTGTCTCTATTTAGTCTCAGAAGACGATAACTTGGTTATCGAAACGCGCGTCAGAAAGTGTAATCGTGAGTGTTTGTACAGTAATAGTGTAAAAACTGTGTTTTTACTTAGCAGCCTTTCAAAGTATCCTCTTTGTTAATAAAAGTATTGATATTCCTTATTCTGCCAATTATGTTTATAACCAATATAATAACCAATCCAATAGAGCTAAGGATTGTTTCTGGTGAATCATCTTATACTCCAACAGTTGTTGTGATGCGCGGAATGCTGTCTCTCTACAAAGACTGCGGTACTTACAGCCGCTTTTTCTCAAACCAGTAGAGATAAATAATATTTCTCAGATTTCAATCCATCTATCTTCAACAAGATAGAAAAATGAGAGAAATTACTAAAAAGCAACCGAATTTGGAGAAAGAACTGATGTTTGTATCAGGACAACGCACTTTTTTACACTTGATCACCATTGCTAAAATTGAATATTGAATTGATGGTCCACTGTATTCACCAGATCTGGTTCTCAGGAACAGTCTTGAACATTTACTTGTAAGGGAAAGATTTTCATCAGACAAGGACGTTATCACTTACGTAAACGCCCAATTTGACGAGAAATATTCCAACTGTTAATTTGAAAGGTTTAGAACATCGTTGTACTACAATCGTACAAGACAACCTTTTTAAGATATTTATTATATATTTAAGATAAAGTCACTGTGTAATACCTGTATACCAACACTAGCATTTAAAATGTACGGGGCGTTTTGATAAAGGTTGGCCTAGTGGTACTAAACAGAATGCTCAGTATGTGTTCGCAGGCAGTTTTCTTTTAGAATGAGAGATAAATTTAACTAAATTGCTTTTTTTAGTGAAGTGCCCAAGCAAAAATCCGTCATTGTATTTTGTTTGAGTTTCTTAAGGGAAAGTAACGCAACAGTTGCAATCAAAAACATTTGCGATGTTTATCCAATTGCATTAGATGTTTGTGAATTCCAAAATGCTTCTCTAAGCTTAAAGTCGCTAGTTTTATTCATTTTGCTTCTTATCGATCAAAAAGACCAACAACATTACAAGACGACATACTAAGGGAGTAATTGGAAACAAATCAATGTCAGACAATCCAGGAATTCTTGAACACCCTCACACAACCTTGCTTGCTCATCCAAGAACATTGCAAAGTATCTGGCGATTGTCATGAGAAAATGCGTTATTCAGCAACACGATAATGCAAGACCACATTGTGCAAGACCAATTCTGGTAAAATTTAATGAAATGGGGTAGAAGGTACTGCTTGCTACCCACCATACATGGCAAAATGAATGGTAATTTCAACAAGTTCAACATATTACTTGCCGGTTCCTTCCTTATTTGGGTCCTACGGTTATTATAAGTACTTATGTGTTTGGAAATAGAGCTATCTATAACTACTATCTAAGACATATTCAAATGTAGCAATTAGTGGCAAGACTAAATTAGAGACTAGAGACTGTTGTTGTACATCTCAAAGTCCCTTTAACCGATGGTCTCTCATAGTGTTTTAACTATTTTGTAAGTCACCGATTTTGCATACTAAATGTGTTTATGCTGAAAAACCAATAGATTCTATGAGCAGAGCAACATCAGAAAGTGAGTTAGGTGGGTTTATTCCAAAGTTCTACTGGACAAAACATTATTGGGTAGTAATGATTCATTTGTTATCAGAGTGTCTATAAAAAATAGAGAAAATAGTGTATGATCATAATAATCTAGTTTGGAATACACTATCAAAAGAACTTACACAATCTATCACATGTTTAAGAAAATATTCTTATATTTTTACATGTTGTGATCTTGATGTATACCAATTGATGTTAAATGACCCAATTAAACAGATTCTGAAAGAATTTGATAATTTTTTGTTAAATACAAAATTATGTAAGTGATAATGTACAAAATGATATCCGAGTATTGAAATAAAGGTTCCGCTATCTGGATTGTCTTCCCGTCTTATTTTCATTATAAAATATTTTAATTCTATTACTCGTATATAACCTAACCCATGAAGATTCTCGAACATTATCAAAAAATGTAAATGATTTATTTTTTTCGCAGTAACCAGAATGCCACTTTTCGTACAGAACCACGCGTGTCTTCTTCATAGTTGTTATTAAATGTTTCACTTACTTCTTCGTGTGTCCGATTAAATTTGTAATATTTCTACCAAAACTTATTGTAACAGAGTTTATAGTGAATTTCAGGAAAATCTTTAATGTAATGTATTTATCATTATAATATTATACACGTTTTACAATTTTTATGATAATTATTTTCTATTTTTGGTTATTCCTAAGGATCGTAAAATAAGCCATTTCCAAGATACCCCTGTTATTAAACTACCCCATAATTAACTCAAATAGAAAACTGATACTGGTTACATTTTATTTGGGATTTACGTTTCTATTAAGCTTTTATTTAATTTTGTATTGTTAACACTTCATTTTAGGGGTAACTAGGCATTTCCAGAAATTTATTTTAATAACAATAGTATGAAAATAATATCAATCTATCAATAGCAGGTAAACGGCCGTACTTCTACTAAGGGATTTTATGGAATTAAGTACCGATGTACAACTTTGAATTTTATTATACATAAAAATGAATAACAAGGATTTTATAAGAATTCTGTAGAATTAGGGGTAGAAACCAACCCTAATATTAGGTATTTGCAATGGACATGTTTTGCAATTCCAAGAACAAAACTGTTATGTCGTAAAAATACCTGGTTGTTTAAAATTATGCTAGCAGTTGTGAAAATAAATATTGAAGAAAACATCTATTTCAAATTTCTCAACAGAAAGATTGAGTTATAATAAATACAAGTGCAAAATATGGAATTTATTCATTATTTTGCTAACAATTTATTTTAGATAAGAATCCTAGAACAGGATAATTATTTCAAATTAAAATATCTTCTATCACATGTCAAATACGATGAGGTATATCCCACGCATTTATGTCTGTATTGAACCCTTACATATTTTCAAAGTTTTGAATATCTCGTACTCTATCATTGTGCTTAAGGGTTGCCCACCTTTTAGCATCCTCAAGATATCGACACTCTATTGAAATAATGTGAAATGATGAATTTTTTCATCAAGTAATGTTTCATCAAGTATCCTGATGTCAATTCTTGACAGATTTGCTAAATGTAACAGAACCCAGCTTGTCATTTTAGTTGAAATGTTTGTTTAATTTAGCTAGATAACACCAGTTTTTTGTTTTTTTTTATTACTATTAATTATTAACATTAACATTAACTATTTTTTTTTCTTTTTCAACCTTCTTGGCCTTCTAAATATTTTGTGGAGAAAATGTAATCCGCAGTCTGGGATAAGTTGGACGGTGGTGCTTTAGAACGTGAAAGAAAATTTGCGAAGTGCTTTGAAATGATATATTCATTCTCTTTAAACTTTAATCCTATTTTGGTACATATCAATTGAATAATTACATTACATTCCCACCACTACGTTACCTCGAAACAACTATATTTAAACCGAAATAAGGAGAAGGGTCCTATTAAGAAACTAGACCTCCCGTTCTCCTTGTTATGATTAATATGACCCTGTCAACCGGTGTGTTTATACCATCCACATTCAGCCCTTTCTACTCAATTACGCTTCGGTGCACACGTATCAAAACTCTGTCGACGGGGCACAAGGAGCACGGAGCACGAGGTGCTAAATCAAACTCAAAAGTGCCCTTTTGGGCCCTTAACGGCTCTTCGACAATCGCTTGCTGTGTCGCCGCCTGTATTTAGTTGGCGAAGAGGAGAAAAATTGAGGGTAATTAGGGCACGAACGGTGAACATATATTTTGATGAAAGTAGGTACCTATGTTGATTTCGACGCTTTTTTGTACCGTTCAATGATTGTGAATTAGCAGTAGAAAATTCGAAGTAAAATAGTAGTAAAATCATTTGTTTCAATCTGTAATTTATATGATCGGAAAAGTGTGTTACAAATCGAACCCAAAGATTATATTATATGCTATTATTGTTGATAATCATATTTACCTGTCTTGGAATCATTGGATAGTAAATACAGGTACAAGTTTCAGTACATCCTGCTCTAAAACTATTGATTAGTGTTTCGTCGTAATGAATTATGTGTCTTAACCAATAAAAGAGACCATTTTTTCAATGATCTATTTTCTATATCTCAACATAGCCCCCTTTTGAGTCTATGGACTCCTACTAACAATACTATAACCTTCTAAACCCTCCCAAATAATAGTTGCTGTCTTTGTCCTCAAAATTGGAGTTTGAAGTTGTATGGCTAGGGCCCACATCTGATGAGAATGGTGAGTGGTCAACCAGTTAAAAGTGCAGTTATGGAAATGAACTAAGTGTTGGGAAGTGCGTTGGCCTGTTGGGAAAGCACTTTCTTTTCAATTCAATCACTTTCCACTCAATAAATGGTCTCCATTACGTTTTCCGTTGATGAAATCGTTTTCCCTTTTTTTCAGAGCAGGTTCGCATCTTGGAATCCATTGTCTAGACTGTTTTCTCGTTTCAGGAGTGTGGTAATGCATCCAGGTATCATCTACGCGATCGTAGCTTAGGTATGCACAACAAAAGTGTTATTTTGGTATTCCCCTCTATCTCTCTAAACTTAATCCGACGATCGTACAGCACCATTTAGAAAACTTTTTCGATGATGTCGCTTTTTTTGGCCGTCCCGAATACTAATCGCGAATCTTGCTGATACGGCCACGTTTGAATTTAACTACTCAAAATTTTACGATGGTAAATGAATCGTATGGTCAGAAATAAATATTAAATTGCAGTACAATACTAAACTAAACTCGATAGTGCATTTGTTTCAGCATTAGTCGTAAAAACCGATGGGATATTTGAAGTTTCCGTATTTTCGTTAGTTGTTGCAAATACTGGTCGTGTAGAACGCTGTGTCGACAACAGAGCCCGGTTTTAAGAATTTCTGGTACGTCTTCTACACTGTTGAACGATTTGGTAGCGGCGATTTCGGAAAGTGTTGTTGAAATTCGGTAAACCAGATGCGACGTAACTCTTTCTTGAAGCGTGAACTTGTAATCGTTATATTCATAGAAAAAACTATGGATCAATAATAATTATTTCACATGAAACTAACAAGTTATTTTATTATATAGTAAATTTGTGTTTACATGTGTACATGTACTTGACAATCAATATTTTTCTGCAGCTAATATTCTACGCCGCTGTTTTTCAAAATTTTCCGATCATTATCAATCAGTAACAGCAGTAGTAAGCAGTAGAAAACCAGGAGTTCACAGCTGTTACCAGAGCAAGGCCCTCTTGGATATACACACTCCCATTGTTGGCTAAACTTTCCTATATGTCTATGAATGTAAGCAGAGACGGACTTGCATTTAAACAATACGATGAACACAAAAATAACAATGTATTCTGCGGTCCTCATCGTTACAATATTATTATAATATACTAATATCTCTTTTAAAAGTAGTTTTTGAATTTTTTTCGACAATTGCGAATGATTAGATGAGTCCTCCAAACAATGTGAATTTGGCGAAATGTTTGGTAGTAGTTGATTGGTGAAATAATGCCACAGAAATGATTTTAGCGTATAAAATTAAAGCAGTTGGTACAAAACCATCCTCACGACCAGCCTGAAGAATACTGAGCACATTGTTTATACTACCACTACACCAACACTCACAATTACACTATCCGACACGCGTTTCGATAACCAAATTATCTTCTTCAGAAACTGAAGGTAAATTGCTGGCCTATAGATACGGCAAAGTGTATATAGTAATATTTTTGAGCATGTCAATTGATATCGTACTTGATTCTTAACAGATACTCATTCAGAACTATAAAGGAATGACCCGTAGTCTTAGTACATATCTATAACAGTGGGTGGTAATGAGGGGCTGCGCTTATAAACTTGAAACAACCAAAAGCCAATGTACTCGTACTCAGAAAAGCTAATCCCACATCCTGGTTAAAGCTTTTAACGACACTGGGCAAACTGTAAGCCTTGCAAATATGATTGAATGGCGCACGTGTGACCACAATCAAATACGGTCTTCGTTACGTCTATAACGGGTGGTTCTAGTCTAGTCTAGTAAAGTGAACCATATGAGTATTGATTGCAAGTACGTTTTTACACCAGTTACTTCACTGACAACAACAATGTCGACTACGTATCCTAATCTTCGTGGGAGGATCGCCAGCCAGGGTTGACCAGAATATCTGCATCTCAACTTCTACCAGTGGCGACTTTTGGTGGTAGTTTGACCCAAAGTAGATTATACCATCCAGGTTTACCTTAATATGCCAAGTGAAGCAGGTGGGCTGTTTATACGATAGCATAAAGATTGCATTCTAAAAATTGAAAGTAATTGAAAGTAATTTACTTGTAAGCTTTATATTTCGATGAAATTTTAGAGTTTCACACATAAATAATATATACCTTACGTGGAAAATTATATAAAGGATAATATGATAAAAACCGTATCAAAATTCTAGGAACAATTGAGATAATACAAACCAGCTAGATCGTTGAACATATATACTCTACCAATCAAAGACAAAAAACAGTGAGAAGTATAAAAAGTAGTGTAATACACTGAAAATTTACCGAAATAAGCATTTTTTTGACTATATTTTGAATTTAGAACCTTGGAAAGAAATTGTAATTGTAATGAAGTTATCAATTTTCAAACAAAAATTGTTTTTTGTTCTTTTTGTACACAATTAGTCGTTTTTTTCAAAAAACCATTATCTAAGACTGATGAAAATAACTGTTAAAAATCATCGTAGAGACAAGCATTAAGATTATGTTTCCCAGCACGTCAAGCTTATTTTCCACTCAAAGTTTTTGGAAACGCCACCGTCGAACTGGTTTTTTATTAAATTGACGAGTAGGGGTCGCGAAGGAGATATTTATAATCATGCTATCAGAGAGCTAAGACCCTTATCTTGAAATTGATACAACACTTTTAGTGAAAACTCATATTTTCAACTTGTGCTGTGCAATTACAGGAATTTTGTTCGAGACAAGAAAATAGGAATTTTTTTCTCTTTCAAGAAAGAACCGCTTAATTGTGCTGAATTTATTGAGAAAAATTAACTGGAGGTCTTAAGGAAAATACGATAGCAATCTTACATCCTGATTTTCAAACGGATTTTGTGACAACAGACCTTTTTTTTGGCCCAGAGTTGGGGTAGAAGCTAATGCCTTCCTCACAACGGGAGGGTGCAAATGCCGTGAGTTTGTGAGGGACTCTCACCAACTAAACCACCCTCCTCAATCCTCAGGAGTGTCGGGCGCCGGGAGGACAACAAATTGTCATTGCATCAGCACTTAATCCTTTGGATTTTTGAGCTGTTTTTTAGCTTCACTCCTCTCCACCAGTCCGTCAAGACGGCACAAGAAGAGAGTAAGTTACTGAATCACTCCACCAACTTCAAGGTCTTACAGCTCCCAGGAGTGTGACAACAGACCTGACATCGTGGTGCTTGATAGAAGAGTCCATTCAGTCCTTATCGTCAATGTAGCTATACAGAACACTCATAACGTTCTCAACAAACACCAGAAGAAACTGGCCAAGTTTTTTCGATAATAATAAACTGTTATTCTACAAGTACAGTTTTCTTATATTAAAATTGTAATGAATTTTTTAAATTTAAACTGAAAAATTATTTATCCTTCCGGCACCCATTGTCTGGTAAACAAACCAAATACTTATACATATTTATTATCTCGAAAATGTGTGCCCCCAAATCTTATTTCACTGTAGTAATAGTTGAAATATGGAAGAGTGAAAACGTATAGTCTGATTACAAGATAATGATTGTTGTTCTGATCCTTATTTAAAACCAAAATCTAATATAGAAAGTTTATCAACTAAGTAAAAATATGAACAATGGTTAAAAATATTAGTTTTAACGTAAATTAAATATATCGAGTCCGTTACTGTACATGTGCGTGAATATTGGAAGGGATTTCAGATTTTACAAACGGCTATTGATTTATTACTCTATATTTGTGTTGCTAAAAAGGTTTATGATGATATTAGGAGAGGACTTGGAGTTTTACATGTGCACCACTTCAACTTTCAAGGGGTAAAATGAACCGGGAGAATAGTAGTTAGAAACGTATGTCAGTTCGAGTTGGTTTTTATTAAAAATGAAAATTGATGAATCACCTTCGAGAAATATCTAGTGAATACAAATAGTTATTCTTCTCAAAATGAGATGATAACAGTCGCGATTATTGACATGATTAAATAATCAATATTGTTATGAGACTTGTTTACTGTGCTTGTGTGAATCCGAGACCTCATTTGGAGTACTCAAAAACCTCAAATCCTTCTTCGTCTATTGTTTTATACCCCGCTGTAAGCATGGACCTCTCAGCTGTTCTTGTCCAGAGTTGCCCTCCTCCTATATTTTTAGACGACAGATTGGTCTTCGAATTTGTACTATGTAACCTGTCCATCGCAGTCTTAGCAATCTGGAGCATTCAGAGCTCTATAGTATTACAGGCGATTGCGCTACTGAAACTTGTTTATTATCAAACTTTACCACATTCGCGAAGAGCCCTTCGACAGGATATTTTCGATCACATTCTGCACAGTCCTGATTTAGCATCCAGTGACTTTTACCTCTTTCCAGAACTGGTGGCAATTCAATCCAAAAATTGTCAACAGATACGATAATTGACCCAATATATTTTTTTTAAAAGTAACTTTGAGTCTCAAAATATTTAATGTAATAAATTGACGGTTCCACATAAACTTGTTTGTATTTTGAAGCCTTTCGGAAATAGAAGAGACTATATTAGCAACTGGTACAGCATATCAGTGGAAAGAATAACAGGTTAAATGATAAAATAGCTACAACTTTTGAGGGAAATAACGAGGAAACAGTGTAGCTGGAAATAGTATCTCCGGGAAATGACGAATGTAAAATAATCAGTGGTAGGGTATATAAAATAGAATATGGGGATTGATCTACCTCAAAAAAGTATCCAGAAAAGAGAGTGTGGATTACTCTGTACATGATTTATTGAATGAAAATTTCTGTATAATATATTGAATGGTTACTTCCACTGTTTAAACTTTTGATGTATTTTGTTGATACTTTCTATACTTTGTCCTTCAAGAAGTACATAAATAAGCTTTCTATAGTTTGTTGTACATTGAAGGAAGAATTTTGATTTTATCTAACTTGTATCTTCCATTTTCTTTCTTCTTCAGGAACACCCTATATTTTATCGAATTTCCTCAGTAAGAGTGGCTAAAACTTGATCATCGTTACCATTTGTGTGTTTCATTTCCAAAAATAGCATTGAGTGTAGTTTTCTTCATAAAAAAGTATGATTGAGATGAATAGTGTGAATGTAATAAAATCTCTTCGCTTGAATCTAAAGTTCATCGACAAAGAATAACATTTGAAAAACTAAAGAATCGTTTCTATCACACTGTTAAAATTATTTAGGGCCTCAAAGAAAGAAATCAATTTTTGTTAATTCGGAACCTAACCAATCAATTGAATCCTCTCTACAGTTCCATTTAATTATAATTGAGTGAACTTCCAAGCTAGCTTGTCAGTGTGAACAAACTCTAAAAAATTAACTCATAAGGTAGTAGACAGCTTTCCCAAAAATGTGGCAACGATTCCATATTTTAGATCAGAGCCCTATTGTGGCGTAATGATCTGAATTTATGGCTATAGAATCCGATGGAGTCTTACTAAAGAAGCATTTCTACAGGTCCGAGACATTCCAAAATATTCATAATAATATCAGCTAAGAATTCTAAGAAACTTCTACGAAATCTGTAGTGACGATATTTAACTAACGGTTCGTCTTCTGACAGGACATTGCTTCGTCAAATAACATCTTAAAACGGGAGCCTTGGCAGAAGATGTCAACTGCATCTGCATCTACTCGGCAAATAATCTGCCTATTTCGGCAAAAGCTTCAGATACCTCGAAGAAGGGCTTGAAATTTGGGAAAAAATTTTCCAAACAAATAATAATTTGGGATCAGCCTTCGTCTTCTGGAAGTAGAACAATGAAATGCAGTTTTACGCACATTTTATACTGCTATTGCCTAATAGACATACTTAAACATACAGTTCAGTCCTCAACCCGCAACACCATTCGAAATAACATACTAGGAAGGACAATAATTTCAACAATGATACAGTTTGATGTTAAAAAATGGAAGTACAAACATAAATTTCAGTTATTTTTTTATCTCTATTTTTCTGCTGCAGTTGATATTCGTATCAAAAGAAATGACTGAATATACTGAACTCAAACCGATTTGCAACAAAACAATTATATACATTGGGGTTTGTGTCAATTTTCTGATATTGTCACTTGAAACAACAATATTAATGAGAAGGGGAATAATTATTGTTTCCCATACTACTCGTACCTCCAGAATTAGAAACAAGAGATTAGATTTTAGTAATAAAACACTATATTTAAATATTTAAGTTTTCAATGTGCTGGAAGGCTATAAAGCCCACATTATCCTATTGCAACTTCGATTACAATAAACACATGGAACAAGTAGGTAGTTCAAAGTGTTATAAACAACTATGAAATACATCAAAGCACGTTTTCCGAACATTCTATCAAAATAAAGGTATTAAGGAATTGATCATGTAAATCAACGTATAATTCTAATAAAAACAGTGAAATTGCACAACATGTTTTTGGAATATAATGAGAAAATAACATCAGAATCTTGTAATTTTACCCTTTGAAATATACTATATAATAGAGCAGTCATTTTCATAGTACAGGACATTGGGGTGCAACGATGTACCGGAGCTTTTTTTCGACCAAACCAAAGTGAAATGGTGTCTGTATATCTTTTTGTCATTTTTAACACAAAGTAATTTATTTCATCCAGGTCCTGCTGTTTATTTTATCACATAATAAGTATCGTTCGAGATGCATATTTAAAAATTGTGGGGTGAAATGTTATTTGACGAGGTGAAGCGGGACGAGGACTTTCTCCATTCTGTCCCGGATTTATTTAACTATATATTTTCACTTCTATTTCCCATTTAAGTGGTTAGCAATATGTAAAATGGGAACGTAAAACGGCAACGATAATTCGAAACGTAATGGACTACAAAAAAGTATCGGTGTGTGTTCCGCAAACTTGTGAAAAGTCGTAAAGATTGTTGATAAAACAGCTGTCAAATATCAACATGTGTTTTGTGAAAATCGAGTGTTTTTTAGTACTTTCTAGGCACTAAAAAAGAACACTACGCGGGAAACAATTTTTGGAGTCAGTTTGGAGTGGAGCCCCACTTAATTATATATATAATTATTGTACTCTAGTGCTATAGCATTGAGCTGACGCCTCATTTTGGGATTCCAAAGAGTGAAACATTTATTTTTTCTCCTCTTAAAATATAATTTTAATTTAATTCAAGCAAAATTCCGAGATCATTGAAGTGGCTGAGGCTGAGCCGTTTCTTTTTATAAAAATTCCAAGCAATATTGTTTGTTGGGAAATTCACAGTGATACTAATTATTGCTAAAACTAAAAAATCGATTAGCTAATAAAAGGCGTCAAAGGGTGATTTTGTTGAGCTAGTTTTATAAATTTTATTATTTAAATAGAGCAGTTAGACTAATATGTATGATATTTTTGATAACCATCTTATATATTAAAAAAATTGATGATTTCCATTTCGAGTCCGTTCAGGCGTTCTATCCAACCGATTTGCTTAATTTTTTTTTTCAATGAAAGGTATTGATGCACAGATCAGCCATCAACCATCGGATTTCATCTAATTTTCACCATTCTCAAGTTATACTCAAATGCGATTTCCCCCTATACATTACTTATGGGATTTTATCACATACACACGTTCTATCCTCAATATCTCAGGTTCTATTCAATATAGAGACTTCGTTTTGGTTTAAGAACACTCACTGAAACGCCTTCTTTCTTTCGAGTTTTTGAACACTTAAATCGGTTGAGTTGGAGAGGAGCTAGGCGCGGGCATTCAATGTGGAGTTATGGATTTTTGTAGGTTTTTGGCAATTTTTCTACATTCAAAGATCTATATCTCAGGTTCTAATATAGCTACAGAGTTCGTTTTGATTTAAGAACACTCACTGAAATATCTTCTTTCTTTTGAGTTTTTGAACACTTAAATCGGTTGAGTTGGAGAGGAGCTAGGCGCGGACATTCAATGTGGAGTTATGGATTTTTGTAGGTTTTTGGCAATTTTTCTACATTCAAAGATCTATATCTCAGGTTCTAATATAGCTACAGAATTTGTTTTGGTTTAAGAACACTCGCTGAAACATCTTCTTTCTTTTGAGTTTTTGAACACTTAAATCGGTTGAGTTGGAGAGGAGCTAGGCGCGGGCATTCAATGTGGTGTTATGGGTTATTGTAGGTGTTTTTGGCAATTTTTCTACATTCAAAGATCTATATCTCAGGTTCTAATATAGCTACAGAATTTGTTTTGGTTTAAGAACACTCGCTGAAACATCTTCTTTCTTTTGAGTTTTTGAACATTTGAATCGGTTGAGTTGGAGAGGAGCTAGGCGCGGGCATTCAATGTGGTGTTATGGGTTATTGTAGGTGTTTTTGGCAATTTTTCTACATTCAAAGATCTATATCTCAGGTTCTAATATAGCTACAGAATTTGTTTTGGTTTAAGAACACTCGCTGAAACATCTTCTTTCTTTTGAGTTTTTGAACACTTAAATCGGTTGAGTTGGAGAGGAGCTAGGCGCGGGAATTCAATGTGGAGTTATGGGTTATTGTAGGTGTTTTTGGCAATTTTTCTACATTCAAAGATCTATATCTCAGGTTCTAATATAGCTACAGAATTTGTTTTGGTTTAAGAACACTCGCTGAAACATCTTCTTTCTTTTGAGTTTTTGAACACTTAAATCGGTTGAGATGGAGAGGAGCTAGGCGCGGACATTCAATGTGGAGTTATGGATTTTTGTAGGTTTTTGGCACAATTTTTCTACAT
This sequence comes from Diorhabda carinulata, assembly GCF_026250575.1. Taxonomy (NCBI): domain Eukaryota; kingdom Metazoa; phylum Arthropoda; class Insecta; order Coleoptera; family Chrysomelidae; genus Diorhabda; species Diorhabda carinulata. The sequence continues at coordinate 13,144,748 of NC_079469.1, read as the reverse complement.
TCAAAGATCTATATCTCAGGTTCTAATATAGCTACAAAGTTCGCTCTTTTCCATTATAATGATTTCTGATACTTATTTAATGGATTCGATGCGAGCGAAGCCGCGGGTAAAAGCTAGTAAACTTTATTTTGTTTATGGAATTCGCTTTATTCTTTTATTTCTAATCACACCTACTGATAACAAGTTGCAGCTGTTCAATTTAACTTTCATATAGGATTAAACTTTTTTATATTTGAATTTTGCCTTTGAATACTGTAATGTTTGACAGTTCATTTGAACAACATTTTTTCATAGTTTTTGATTTGTGAAATAAATGTAAAAAAATTATAGATTATAGTTGACCCTTGCTTTTGAAGTTTGATACAGGGATCTAAATATTAATTGTAAACAACTGATCTCATCAAATTTTTGTCATATTTGCCACATAAAAGGCATACTAATGTAGAGAAAAATAGGTTTTCTGAATTGTTTAAATATTCTGTTATTCGAAACTAAAGTTATGTGAGAAATTAGTTTATAACCAAGCTGGACTGGACTACATAAAATGATATTTCAATCGAGCATTTTTTATTTGTCACAACAGTTGTATTACATATACGGGGACATAGTAAAGTTTCAAAGAAAGTGCATTCGAAAGGGTTACTTTCTCTACTTACTCTATTTTACTAAATATTTGTATGAAACATATACCCAACCAGAATTTTTTCCTCCTTTCCTTGAAACAACATAATAACCTTTTCACATTAAAACAATGTTAACCTTATTAGGGCAAATTTTTTCTTCAGGCTTTCCTGGTAATGTCCACGTAAGAAATCTCTCAGGATCACCTTTCTAGAATAAAGACTATTGGCTCTTCGGTTATCCTGACGAGGTCCACACTAGGATCACATTAGATCGATCCTATTGAAAATAAATTATTTTTCGTCAGGTCTAACTGATCATTTCATACCTTACTGGGAAAATAATAATAAAATTTTTTCAAGAAATTGGTGTCAATTCTTCCCGAATATTTTTATTATTAAATCACTCTTTTATTGCTTATTTATTTGGCTGTTCTCCAAGAGTGGCTCCAAGAGAGGCAGGTCAAAAGTAATATAAAGAGGAGTTGATATCAATATAAACCAGATCTAAATCCTTTGCGTGAAATAGAAATTGCTGAATATAGTTATATTCGTAATATATAATATATATTTATATCTCTCATTGTTTTACATCCAGTTGTATGGCATAATAATTACAAAAAAAAATGTGAAAAACCTTATAGCAATGGGCGGGTTTTTGATACATTATACACCTATTCATTTCGTTCAAATGTATAGAAAACGTGGAAAGTAAACTAAATAAACAATGAAATATTGATACTACCAATAGTTTTTTTATTATCTCAAGATTATTATGGTATTTATAGATGTGTGTTATGACCGAGCCATCGCTTTGGAAATATGGACATAGCGTGACTCGCTTAGAGATTCGTTGGATAATTTTTAGATAGGATAAGGGAAATTTTTTCATAGAAGGAAGATTTGTTGGAGATGGCCCTGATATAGGGTACAGAGAGATAAAATTTGAAGTTCTCCTAATTTTTCTTAAAGTTATGGTTGATATAAATAGAGAAAATTTGTCTTCAACATTGAAATTTTGCATATTATAGTACAAACAATTCAAGTGCAATGATCAAGAAAGGGTTTGTCGAAACGAGTTTCTTCTTCTTCAAGTACCATACACTTTGCAGCGTGTAGGTGTTCTCTTGTCCAAAACTTCTAATCTATTATCTGAAAGCACCCTTCTGCACAACGAAAAATTGTTGCCGTACCATAAATGCCACACCAGTCTCTTATATCCCGTAGCCAGGAATGTTGTTTACGCCCTGGTCCTCTCCATCCGTCGAACTTTCCCGTCAGTATGAGCTTGAGAGTTGATTATCTCGGTCCTCGCAGGATGTGTTCCAAATAAGATACTTTTCGTTGTTTAACTACCGCGATCAGTTCTCTCTCCACTCCCGCTCTCCTCAGTACTTCATTCGTCATGTGCTTGGTCAATGGGATCCGTAGAAGTCTGCTCAACAGCCACATTTCCATTGCTTCTATTCTGTTTAAGGATTTCACTTTCAGGGACCACGTCTTCACACCATACAAAAGGATTGGCCAAATATGACATTTTATCACCCTCAAACTAAGGGTTAGGGGAACTTAGGGGTCGAAACAAGTAATGCATCAAAATTACTGTTTTATCAGTTTGAGAATTATTTATAATTTGAAATTTTGGAAGATTTTTTTTGGTTTATATAAAAATGTGAAAATTTTTTAAACGAAATTGTTGGTAGATATGTTTCTATGATCAATAGAGTATTCGTATAAATAACTTTAGTTTGTGTAAACTCCTATACAAACAGAAGGAAAATCTAAGGTATTTCTGATAAGGACTATATAAGGTAAACCTGATCAGTACCTCATTAAGGATCTGCGGCACATCCTCATCAGGTTATCCTGACCTATACCTTACCACATTACCTCACAAAAATTTCTAGTCGGGTAGCCATGTAGGGCAATTATAACTTTACAATGAAACTGCGCTATGATGCATTTTAAAATTAACTGTAAATAAGTCTCCTTCCGTTTCTTTTGTTCAATTCTTACCTGTTTGGAATCATATGATTAAAATGAGAATGTGCTAAAAATAGTCTGGATTTTGATACAAAGAGTACCAATTTTTGTAAATCATTACGCTCGATCTATGGCTCACATTCTCTAATTACTCTACTGGCTGATAATAAATTTGTACTTCGTCGTACATTTTCAAGAGAACTATAATTGGAATCGGTGAAGGGTAAACAATTTCAACACACAAAGTCAATAAAAACTCATTTATTCACTATAATAGAGGATTCATAAAAGAATGCCAGTAATACTTGTACAAAAATACCTAAATAACTATCAATTATTCTGCTATCACAATTGCAGTACATCATCGTCTTTTTTTAAAATCTCTCAAACTATAACACATCTTTTATACAATATATACACTCGTTTATATACAAATAAATAATATATACATCGATTTAATAAAATATTGCAACTAGTTTTAAATTTATAAATCAAAAATTACTGCCGTTCACATTTATTCATATGATAGTTGGTTGTTTAGAAAATAAATTGTATGAGATAATCAAATCTGAAAGTCTGTTTGGAAATGACACCAAATATTTGCTGTAAGGTTTTAGTTGGCAAGAACCCTGGAAATTTTTCCGCGTGTGAACTGTACGAAAACAAACTTTTTAAATGCAAAATGCATCCGAAAATTGTATATTCATTCAAAAAACGGCAGAACATAGATGATGGAATTTTGAAAATTGTTCTTTGCAATGATAATTTGGTTATTATGAAGTGAAGTTCTAATTACTCGCTCAAACATAGATATTATTTGTTCTTTTATATACCGCGTGCATTCTTTAATCGCAAAGAGTTTATTACTTTGTCAATGTCCCTCAATTTCGTATATTTGCAATATTTTTACCACGAACATTAATACTAATCAGAAATATTCTTGCCATTTGACATATAGAGAATATTTTTCTATAATTTTTTGTACGAAAGCTAATAGCAAATGATATTTTATAATGATACAATTTAATTTTCTAAATAAAAAAATGCAGTAATTATTTGATTTATGCCAAAAAGGCAAAATCTGATTGACAATCTCTGAATTAAACATTATGTACTTAGCTGATAATGTCTCATTTCAAAAATTATAATAAAAATGTATTTCAAGCTTTGCGTTATATCCTAGTTTATATAACAAAATTCATATCTGTACGAAATTGTAATAGACCTTTCCAATAAACATTTTTTAACCTTTAATTATCGAAGTTTTTTACATTATAAGGGTAAAAGTAGTGTCAGCATTTTATTCCTTATATAATATCAATCATATTTTGTAGAATAAAAATATCACTTGAGTTCCTTGTTTATTCACTAATATGTCTTAAATATATACTTGTTGATAAACAATCCGATTAAAATACCAAATTATACTTTATTGAGTTTATTTTCCAGTCAAATCTATTGGTTGTATAAAAACTTTTCGGACTGAGAACTGTTTCAATATAAACCGGAATTTAGAGTAATATTTTCAGTTTACAATACTTAATCTCAAAAATATTTGATTGTTAATGTGTACAGTAAGGGTGGCTACTTTTTACTCCCTTTTAATGGAATACCAATGTTTGAAATATCTACTCGAATTGAAGACAAAAATTTCCTCAAGGATCAAAAAACATTCTGAATAAGTAATCGTTACAAATATTAGAAATATCAAGCTAAGGAATTTGAATTACGATTGTACAAGCCAAATTCTTGCGTTTATGCCGGAAACGACACGGAATTTAACGAAAATTTCTTCAACTTCTATATCGGTTACTTTCCATGTCAGTTGGCCGAACTAATACTTTAACGGTTCAATATATTTGTCTTAATTCCATATTTCGATAGTAGAATTAAGGTTCTGCAACATCTGAACCTTTTTGGTGATATTCCGAATCGTTTTAAATATAAACGCGACAAACAAAAAATTTTTTTCATGGACAAATTTTACAAGAGGAATTCGAATTCCCGGATAAGTGCAATTTGTAGCTTTCTGAGTGACTTTTCGATTGTTCAGTCTGTCTGATTGGACTATATAGGTTTCCTTATTTAAAAAGATTGCTCAATATTAGAAAGGGATCTGGTTCAAATATATTTGTAGCAAAGTTAAATTACCCAAATGAAAGAAAAATGTATGTCCATTCGTTTAGCTTTCGAACCAATTATACTTGAATGCAAAGCAACGGAAATAAACTTACTTTTCATTAGTTTCCAGAGGATTTAAACCTTCACTCACTAATCGGACAGACTATAATATTTCGATTTCCCAAATGATTTTAGTTATTACTAGAGCTTGAAAGAATGAAATTTGATAATGGTCATGTTGTAAACGATGAAAAATGAACCTTTCCGAGCTAATACAGCTAAATATAAATGTTAGATTCAGTACATTTAAATTAAAAATAAATAAATAATGAATCACTATTATTAATATGGTCTCCAAACAGCTTTGATATTATTTACAACCGAAGAATTTAATTTAGTAGCAGACGGATTTATACTGACAGGTGAGTTTTTAACTAATTTTGAACTATCTGTTTGCGTTTCATCCTTTACCGTGTCTTTGTCCTGTACAGTTGAGTCGGGATGTTGGATTTCTTGTAAAAGCGTACTGGCTGATTTGATAGGTACAAACGCAGATTTAACCACATCTATATCTTCGTTATCTGAATCGTCTGATGAAGAAGAACTGTGCTCCATTGTCGAATGAATTTTAGTTTCTTGAGCACTCAATAAATGGGGACTAATTGACTGACTATTGGAAACTGGTGATATCCTTAAATTCAACTGATCTAACGGGCCGGATATCACAGGTCGTAAAGGCATTTCAAAATTGGGTAGTTTGTTAATATCTGGTGAATAATGAGGTAACGCAGCAGGTAGAAAATTTGAACCAGTGTGGAAATGTCCCGTTGAACTTGCTGGAGGAGGTATGAAGAAATCATGAGGAGGCTGTACATTTGGAGCCAATGGTGAACCTGTAAAAAAATTGTGGTATTATTCGCAGGACGTTATATTCGACTCCATGTGCGACAAAAAATCATTCTCTTCGCTAAATTTTAATGGTTAACAGAAAAAATCTAGAAAAACTGTGGAAACCGGTCAAGAATGCCTTCTATGTTACTTTCAAGTTACTAAATCGGTCATGTTTGGCTAGAGGCTGTCCGCAGAATGAATCTTGAATATTGAAAACTTGTTTGACTGGTTTCAAGGGTTAGAATATTGTGTTTCTTGGAACTGTAAGAGATAAAACTAGAGCATTGGCAAGAAAGGGGTAGTGTTTTAAGAATAATTCAAGATTCCGAATCATTATTTCCAAAAAAGAGAGAGAGCTGTTAGTCTAAACGAGAAACACCCATAGCAAAATAAAGAAAAGAGACAATAGCATTGATATTCGAAAGACTTCCTCAGTTGTAGAGAAAACAATGTTGGACACTGAGGAACAGGAAAGAAAACCGAAAAAAAAAACAATTTGTAACTCAGATAATCATAGGAAAATTCCTAGGGCTAAATGTCCAACATATTCATCACTGAAAAGAATCTGATTTTAGCTATCTAACACATTTATTTGTATAGGGATAATATTCTAGTACATCCCTCCGTGTATGAAAGATATCGTGAAAACTCGATTAGCTATTAATTTCCCTTCAATCGCTAGATGTGCTCACAAAATGTTTGTGTTGTTTGATGTTTTTTTTTTCCAAAAATTATTCTATGTATTAGAAACTATTCAAGTTTTATATAGGTAATATACTTATATCTCACCTTTCACTAGAGACGTATTAATATTATTTTGCTGGGGTATACTGGCAGTTCTTCTTAGGTAATCTGGAAAGGCATACGTCATATAAGCTGCGTCTAGCCATCCAGGATTTAATAAGAAAGGATTAAAGCCACCAGGTAAACCAGGCATACCGTAACCATATTGGAAGTCTGTAACAAAAAATATGAGATTAAATAACATGTTGATGAATTATGATCTTTTTTCTATAGCAGATATTGGAACTGTTTTTTGGAAAAGTCAAAAATGATATTCACGTTATACAATCTATTTAAAAAGTAATTCAACTTTGGTGAGGTTTTCAAATTGATGATTTCCATTCCGAGTCCGTTCAGGCGTTCTACCCAACCGATTTGCTTAATTTTTTTTTTAATGAAAGGTATTGATGCACAGATCAGCCATCAACCATCGGATTTCATCTAATTTTCACCATTCTCAAGTTATACTCAAATGCGATTTCCCCCTGAACATTACTTATGGGAGTTTTTCACATACAAACGTTCTATTCTCAATATCTCAGGTTCTATTCAAGATAGAGACTTCGTTTTGGTTTAAGAACACTCGCTGAAACACCTTCTTTCTTTCGAGTTTTTGAACACTTAAATCGGTTGAGTTGGAGGAGCTAGGCGCGTACATTCAATGTGGAGTTATGGATTTTTGTAGGTTTTTGGCAATTTTTCTACATTCAAAGATCTATATCTCAGGTTCTAATATAGCTACAGAGTTCGTTTTGATTTAAGAACACCCGCTGAAACATCTTCTTTCTTTTGAGTTTTTGAACACTTAAATCGGTTGAGTTGGAGAGGAGCTAGGCGCGGACATTCAATGTGGAGTTATGGATTTTTGTAGGTTTTTGGCAATTTTTCTACATTCAAAGATCTATATCTCAAGTTCTAATATAGCTACAGAGTTCGTTTTAGTTTAAGAACACTCGCTGAAACATCTTCTTTCTTTTGAGTTTTTGAACACTTAAATCGGTTGAGTTGGAGAGGAGCTAGGCGCGGACATTCAATGTGGAGTTATGGATTTTTGTAGGTTTTTGGCAATTTTTCTACATTCAAAGATCTATATCTCAGGTTCTGATATAGCTACAGAATTTGTTTTGGTTTAAGAACACTCGCTGAAACATCTTCTTTCTTTTGAGTTTTTGAACACTTAAATCGGTTGAGTTGGAGAGGAGCTAGGCGCGGACATTCAATGTGGAGTTATGGATTTTTGTAGTTTTTTGGCATACACACGTTCTATCCTCAATATCTCAGGTTCTATTCAAGATAGAGACTTCGTTTTGGTTTAAGAACACTCGCTGAAACACCTTCTTTCTTTCGAGTTTTTGAACACTTAAATCGGTTGAGTTGGAGGAGCTAGGCGCGGACATTCAATGTGGAGTTATGGATTTTTGTAAGTGTTTTTGGCAATGTTTCTACATTCAAAGATCTATATCTCAGGTTCTAATATAGCTACAGAGTTCGTTTTGATTTAAGAACACCCGCTGAAACACCTTCTTTCTTTTGAGTTTTTGAACACGTAAATCGGTTGAGTTGGAGAGGAGCTAGGCGCGGACATTCAATGTGGAGTTATGGATTTTTGTAGTTTTTTGGCATACACACGTTCTATCCTCAATATCTCAGGTTCTATTCAAGATAGAGACTTCGTTTTAGTTTGTGAACACTCGCCGAAACACCTTCTTTCTTTTGAGTTTTTGAACACTTAAATCGGTTGAGTTGGAGAGGAGCTAGGCGCGGACATTCAATGTGGAGTTATGGATTTTTGTAGTTTTTTGGCATACACACGTACTATCCTCAATATCTCAGGTTCTATTCAAGATAGAGACTTCGTTTTGGTTTGTGAACACTCGCTAAAACACCTTCTTTCTTTTGAGTTTTTGAACACTTAAATCGGTTGAGTTGGAGAGGAGCTAGGCGCGGACATTCAATGTGGAGTTATGGATTTTTGTAGGTTTTTGGCATTTTTTCTACATTCAAAGATCTATATCTCAGGTTCTAATATAGCTACAGAGTTCGTTTTGATTTAAGAACACCCGCTGAAACACCTTCTTTCTTTTGAGTTTTTGAACACTTATACACTTATACACGGGATCCAAAGACCTAAAGCGTTATTGTTACATTCCATTCAAAGGGACTTATACATCACATTTGTCCATTTCTTCCTGTTTTTCACTCACCAATGGTGTTTACAATTTTTTTGCCTCTTTATGTAGTTTTACCCCAGCACTCCGGCGTTTCTCTGATTTAGATCCTTTCTCCGATTTATCGATTTTCTTATTTCTCCATTAAAGGTTTGCAGACAGTGTGAAGAAATCAAAGATTATGAAGCTGATTATCAAAATGATGAAACAATAGATTTGTTTGCTCTAAATGAATCTATTTATGCTCCTCATCGATACCGCTTTTGAATTTTCGCAATTGTAAATGAAAATACTAGATGCTATTGCTTATTTTAGTCTTTCAATTGGAGATTTTCAGTTTCCTCCTTTGTATTAAAATAAATAGTGATAAAATTAAGGAGAGGACAATCGGTATATATTCTGAAATATTTTAAATGTTAAGCTATTTTGTTGATATCAAAAACATTCACTAATTAAAAGTTCTATTCAGCTTTCAAACAGTTCAGAAAGTATTGTCTAAAAATAAAAATACCTACACGACTCTCTCTTTGAAAACCAGCCAAAAAACCAATAATACGTTTTAAACGACAGTTTAACATCTTTTAATGTTTGATAAACAACCAAAACAATGCATAAACATATGTTTCTCCAGTAAACATATAAAAATTTTAATGCCAAGACTAAGGTTTGTCGGCATTTCATATTAAATGGCTTAGCCAATGAAATGTTCATTTTATGTTTGATTCAAAATATTTAAATTTGGTTTATTGGAGCATATGTCGCACATTTGGAGAGATTTATTTTTTGTTTGTGGATTTACGGATTTTACAACCGGGATTTCTTTTAGTTAACACTCTGAATGATGTACCTATTCTCACGACGTACACAACTTATAATGACATTAAAATATTCTTGAGGTAACTTATATACTTACAATACGTAATAAATTGTCGACAATAACCTGTTCATTATATACAATGACAATAATAATAATAGCAAAGCATCTTTCAAATAAAAGTGTTTTAAAAAAATTACATCCCAAAGTACTTTTCAAGCTGAGCAACCAAAGTAACACGATTACAAATTTGATTGATATTATAAAATAGAATGAGGAACACCAAACCGAAGGTTTGAAGAGACATTGAAATGAATAGAATGCTCAGGGCCGGATTAAGATTTATAAGGCCCGGGGCTAAAATAATGACGGGGCCCCCTTAAGAAATTCGGAAACCCGGAAAAATTCACAAAATAATATCAATACGTTAGATTTGTGGTATCAACACATCAAAAAATACAGAATGATTTCCAAATGATGGGGCCCTCTTGGACCTGGGGTCCGGGGCTATAGCCCCCCAAGCCCCTAGCTTAATCCGGCACTGAGAATGCTGTAGAATGTGTGACACATATATGGATACAATTAGAGATTGCTTGTTTTGTAGTATATGGGATGGACATTTAAAACAAATGAAGAAGTTATCGTTCTAAATGGTAATTAAATATATACATAGATGACTCTATGTATTTTGAGATACAAGTAGATTGTTTTTTTTTTCGAGCTCAAAGTAATCATCACCTAAATCAACGCATTTTTGTAAAATAAGTTTTAAAAATGTGGAAGCTTGAAGCCAATCATATTTTGGGTTGCTCTAAAAAAACTCTTAATCCTCGTGAAACGTCGATGTGTGTTCATTGACTCAAGAACTGTAAGTAAACGTTTTGTATGAAATAATGTGTGTATTATATTTGATTTGAGCAAAACGTAACTGAAGTACAAGACATACTAGGACATGCCTCATCACCACGCGATATCCTGCCCAATTTTCGTCGCTAACTGTGCACTTCGACCGTTCAGAACTTTGTTAATTATTTAAATCAACCTTGATTTGTTATATGAATGTTTTCGTCATATTTTTCTTGCTCATTGTTGTCAAAAACAAAACAGACCTCCAATTGTATCCCATATCTTCAAATTTTTGTTTTTTCATGTGGCAAAGGCTGTACGGACCTCTACCAAGCGAAAAAATTCTCTTATTACTCCGGTCCAGTCTCAAATTTTTTTGAGCCACAACAGTTGCTTTCTTTCCACGGCTACCCTCGTCTTCAAATGCTAACCTTATGCAGAAGGATAAGAAATATATGTTGGACGTGAACTTCCATCAGATAATACAGAAAAGCAACAAAAACAACGGTTTTCCTTTAACCCCCAGGACTAATGGAATCATCGACTCACGGAGTAGTAGCCTATTATTCAAAATATTACCGAAAGTCTTTCGTACGGAAACTCTTGAATATGCTTATTTACAGGAACGTAAAGTATATTAGTAGAAAATGACAATATTCTATAAATTAGCTTTTGTTATTTGATCCAATGTAGAGAAAAAATGTCAAAATAAAATGGGATGATGGCTGTGAAACAAATAAATGAAAAATTGGGAGATGTCACGAAGATATAGACGCCAGGACCTCAGTAATAAAAAATTATGATCCTAAAATTTTTAGTCGAAACCCCTTTTGATTGTTTTCGAGTGTAGTTATTGCTAATAAATCCATTAATTCGTAAATCAAGATAGTATATGGGAGATTTACAGAAGAGTGGCAAGTTAGTTTGAAAGCAGGACTTTCCCTTATGGTTACGTTATGATACAATAGTTTTTATGATACTTTCCACCCACTTAAACATACTAGGTATATAAATATATAAGATTACCTTCAAGTCATAACATTTTTCTAGGTGGATTAGTATTCTTTAACTATTTCATTTTAGAAAAAATTTTTTAATCGGATCCTTGTGTACGTAAAAATAAATCCAGATGTCGTATTAAGCTTAACATATTTATAGCATCATTCATCTGATTCCGTTTAAGCTTTTCTTAACTACTTTTTCAATGTTGGGTTTTTATATTTTCGTTAGCTAAACGGTAATTGTCTCTTTTTCATTCATTCATTAATGTGATTTATTTTCTTCTATAAGTCATAATTGTTCTTGCAGCAGATCAATTAAATATCTACTTCGACATCGACAAGTTTACTATTCGTCTCAGGAATGTTTCATAAGACAAAAGTTAACATGAATCCATGTCCAGCTCAGCACCATGACATTGTCAGTTTTCAATATTTGGAAGGAATTACTATTACACATGCCTATGGATTTCCATTTAAAATTTTGCCTCAAATTATTTTTCAACAAATTATAGTCATTAACTATTTTGAATTTCGAAGTTTGGTATACAAAATAAAAGTGAATTTCATTAACTAACTACCTTTCCAACAACTTTTACATATTTTAGATCATTAAGAATGAATCTTATGTTACTTTAGAGAATGATCTGCATGATTCAAAAAATACTCATTAGTTTTTGACTAACGTAGGACATATCAAGGAACTAGTTGAATCATTGAAATTATTATGTTATTGTTTATGTCTAAAGTTGGATAATAATTTGAGCAGGAATCTTCACAAATGCGGTTTTTTAATTAATAATTGCTTATCAACATTCAGTGGTAAGAAATCTGAGACAATTGAATCTTATTATAATTAGCTTGTAATGGAGTATTGCGTTAATTGAATTTAGTTCATCGACATTGGAGAACGATTTTGATCATTTTAAACAAAAATCAAACTCTGCTAATTATTTTTTGGTGTCGAGCGAATTTGGAATATTTTGCAGGTATACAACATTTATTTTATTAATTTGTTGATAGTTCAGCCTCCATAGTATTTTAGTTAGATTTAAAAATGACCATAAAAATCAATCAAAACTGCAGTGAGGAAAAATAAAATAAAATTATGTAAAGGATCATCAAAAAATTATTCTAATAAGAAGAGTGGGAAACATTATGTATTATAAGGTGCGTGAGTTCACTGGCTAAATTATAATTAGTCTATAATATAACCACCAGAACAACACTTGGTGTGAAAGCGATCCAAGCGAACGTGGGAGAAATGCACTGACAATAATATCCAAAATAGTTTGTGTCCCAATGAACCCAAAGAATCTCGCGTGAAAATTGATTAATTCTATACCAAACTTCGACACCACAATACAAGAGAAAGTTTCGACATAGTAAGTACTATCAAGTCGCGAACCGGACAGAAAACCTCTCTATATTCCCGCAAAATAATATTTTAAAGGTAACTTGTAACAAAAGATAGGTACTTTTCAAAGCTCACAATTACACTGTTTAGCGCATGTTTCGATAACCGAGTTATCCCCTTCAGAGATCGACAGTAAATTGTTTATCATTTGTTCATCTTCAATCTCTGAAGGCAACAATTTGGATACTGAAACGTGCATAAGACAGTTTAATTGTGAGTATTCTTGATGTGGTACACATTTCTAAACATGTCACTTTAGACGAAAAGTTAATACGTATTTTCGAAAATCGAAATTTGTGTACCTTGGCAATTATATAGTAAAAACAAATTGTTCTAAAAGTGAAGTACATACTTTACAAGTAGACAATTCAGGATTCAGAAGTCCTACGACTGATGTTTATTACTATTGCTTGAGAAACCAAAATAAAAATGTGTAAAAGTTTATCTCAAAACCAGACAATGAACTGAGACTACGAAAATTGAATATCACAAACTGCTTCAGAAATTAGGTTGTAGTAGCTTAGTAAAAAACATTTCTAAGAAACTATAACATAGGAAAGAAATTATATAATCGTAAAAATAAGAAGCTGTAGACAAATTGCATGTGTTAATTACAAGAAGTGTCACTTTAGACGAAAAGTTAATATGTATTTTTTGGAAAATCGAAATTTGTGTACCTTGGCAGTTATATAGTAAAAACAAATTGTCTAAAAGTAAAGTACATACTTTTCAAGTAGACAATTCAGGATTCTGAAGTCCTACGACTGATGTTTATTACTATTGCTTGAGAAACCAAAATAAAAATGTGTAAAAGTTTATCTCAAAACCAGACAATGAACTGAAACCACGGAAATTGAATATCACAAACTGCTTCAGAAATTAGGTAGTAGTAGCTTAGTAAAAAACATTTCTAAGAAACTATAACATAGGAAAGAAATTATATGAACGTAAAAATAAGAAGCTGTAGACAAATTGCATGTGTTAATTACAAGAAGTGTCACTTTAGACGAAAAGTTAATATGTATTTTTTGGAAAATCGAAATTTGTGTACCTTGGCAGTTATATAGTAAAAACAAATTGTCTAAAAGTAAAGTACATACTTTTCAAGTAGACAATTCAGGATTCTGAAGTCCTACGACTGATGTTTATTACTATTGCTTGAGAAACCAAAATAAAAATGTGTAAAAGTTTATCTCAAAACCAGACAATGAACTGAGACTACGAAAATTGAATATCACAAACTGCTTCAGAAATTAGGTAGTAGTAGCTTAGTAAAAAACATTTCTAAGAAACTATAACATAGGAAAGAAATTATATGAACGTAAAAATAAGAAGCTGTAGACAAATTGCATGTGTTAATTACAAGAAGTGTCACTTTAGACGAAAAGTTAATATGTATTTTTTGGAAAATCGAAATTTGTGTACCTTGGCAGTTATATAGTAAAAACAAATTATCTAAAAGTAAAGTACATACTTTACAAGTAGACAATTCAGGATTCAGAAGTCCTACGACTGATGTTTATCACTATTGCTTGAGAAACCAAAATAAAAATGTGTAAAAGTTTATCTCAAAACCAGACAATGAACTGAAACCACGGAAATTGAATATCACAAACTGCTTCAGAAATTAGGTAGTAGTAGCTTAGTAAAAAACATTTCTAAGAAACTATAACATAGGAAAGAAATTATATAATCGTAAAAATAAGAAGCTGTAGACAAATTGCATGTGTTAATTACAAGAAGTGTCACTTTAGACGAAAAGTTAATATGTATTTTTTGGAAAATCGAAATTTGTGTACCTTGGCATTTATATATTAAAAACAAATTATCTAAAAGTAAAGTACATACTTTACAAGTAGACAATTTAGGATTCAGAAGTCCTACGACTGATGTTTATCACTATTGCTTGAGAAACCAAAATAAAAATGTGTAAAAGGTTATCTCAAAACCAGACAATGAACTGAAACCACGGAAATTGAATATCACAAACTGTTTCAGAAATTAGGTAGTAGTAGCTTAGTAAAAAACATTTCTAAGAAACTATAACATAGGAAGGAAATTATATGAACGTAAAAATAAGAAGCTGTAGACAAATTGCATGTGTTAATTACAAGAAGTGTCACTTTAGACGAAAAGTTAATACGTATTTTCGATAATCGAAATTTGTGTGCCTTGGCAGTTATATAGTAAAAACAAATTGTCTAAAAGTAAAGTACATACTTTACAAGTAGACAATTTAGGATTCAGAAGTCCTACGACTGATGTTTATCACTATTGCTTGAGAAACCAAAATAAAAATGTGTAAAAGTTTATCTCAAAACCAGACAATGAACTGAGACTAAGGAAATTTTGTGCATCATAATTCCATAAGTTACTGAAAGCTCAAAGATCGAATGCATACAACTTCATACTGCTTTGATTCTCAGCAGAATCAAAAATATTCATTTTCACGTGGAAACTATAGTGCTTCTTCTAATGAATAGCTGTAACTTAAGATGTTTCCGTACCTCAAAATTGAAATCAAAATTGTTTCGTGATATTACGAATTCACTCAAAATTGACGAAGCAAAAGTAGGTATAAAGGAGGTATTGGGTTCGTTATCTCAAAAAAAAGGAAAAGGTAGATTGTTTGTTGTGGTGACGTAAAAACGCTAGTCAATGTCCTTTGGAACTTATAAACAATAAAATTTTGAATGTAATTCATTTATTAAATGGTTTTACTCAATTATTGTCAACAACATAAATCTGCGCGTAACTCAAAACAGTTTTTGTTAAATAGAGTATTTCTCTTGTAAATATTAAATTATTTTTTTCTCCTACACCTAAAATCTACTAATTATTATTTGTTTTCAATAACAAACTTCAACGCAATAACTAAACCTAGTTTCGAGCACGATCTTTTCATCATATAAAAATTTTAAATTTCGAATAATCAGTATCTTGTAAGTTCATTTGTTAAGTAACAATTGTTTTGTATTAGAATTGAGAACATTAACTTTGATATTGTTGAAAAAATCCTTGTAGGTCACGTGGTAATTGTTTTCCCTAATAATAAGAGAGCAAAGAACTTAACACATGGCACATTTATGTAACATCACAGAAACTGATGAATATTTACATGTGTTTATGTGTATAGTGTCAATGAACTAGTTATAGAGATATTAAAATAAGAAATATTTTTTAAAAACTCGGAGATATATGAATTTTTATCCTGTAAATTGCAATTTGTAATTTTTTTCAATAAATTTCTATTTAAATGACGTTGTACAATGTTCATGAAAGTTACGTCCCATTGGAAATGATCAAAATATCCAAAATATTTCTTTAAAGACTTACTTGATTTTGTTCGAGGTTCCCTTGGTCCGTCCACGGTCACTTTAATAGCTTTCGAATAAGTAGCTGTTTGGTAATAAGGTGCAGAGCTAATAGTAATAGTTACCGTAAAACTCTTTCCTCTACCGGATCTTCCTACAAATCTCAAATCGTTGAACTTTGCAACTTGATTTTTCATAACAGTAGTGGAATTTCTTAATTCTGCACAATAATTTTCATCATTTCCAGCTTTCAAAGTCACTAAAGTACCGTCAGGAATATCGTCTAGAGCTACGACTTTAAACGCAATCGGTAAACTTTTATTCGAACGCCAGTGATTCGGTAAAACACTACACAAAATAGCCGGGCTACCTGTTTGAACTAATTCCCCGTGATATTCTTGAAGACTTTCTTGTAACGAAGCATACATATCCGTCATTTTTGATAAACTGTTATTATTATTTGGCAAATGCATCACACTATTTGCGAGCCCGCTATATACAAAATCTTGAAAGTACCAACGCTTGCTACCCAAGAGTAAGAGTCACACTGAATCTCGAAAACTTTTTCAGAACGGGAATATTAACGCTTTTCGTGAATCACCCCCTCCCACTACGTTCTAAAGGAGGGTAGTTTTTAAATAGCTAGACCGGTAAAGAGACGTAACGACAACCGGTCAGGTCGGAGAGAGATAGGGGATGTCTATGCGTTTCAGTGAACTTTTATAATACACAAACGAAGAGAGATGCATAAAGCAATTTGTTGCACGGTAGACAGAGAGAAGTAAAAATCTTGTTGACTACTCGTGGAGGGAGAAAAAATTATTTGCCGCTAGTGAATGAAAGTGAGATGTGTGCGATTTATGTATAAGAGAAGGATAGATATTTGTGATGAAAGAAGATAGAATTTCGGGTTAACACTAAGCAGGGACGTATTATTGCAAATCCGTTGGATGTTTGCTAAGGGTATTAGTGTTGAATTGTTTCACTTTTGTAGGATTTTCTGCCATAATGTGATTTAGGATCCTGTTACTTATTTGAAAATAATTAATTGTATTACAATACTAATACTGAAGATGTATTGTATTAGTAGTTTTTTACGTTTTACGTCAATTTACAAGTGATGAGTTATAATCGATTATTTTCGATTGCTTTAATGGTATTCGATACTTTCACAGAATGCGGAAAACCGCTTCCAAATGAATTTCTGCATTTTTGGTGTGTTCAGAGGCTTGGAAAATCTAATTGCTTTGCTTATTTTCAAACTTGTAGTTATACCTAAATGAATCATCGCAATTTCTGAATATTTGAGAAATTTCAAAAGTTGGTGCAGCACACATTGCTGGACCCGCTGATCCGCGGACCCGTTGTGACTTTTCCATATACCCCGAAAGGAATGTTTCCAAATGTACCAACCCATCTTCCTTAAACCTAATAGCTGAAATACTCGTCCCCTTTTTTTCTTCAACCAAATCTTTATATTATACATCAATTATGATCCATATGGAATTTGATAAAACGGTCCGTTTGTTTATATTTTCAATATTAAAGACCCATCGTAGATTCTTGAGAAATTACAAATCTTCGTTATTTTAGAAAGATAAAAAGTGGGTACTACTTTTGTTCCAAGCAAGTTGTATAATTGTCTTAAGCCGAAGATAACGTATACCTTCCAGTTGATTCACCAATGTTATGGAGAGAACCTGGCAATTATAAAAATGACTGCAACTTTTGTGTTAGTAAGACAGTTGGATACAATACTACTGTTATTGATACGATTTTCAAGTTAATTAGAGTTCTTCTGTCTTTAATTCATTATTTCTCAAGTTCCCATTAATCATTGAAAAAATCTATGACTTTTAGCAGTTGTTGAATCAGCAAACAATCCTTCAATTTACTCATAAACTGCATATTATTGTCTGGAACAACTTTCTTCTGCATTTATGATTTATCAACTGATATCTGAGCCAACTGTTTTGAAAAATATTTTCCTGGACTAGACGTAGCATCAAGTTCTGTTTCTTCATCTATAGCATACTGCCAGATTTAATGATAATGAATGAGTCAGGGATCCATCACTAAGATGTTGATATTAAAATTCAGAATGAGTGGAATCATGGGGGTTCAACGTGGTAGAAAATATTCGATATGCAACCTTAAGTTTAACCGTGTCTTGAGAAAACGTAACTTTAATAGATTACCTATTAAAAGGAGGCACAATTACAATTGAACAATTTTATACCATGTCTCTGGGCTTTAAATTGGTTACATACAATTGGAGCAGCTGAAGAGTAAATATCTTTCACAAAATAGTGTCACATTAGGACTTTTCCGTTAACCTGGTCATAATCTGAATGTTAGGAAACTAATCCGGATCACGTTTAATATTGTTCGGAAACTGATTGATTTAATCTGGTCGTTGTCATATGATTTGATTTTTTCTACCCTGGTAGACCAGTTTTTTCAACTTATTATTATTAATTTACATGATCAGCGTCATTGATATGTTACTGAGGTTTGCAGTTTTTATACTTAGTATCAAACTTTAGTGCAAAATTCGTGTGAGAGCTTAATCGTTGATAACTGCTGAATAACAATTATTTGAAACTGTTATACAACTAAATAAAAATCATGGAAAAATCGAATCACAAAAAAGTACTAAAAATAAAAACTTTGTGTAGATAATGTCTTTAAAATTGTCACCAAAAAGTGAACCCGAAGTGATCTACCTGAAACCGTGTTATAGTTTCTGTGCAAGAAACATTTTAATATGAAATCAATTGTTGAAGATGAAATTTTAAGTACATAAAGTACTGGAATAATGTATTTAAATGTACAAATTTACAGGAAAAGGCTGCATAAGTACTAGATATTAAAAATTTGCATTTCGTAACACTATAAATGCGGAATACAATCAGTTAATCATTTAATTATGCTTCATTTTCTTTCCAATTCGTTTTGGTTTTTCGTTTTGAAAATGTGATCATGCGAAACCACAGTAAAGTTTATGTGTTTGTGGGATTTCAAAGCAGCTGCTTATAGAGACAAATACCGACTGAAAATTGAAGCAATTAATTCACGCGACTTTCTTGTGGATGATATGAACACCAAAATAAATATTTTGCCATCAACCGACACTAAGAAAATTGCCAAAAAAACTGAGTTTATGAATCTGGTTTAAGGTACATGGCTCGATGAGGCGAATTCTACCATCAACATAGACATAAAGAGAAAACATTTGATATATTTTATATAAAAATATTACCACATACTCTGTGTAGAGACAAAGGATTTCGTCACGTAGCATTCTATTGTTGCGTTTGTTCCGAATCCATATTTAAGAGAAATTTCAACGGATATAAACTGGATAGAATTTTGCGTCAAATTGTATCTACTATGAGTTTTCGATGGTGCAAAATCAAAAGTAATCGCCAGCTACTAATAAATCGTCGTAATAATTACGATAATGTTCTTACGAGAAATTAAACAAGATCCTGGGACGTTTCAATCCCTTATCTACATTTTTTATCTTATTACATAGCTTGATGATAGTAAACTAGTACCGACGTAGCAGTGGTTAATCTGATTAGTCGTAGTTCAATACTGACTGTTTAATTTGTTGTGGCAGAAGTTGGATTAGCTTTATTGGAAAACGAATAACAGCAAAATCATTGTGACCCAGTAGAAAAACACCAATATAATATCATGAATCAGTGACGGGAAATCAGTAGAATTAAACATTTAGTATTATTTACATCAAAATAAAATCCATCCAAAAATCATTTACAATTTAATTTTCATTAAGGTAGTCCCGAACAAGAATTGTTTATTTTGATTTTTTGAAAAAAAATTAACAATAATTGAAAAATCAATAATTGTTCGAAGCGCAAACCTCCGGCTGCCCGACAGGAATTTTGATTCCTTTCAGGCGGTATGTTTTGTGAACTTTGATTCGATCTTTCAATTCTTAAAGAGTTTGTAGTAAATCGTTATGAACTACAGATATCAAATAGCACCAATCAAACAGGTATTGTATAACCCTAGGAGTATAATGGAACCAAATTTATTTCGATAACTGTAAATGATTTTATACGATTGGAAAACAAATGATTTATTAATATATTAACTGATCTCGTGAAAGTTGTAAATTGTTGTTGTAAGTTGTAAATGAGCTTTGATATTGAATTTTTATATTTTATTCGATCCCTCCTAATTACATTTAGTTTATTATCTTCTTTGTTGGATATTATTTTTCCTCCGCAACGTGGAATATTTTGCACACTGCCAATTCCATTTAATTTCTCAGATTTTGAGACAATGTAGAATTGGAAATATGAAAAATTCCGTCAGGATATGAATCATGGAACAAATGGTCGGCTTCTTTTATTGATCTCTCCGTATTGTGGCTTGTAGATACCGTAAAGCGACTAAGTGAGGCCGCGAAGCGACTGCCTAATGCTGAACACACCAACACTCACAATTACACTGTCGTCTGACGTGCGTTTCTGTAACCAAGTTATCGTTTTCAGAGACTGAAGGTGAACTAAAACCTAATGATTTAACTTACTTACCAGTTTTATACTGAACTTTCCCACCAATAAACTTTCTCCATGGGAATAATCTCCTTGGCAGGAATATTCACATTTATTCCTTATCTACTAAACTATAGAGTGGGCTGTACTTGGATCGGTCGGTTAGTCATAGGTTTATAAAATATTAATGTAATATAATGTTTTTATTTTTTATTTATACGATTTCTAATCGCGGGATGAATTAATGAACACTACACACACTTAACTAACTTATAATAATTCACTTATCACTAACACTTAACTAACATTGAGGAGGAGGAAATATAGGAAATATAAAGCTCTAAGTGTTCAGGATTTCCGTTGAAGGATGGTAAGAGTTTAGCAAAAGCTCCTTAAATTGAAATATCTTCAGTTAATTCGTTCACTGGAATAGATTCAGTATTTTCTAATAGATAACAGTTGGCTTTAATACGGTTTACAAAAGATTTTAGAGTCTTAGACATAAAATGGCAGATTGAATATCGAGGAGTGTCCATTAACAGCAATCGGAGCTATTTCTTTCTGGAGGATCGGGTACTTGCTGTCAGGTTTTCTTGGTAGGTAGCTTTCTTCGATCAAGGTCGATCTTATTCTTCTTACTCATTACGTTTAACTTTGAGTAGCTTCCTTAAGGGAGTCTGTCTTCGATTTCGTTTGTTTGGATAAGCGTTTTGGCAAATTAATATTTGAACTAGACGTGAACACTATCCTGTTCGCAGCGCCAATCAAGTACGCGAAGATGTGAAAACCTTTTTCAAAAAAATCACAAATACTTTTGGTGAGGAATCACTTTAATACTAATCAGTTTGTGTAAATACAAGTTATAATACAATTTGAGTGATTTTCTTAGACAATTGAGAAAATTTACTTATACTAGCCGTAATTTCACGATTTTTTACTATAAATCTTACTTGGAAAGGAATTATACTTAACTGTTATTATTTTTCAATAACAATGTTTGAAGATTAGAAAAAAAAATTTGATTTACTATGTTTTATTGTAGAATTACAACAAAAATTGTGATTGATGAATTTGATAAGTTTCTGATTTAGAAGAAGATGGGGATTTATGTAAAAATAAAACTGGAATAAATCACAACTATATCACAGCTTTTCAGGAACAGATAGTTTGTTGTACAGTGATTCAAAAAATATATTTTGTTTTTTAAACGTAGCTCTATTCATTGACTTAAATTTACTGAGTATCATCATGATAAATCTTTGATTGAGATTTCAAAATTATATAGTAATATTGTTAATGAAATTTTCTAGTTCCGCTTAGTAAATTTCATAAAATGTTTTGTGATTTTTCTGGAATTTGAATTGATTTATTTTGTTTAGTAGATTTACTAAATTGTTTTACGTTGAAACTTCCTACACATTTTTGGTAAGATTACCAAAGAAATTTTTAACAGTGTAGATAGTCGGACAGTGTAATTGTGAATGTTGGTGTAGTGGTAGTAAACAAAAATTCCAACTTGAATGATGCTAAAAAAGGACTCTTTGTGATTTTTTGTTATTGGCATGACGTGCATGGGTTTTTTTTGATTTTCATCCACTCGCACTTACTATAACATATTTTTATTTTAATTTATCTTCTATGCGACTTTTTATAGTAAGCTTTGTTTATATACCTACATTAATTGAAAAATTATAGTTTATTTTCGAAAGGTATAGAGTAATAAAACCTCATGAGGTATGCAAAGAGACCACAGAGTGACCCAACGAATATTTAAGCCACTTTCATAGTTTGGCATAGATTTCATTGTAAATTTTTTTATATCGAGTGGAGGTATTACCACCCGGGTTGGGGTCAATTTATGGGTTTAGCCTATTGTTATCCATTCGCAAACACTGAAAATAGTGTGCCAAATGCGTGCCGGTAGGAAGGAAATTTTATTTTAACAGAATAAAAATTAGTCATTATGTACATAGCATTAGGTACACTTATTTTTTATTGAACATTATACAAAAAATACATTATATAGAAAATAAATTATAAGAAATCATAATATTCTTCGTCATCTGAGAAACTGTCATCTCCTCTTGACGTTATAATTAACGAGTAGACGGTCCGATCGATTAAGTAGTCAAGATCCTCTTCTTTAATGACATGCTGGACTGTTTTTCGCCAGTTCTCTGCTGTCACCTCCATAATGGCTTGATCAAAAAGTAGCTTAACGTTTTTCATTTTGAATGTCGTATTGTGTCTTGCTACCAATCCTTTCACTTGCGCCCATATAAGTTCTATAAGATTTAGTTTGCAATAGTCTTCAAAAACATCCGAATCCATGTCCTCGTGGTAATCTCCCGTATGGCACGACTGAAATATTAGCAAACCTTTTAAAAATCCCTCTTCGCTTCCAATATGGCCGATTATTAGACTTTTCCCTTTACCAGAAGGCACCTTAATACCCATTGACAAGCCTTCCATGAAAGTTTGGCGAGCACTGGTTATATTTTTATCTTGCCACATTTTTGGTACTGTATAACCTTCATTAATCCACGTCTCATCAAGATAAAAGATTTTCTTCTACTCTGTTCTGTACTGTTTTATACTTCTTAATTATTTTCGTCGCCAGCAAACAATTTCATCGCTTCCCAGTAAAAGTGCTTGACGGTTATGCTTTTCCCAGGCAAAATTCATATTTCTCAAAGTGATCCATAGAAGTTTTTTAGTTATCAATGGAATACTGTCATCCTGACCAAGCTTAGGGTTGGAATTAGGCAAAGGCACTAATAGAAGCTTAAATGGTACCTGTTAAATACAAAACGTAACTGTATCTACTACCTAAGTAATCCCTACACAATATTTCAAGACCTACACTTATGGCCGACACCGAAATTGAGCCGATCTGCACGGAATTCCCCTTTTTATTACTCTATACCTTTCTGAAATAGACTATAGCTAGAGTTTTCCATTGGTTCAGCATAAAGCTGTTTATTTGCAGTTCTTTACTCGTAGATTTTTCAACACGTTTTTGGTTATAGATAATTCAATCAGATCATAAATTATTTTGTAATTTCTCCCTAACTGTTTTTTGATTTGACAAAAACTGATTATCAAGAATAGAAATAGAATAATGATAACAGTTTAGCAAAGAACAAATCAATGAATACGATATGAATACGAATGTGGGAATAGAAACAAGTCGCTGATCTTAATTATCGATACTACCACTGCAGATAATCTTCCCAGCTGTCCCAAATTATCTCTCTTAGAGCAGTACTCGACAGGTAGACGTGGCTTATGAACACCGAGTTCTCCTGCAGATGATCAGAAACTCAATTTATTGGGAGTTCTCTCTTTGGAGAAGTGCAAACCAGTGGAATCATCTACTAAGGCACTTCTTTCTCGAACACTACAATCAAGATCTTCCACAGACAATTCCACTCTCTTGTGCTTTCTTTTTAAATAAAAAATCAGGTTCATAAGTTATAAGAGTCGCAGAATTTTAGACCAACCTGGTAACAATAAATAGAATTATTTTTCTGGATGAGGTTTCTTAAGATTTAGTAAATTCTGAGAGTGAAAACTGTGAACTCAATCATATCGATCGATAAAAAACGTATGTGAATAACACGTTGCACTTTATTGTATTTGAAAGGCCAATTTTGAATTCGGCCTTTATGTATAAGTCATTTTAAACAGTGTGAAGAAGTCTTTCTGCATCTAGCGAAGGAGAAAGTTATAAAATATACCCACTTGTGGAATAAAACTTTCTGATTGTTGAACTAAATTCAAATTTATGAATAACGTCCCAAAAATATTTAAATTGACTGATAGTGAGATATGAGGAAGCATTATGAAGAGAGGAATAGGTTAGTGTGATTATTCGTCCATTTTTAAGAAGTGATCCGACTTCATTGTCTGACATTGCCTACTTTCTGCAACGAATCATCCCTTTCAAAGCATCAATCTGCCTCCACCTAGAAAATAACGATAATAATTGCCATCTACGAGTAGAACACCCTGCACTTAACAATAACACTGCTGGTTTTGAATTTGTGACTTGGCAGTCTGGACCTAGTGGAACAGGGCGAGGTGACATCGGAAACAGGTGGATAAAGAAGATATTTTCAGGTTGATGGTAATATCTGGCTATGGTATCAACGTTTTTTTATCTCGATAGCTTCTCGTGGGGCGATAGTTTCGGTTCTATTGGAAATGATTGTGTGTCACGTATGGACGCGATGCTAGGCTGTGGTACAAGAAATTTCTAGCAGATAACAAGTATTCCTTTAACCTCACGAAAATACGAATATTTCTTTGGCCCAAGTAGAAAGTTCATGAGGTTTGATAGTTCTGATTAGGTGAGAAATATAAATATTAAATATAAACTATCAATCCATCAATATCAAGTAGGTATTCAAGTTTGAAAAGTGTTTGATATGTTAAATTCAAATAAAAAGTCTATCGCGCGATTGTGGATATAGATTCAAACATAAACAACGATGAAACGTGAAGAAAATAATATAAAAATGCATTAACAAGCGATATTATGATCAGTTATTGTTATTACGTTTAATATATCAACTTCAATGATAAACGTTGTTCGACAAAAATATTGAAATTCTTTCAAATTTCTCACAGAAAGCTATGATTCCATAAAATGATCTAACACCACTTTAATATTATCTCATTTACATAAAAAGGTCACCGACTGATATCCCTCATTTTTCCCATTTGATTATATTCGATATCCCACTCAAATTAAGTTCATATTTATATCGGAAATTTTTTTCTTAATCAAACAAATCTTGTGTAGAACTAGTCAAATAAATCTCACAATAACGCTTTGTAAAGTTGCAAACATTTTTTAAAACATCATATCAATTTTGTATACTTGAACATATTTAAAATATCAAATACGGTCCAGATTATATAACACCTAATTAGATAGAGTACAAACTATATTGATTAAGGTGTATTAGAGTGAAAAAGGGGCAAAGGCGACAGAATATATAAGTATGCTTGTTGGACAAAGAGAGGAGCAAAAATGTAACGAGAGAGAGAAGGTATATAGCCAATCCTCTGCGTGGTTTTTGAGGCCTAGCCGTGGTTAGACCCTCCCCTAACATGCCACGTACCACACCAAGCCGCCCCTCATCCCCACCTTGCCTGTCGCTTTTCAAATGTTAGGAAAGGCAATAAAGTTCAGTTGCGTTCGCAACTTAATACCGACGAAATCGATGTACGTCAAACAGGTATTTGTAGAAGAATTGGTGATTTTAGAAATGCTACTTGGCCAAATATAAGTTCGTAAGATTAATTAGTTAATGTGACTGAGGTGATAATACCAATCAATTTCCAAAATATGATATTTATAAATATATTACAGTTATATTAAAAATTAGTACAGGATAACAAACAATTTCGATAATAAATTAATAACGTTGTTTATACTTGTTGAGCTAGAGTTTGTTTATTGAGCTCGAGCTAGTTAAATTTCGTTATCCCAACAAATAATTTAGGAATACTATAAAGCCTACGCTTTTTCAAGCATATTGTGCAGTTTTTTGATATTAAATAAATTCTTTTCAAATATGAAACACATACTTAACATAGAAATATTTTTGTTCCTTACTTTTAATTTAACACCTTCATTTTCTACTTAATTTGATTGAATTTCTCTTCATTAGAAAAAAAATTTGTATACATTAATATAGTGAATGATAATCGCATTCAAATTTTTTTTGGGCGCTATAAATTTGAATTGAATTCAATCAAAAATCGTGTTGTTAGTTGTAGTAGTTGTTATGGTATACTACAGAGACAACTCTTCCGGTTCTTCTTGGTAAACCTCCAACTCAATATGAACATTTCTATCAGCCAAACCAAATGTAAGATAATCGCGAAGGATCCGCTCAGATGTAAGCTGGTGGCGGAGGACAATCCCATAGAACAATTCAGATATCTGGGCATAGACATATCAAGTACCCACGACCCAGTTAAAGATCTAAGAAGCCGGATAGTCTTGTCCAACCCGTACATGCGCAAAGATAGCAAAAGTAGAATCTACAAGACTTGTATCAGACTCTTGTATCATGACGTACGGCACGGAAATCCGCGAGGACATCAACAAGACGAAATAAATGCTCAGGGTGGTAGAGATGAAAACACTGAGAACAATAGTGGGGAAAACAAGAAGAAACAGAGTAAGAAATACATATGTCAAAGAGCAATGCGGGATACAAGACAATTGAGATGGGGAAGACAACGTAAGAGGCAGTGGTACAACCATGTAAGACGGTTGGACGAAAACAGACTTCCGAGAATATGTATCATTTTCTGATATTGAAATCTTCATCTAATTGTATTATATTGTATTGTAATTGTTAAATTATAATTAAATTTGAAACTAAAATAAGTATTTTTCGATTTAATACGATTTTTAAATTTTTTTATTGTTATTTTGACAAGGGGTCCGTTTTCGGAAACCATATCACAAATTGAACAAAATAATTTTTTTTGCACTAATTTCAAATTAAATTTTTTTAAAGTAAAAGTTAAATGATGCTTAACATTACAAAGTAAATATAAAGTAATTATTTTCTATTTTTTTTTAATTCAAAAACAAAACAGGGGCGCTGTTTTGGGCACTCTCTCTATAAATTTGAGGGGTTCAAAATTTGGTTTTTAAGCAACCTTGCGTTCATAATAAATAAAATAATTCAATATAAAAACTCACCAGTATATTTGGAGCTACTTTTTACAATTTTACAAACCCAAATTAGAATCGGAATGACAGTTTGAACCTTTGCAACCAATATTCACAATAAGTGGCTCAATCATTTTTTCATTACCTATTCTTGTCGATTTTTGCAGCCTCCAAAAATAGTGATTAACATCACCCACTTTAAAAGAATTATTTTTTCTTGAAACTTTTCCCTTTTTCTGTGCCAATACCAGTTGAATCGGTTTTAGTGCGCAATAATGCGGTCTACGATTTTCTGCAATTTCATCGATTTCATATTTATTGAATTTCCCTTCATTTAGTGATCACAATGAATACATTTTTTTCACGAAGAACAAGGATTTAACATACTCACTAATCTAAAACGGGCTGTCATTAGTCTTCCATAACCAAAAGCTGCACAGAACAATTGAAAAAGGTTTGGACTGGTTAAAAGCTGCAGTGAATTGAAGTATTTTAATTTCATGGAAAATAAGATTTATCTGGTCTTTCCAACTTGCAAGGTGGAGTGTACAATCTATTGTGAATTCAAAACTAAACTTGAAAATTTATTTAACACACTTGGATTTTTACCACTACCACCTTTTTTATATTGATCTGTACTTATTGTTATAGAAGCTCGAAAGCCTGTACTATTATGAAACTTTTAGGAAATAGATTATTTACTTCACATTGAAAATAAAAACAATTGGAGATTATTATAATGAAAAATCAATTATCTAATGGAGAGTATGTTAAAATTGGAATGAAAGACATGATAATTTCAACATTATGAAGAATGTTTACCGGAAAAAGTGCGGAGCAGCTGTACAGTCTGCACGCGTTATTGTCATATCATTGTGTAAGCACCTGCACATTTCACGCACAGCGGACTGTCCTTTTATATACCCAACAAAAGATACAATTATGTTTTCTAAGTAACTTTAAGGATTGACAGTAAGTGGTTTCTGATTATCGTCCTTGTCGGTGTAAGGACTATAATGGTTTAAACTTTGACAAAGATATGTACTTAGTTGCCTTACAGTAACCCCTATTTGAAAACAGAAATGTTTATCTAGTGATAAAAAACAAATTCAGAGTTAGAACAGAACAATTCACAGGGTAATATTGAAATTACTTAGTTCATAAGTTTATATGGGTCATTGGCGTGGACCTAGAGGTTTATAACATGTTAACTGCCGAGAAATATGGCTTGACAGACACTATTTAGTTACCTTTATAATGCCTATGGAGGCGAGGGAACTGATGGGGTAGCTAATCGCAAGAGGAAGTTTCCTGTTCCAACCCTAAGCATCATTGTCACTGTCCAATTATTGAAAAGCGTGAGTTTACGTTTTTAGATGAAAATAGTGATACGACAGAATTTCAAGCCAATCTGATGGACAGATCATGTGAATTCTGGTCCAGTCTATCAACCTTATACACTATTGTACTAAAGTTGAATAGGTAAGGTTGTTGTTTTGGTATTAATGGATCTTAACACTTGATTTTACTTATAGAAATAGAAATATGAGTGGCGTAAGGTAAGTTATTCAGCTTTGCTGTTAGAGTATACACATCTGTTGCATATTTTCACATCCCAATTGGGAACCATGCAGTATAAACGAAACAAACAATTTTTTTTGAAATATTAGTTATAATGAATGAGGTATCGATCAATTTCTATGATGTACAGACCAAAACGCAAAGTAGGAGTGGATATACAGGGTGTTCCGGGTCTTGATGCAAAAAATTCGGGAATGAGTAGATGATTTGAGAATAATGCTGTGACAAATATCTTCAAAAAACGAATCCATTGTATTTCATTCAGGAGAACCTGTTGGCCATGCAAATGGACTTCCCCGACCAGGAAAAATGTTATTTTTTATATTTTAATTATTAAACTCTTTAAGTATTTTCGATAAATAATTATAATTTATGATAATTTTTTACAGAATTTCTCTTTATGGCGAACCGTATCTCCTAAATCACAAATTTTATCTAGTTGAACAAAGAGTACATTTTTATTGAAAAAGTAAAAGTTACGGATTGTTAACCGTTGGGTATGGGCCGCCACTGGACTTCAGATAGTAGTGTAATCAAACTCCCTATCCCACATACGTAATCATCTATAAAAAATTCATAATGTTGGAATATATAATTTGGAAAATATACTTAAATAGAAGGTTTGCTTTCACACTTAGCACATTGAGGTTCACCACCACCTGGTAATTTCCAGTCGTACTTTTAGTACATTTCATCCGAGAACAGGAGCCACAATGACAGTTGCTTATTATGTAAAATCCAGAATTAAGTAGAGAGAAAAAAAACGGACATAAAACTTTTACAACAGACAAAAAATGAAATCGAGTAGCGACGTTTTGTGAGAGCATCTCTCCAGACTGATCGCGCCCAATCAAGTCAAGTCAGAACATCGACGGCAGCCACAACATTAAAAGAGGGGATGATATTACAGAATAAGAACCTATTTTAAGATTAATTGTAATCGTAGAATCGTATAGGAATGAAAATATCACTGTATATAGAAAATAACTGATCATGATGTAATTATCAACCCCCACATTTTTAAAATGGACCCTTCTTTAGAAGAAGTCACGTTTTCTATTGTCAAAGTGCTACGCCTAACATTATTATTAGGAATAGGCGTAACTGAATGTCTACACCAATTTCGTGCATTAGTCAAATGTAATGATGTTAATATTAAAAATTACGCGTGTCACACACAATTTAAGAATAGTTATTATTATTGATTCCATTTTAAAAACAAATTTCAAATTTAAAACGTAGTTGGAATTAGGGAAGGTAATCCACATTTGGTCTTGATAGAGTTCTTATTATTTTGACTCAATTTGTCTATTGATTTTTATGGATATTTCAAATGGAAAATTTCTATCCATAGTTTTCTAGCTGTTATTGAAAAGAAATTGGTTCTTTAGATGCATTGAAAATAAACAACGCTCATGAGCGGAAATACGATTACAGTCGCAATTCAACCAAACACGAATTCATCTTGGAGACCTTCTCATTGAGAAGTTAATTTCCAGATACATCAAACTTCAAGAGATATGATTAATTCAGGTTTCCTTCCAACTTGTATAACGAAACTATCGATCATCGGAACTAAACAACTAATTCCCAAGTTACTGGTTTCTCCTATGCGTATCTTTCAACGGCGGCGCATAGTCAATACATTGGGGGTGCACAACGTAAAGCAAAAAAATTTAGGTCTCATACGACCACGTCCATCACACCAACAATATGAGTTAGTGAATTAAACATTTGGATAATGATAGCTTACTCTGCTGATAAGTACTTGGCCTCGCCGAAAACTTTATAGATTCAGGATTAATACTTTTTATTCTTCACAAACGCGTCTGTCATTTCTCGAGATAAATTCACAATAACTAATTAATTAAATCTTATAATCTCTTGCATCATAACATGACTAGGGCAATTAACTTATTTTCATTCATATCTAGCTCCGCCAGATTTTGTCCATTCTGTTGATTCGTCGATTTCATTTAATCAACATAGGAAGCAGTAAATACTATTACTCACTTCCTTCCGCGTTACACCAGTCAGTTTTTTCATAAGTATCAATCTTAAAACGCTCGTGAATACTCGTGGAAAGCGTTCTACACCAACATTGACATCATATCAGATCATAGTGCACACATGTTGACAAATTGTATGAACCACTATTCAATCTGTGATAGCAGCAATTTAACTGCAATCCCAGCTTATTACTTGAATATCATAGTGTTTAAAAGAGTTACTAAATCTAAATTCTGTGGTTCCGTGACATCTCCAAATAAACTGAGTGGTTCCTTGGGTAGCATTGCTGTTAATTCAAAAGTTTGACATAAGCCAAAGCACCAGAGGTAAGTAGGAATAAGTAGAAACAAACTTTGTAAAACCAATTTCACTACAATGTTGCCTAGTAATACGGATGTCGTTACGAAAATTTTGTACGAAGCAAACCTCAATTATTTTGTATAATAATGTAAAAAAACATCTTACTTTACTTCGATTTAGGTGGGGCGATGAAATAGCAAAATTTCTTTAAAACTATGAGCCTCAAGGATTGTTGAAGGCTGAAAGAACTCATATTGGAAACTCAGAATTGTAGAGATCATAGAGATCAAAAGATTAGATACATTTTTTCAGAACAATACGCAAATACCATTTTTTGCAAATATTACAATAGTTACATGAAGTAATGTAACTCCGATATCTGTTTTCGGTGTACACGAAAAAGTTTCAGTGATTCAATTAGAGGTACACAGGAGTCAGTTTACACTCTATTAAAATTTTTCACAATTTCCTAAACTCGATAAGTCGAAATTTGACATATTTTGAAGAATTGAAATTACAGAGCATTTTGTTTTATTGTAGAATAACTTATAGTCGATTTGAAATTCTAGCCGAAATGGAAATACTCGTTAATTACGATACTCTATGAACACATTATATATGGCAGGGGTTGAATTTATTTTATTTTTCATCGTTCGAAACATGAATATTCTTTATGTTAACTCGAATCCTTTTGGAAAAATAACCTCAAATATTTGGATTTGGATTTGTAGCAGCGGAAAGAATATTCCAATATTTGCTCCAGCTCGATTTATTTCGAAAGTATAAAGAATTATATCCTTTTCCCGACATGTAGGGGTTGTAAGGGTAAACAATTGGGTTCGATTCCTTTATATCGTACAGCTGTTTATAATATTTGTAAAAATTTTATTCAACTTTCTATCTTAATTATTATATGGATTACATATTAACAGAAAATTAAATATATAGGTACTTGAATACCTCAACTTTTTTATTTATTTATTTGATTTATCATATGTTAACGATTAATGTTACTTTCCTTTACACTAAATCTATTTTTTTTACTATGGAAACTAAACAAAGCAAAAAACTTTACTTCTTTATACCTAAAATACAAATTTTACGAACGACTTTGCATCCATTATCAAGACTGTAATCAGTGGCGGCGCTAGCCGCCGCGGGGCCCTGTGCGAGGTGAGTTACGGGGGCCCTTCACCGGAAAATAGCAGTAGCATGGCAGTTTCGCGATTTAAAAGGTTTGATTCCATACTTCAATACTTGCGGGGCCCCAGACTTTAAAACATTAAAACCGTGTAGAAAATATTTCTATACATATTTATTTATAAAATATTTATTTTTAAGTATAAAATTAAAATGACCTCATAACCTCAGAATAGGGGAAATATTAGATAAAACCTTCACAGCTTTCTGAAAAACACTGACAGATTGATAGCCCTGCGGGGCCCCGGGAGGCGCGATCGCACAGCTCGCACATGCCTGGCGCCGCCACTGGCTGTAATGAATACCAGAAAGAAACTGGTTCCTGAAATTATCATTTTCTATATTGTTTTAACTTACTTGTATATTAAGATTAAAAGACAAAACTAATATGGCGAATTTTCATATCATTTAAATTTTCTTGGGAACTAAATTATCTTTATAACAAAACTGAAATTTGGTTTTGGAATGAATCTTACTCGTTCCTGTCGATTTGTGGCCAATTTATTTTGAGTTTATTTCTAAACTCTTATACGGGGGATAAGTAATTAAAATTTAATATAAAGAAGTGGGAGTTAGATTAAAAATTGTTTTTCTTTTTTTTTTTCATTATAAGGAATAATAGAAACGTCCAGTCAACCCAAACAAGAAGCTTGAAAAATTACTATAATATATCACGTCCGTCATTCTTGGACTGTAATCCCATCTGAGTATTAATATTGTAATTGAAGCTAATAAGTGTGCAAAACTCATCAAACGGTTCTGAGAATGTCCAAATGGTTTGGAATTGGTTATTATTGTGAATATGTGATCAAAAACAAAAATTGTGAACATAGAATCAGAAGAATTTAATCCCCCACCTTAAGTTTAAGCTGGCGATAGCATCCTCAGCCAAGCTGTGCCACCTGGGTTGTAAAATCTGGAAATTGTTTATTAAGTTGGTCTGGTTTATATAATACACATCCAAGAATTTTCTTTTCTCATGATTTCTTACAATGGGAGTATTTTCAAAAGAATAATATCAATTAATATGTGATGATTAAAATATTTGTACAATAGATAAAACCATATTAGTAGATATCTTGAAAAAATTATTGAAAACATAGTATCAAAAAGCTGATAAAACTTAAAAACAAATCCAAAAAATTGAAAAAAATTAAGAATTTATAAAATGCAATCCTCAAACAATTACACAACCAGACAAATGTAATAGAACACTAATAATGAACACCGATGATTATAACAATAAAATTACACTTATCAAAATATTAAATCAGATGAAACCAATATATTTAAAAACAAAAAATAGTACATTTATGACAAAGCTTTCAAATAATGACTCAATCAACGCAAATTAAGCAAAAAAATTACAAAGACATAATGCTTTATCACCAAAACTATATGGTCTTCCAAAATTAAATAAACCGAATATACCAATGCGTCTAATAGTGTCATATACCCAATCACCTTTCTACAAATTATCCAAATACCTTGTCAACAGTTATCAAAAATAACCAAAAATTGTTTTTACATAAAAGATTCAATTATGTTCAAGCAGTTTTTAGATACAGTACATATTCCTGACAACTACAAAATCATGTCTCTAGACGTTGTCTCAATGTACACAAATATTCCTAATGATCTCATAACACACGTATTGAAAAATATATGGGATTCAGTCAAACAACATACATCACTCAGCTATGACCAATTTCTAGAAAGTATTATGTTTAGACAAACTAATCATTATTTCCAATATAAGGGCAACTGAACGGATGTACAATGGGATCTCCAATTTCCTAAAGTCTAGCGCAAATTGTTATATTATGGAATATGTAGAGGAGAAGATTCTGGATGATATGGATATTGATGTAATGATAAAGATGCGTTGACGACTGTCTATATAAATGATAAATAACATATTCAAGAGAAGGGTAAACAGATACTACAATCAATTTAAAAACAAAACAGAAACTAAACATCAAAAGATAAAACATTTTTCCTTACCATATGTACAAGGAGTTTCCCAACAATTATCGAATTATTCCAATAAATATGATATTAGTATTAGTCATAAAGGACCGGGAAAAAATAGACAATCATATAAAAATGGAAAAAAGTTTTTTTTGTTCCTCGAGTAGAATGGAAAAAGAAGTGGAGAATTTCCAAATGTAAATCATGTGAATCATAAGCTAAAGGTTAGTAAATTTTATTTATTGGTACAAATAAAAAGAACAATTGTACATGTGAGTCTAGATATACATAAACATTTCAAATAATATCAGATTATTATCAATCTTATCAAATTTAAATGTAAAATATCAATAATTTCTTGTTACCTATAGGAAGTTATTCCTGAAATATATAACTCTTTCAAAAATTAGTAACATTAATAATGTTTGTTTATTGAGATTTAGTCAATGTATCTCAATATCTATAAGATATGATATATGATTTTTCAAAAATACGGTCGACGAAAATGCTTTGTAAGAAGAAATAAATCAATCTGAAAAATTTAGACGCGAGATATTGTTATTTTCCGTTAATAACACACTTGTGTTTTAGTTTATCAAATTATTGAGAAATAGTTGTGTAGTATCGTGTAAAACATCGTATTTAAATATCATTCCAGCATCTGCTTCGGTTACCCCTAGATACTGAGTTTGATTATATTATTTTCTTGGGAAAGACATAAAAACAGAAGAGAATAAATAAAGCAGAAAATTGTGGGATATTCGTGGGTACACTTACGAATTCGTTTGCTACCCGATGTGATCTGTTGTTTTTAGCTTTAATATAAAGATAACAAAGTTGCGACATTGAAAACATGAAGATATGCCGTCCCAAAAACATCTTTTCAGTTAAAACTCACAATTATGTAAAAAATTCATTAGCAACACACGAATAGATCCGTCTGAGGCACTATATGCAGTTGATTTTAACGCGAATCAATAACCATGTCTATTTTAGATTGCATGAAACCCAATAAAATTGCTAATCAGTCTGTCTGTCCAAAAATTTTGTATGAACCTTCTTTTTGTGGACTAGTTATTACATCGCGGGCAAAATCCATAATGTTCTGAGACTGTTTTTTTACACATCCCTATACCTGATGGAACTTAATTAATACTTTCCAATGGAGTATCTAGGATTCATCCTCGATAAAACACTTACTTGGAACAATCATCTAGACAAGGTAATCTCGAAAATCACTGCGGCTTAAGGACTTGACTTTATTTCATCATGGGCAAGTCTACCATGGTATACTAGAGGTCAAAAAACTATATTCACAAACGCATCGCTTGTTTGGTGGTCGAAAACTGAACAAACAACAGCTCAGAACAAACTGAACAAAGTCAAAGACCGATCTGTTTCGGCATGTCATGAAGCAAGGAGCTGGATTTAGCATTTCTGGATCAAACATAACACTAGAAAATTAGTTGCAGCTAAATGTGCAATCTATTGTGAATTCTTTCTGTAACTTCATTTTATTGCTTGGTTAGTATTATCGACTTTTAAAAATTACTGCATACAATGAAGTTTCAAAACATGCTTTATTGAAATACAACAACAAATGTTAAAATATAAGAATATTTTTGTAGACTATATTGTAAGTTTTTTCTTTGGATGCAAATATGTAATATCTGCCCTTGTGTTTTCTTTAAAGTAACAGCAAAGCTAAGCTTGACCGGAAACTGAACTATTTTAAATTGAAAAGGAAGGTCAGTTGGAATAATTGGAATCTCCCTTGCCGACACCTGTTAAAATAGTAGCACCAAGTATATTCTGCCCCAATTTTGTTATACGAAACTTTGTTCCATTACATAGCCGAGGAGCATCTAGATTGCGCACCAGCATTACTAGTAAATTTAGTTTATTTGACTTAGTACTTAGTTCCTTATCCATGATTGTATCCATCGACAAATACTCCTTCATTTCTCCTTGCACATCTTTTAAAATGTCGGTGTTTATTTTATTAACAACTTTATTTTTTGGTGCTAATGCCCGTGACGAATTTTTAGATAATGTAGAAATAACGCTTCCGAGACATTTTTAGACATACGCTTTCAGTGACAGTCACTGAAGGTACCATTGTACCTAACATCAAAAATTCCAAATAGCTGAAGCTATAGTCAATTGAATTAGATGTATGCTAGAAGTAGCAAAATGTTGATATTTTTTGAGAATTTTTTTTTTATTTTTGTATATATATGTTTTCTGATTTACGCGGTCTTAAAACTCAAGCGAAAGTATACAATACCCGCCTTATACTTGTGTAAATGTAAATTATACGTTATCTCCAGCTATTTGGTTTGCAATGGGCAATGCAAGATAATGAATACATGTACTTTTTAAAGGATTTATGATAGGTCTTCCCTTCTTTGAATATATACACTGTCATCAAACATACTAAAAACGTACAAAACTTATACTTTAATACCAGACATTTTAAGCACATTGGATGATGAGTAATAATTGACGTATATTAAACTGAAGTCACCACCGTAAGATAGCTGGAGAGATGATTTGGTTAGGTTAGAAAAAAATGCTAACTTTTAGGCTCAAGAAACGTAGGTTGATACATATGTATCAGAGTTTAGAAAAAAGCAAAAATCTATATGCTAGTGTAACCGTAGCTCTCAAAAATGCAGAGAACTGCTATCGATAAAATATCGCGCCAAGGTTCTTGCATGAAGTTAAAGTTGAGATCTTTTGCAACAGTGATTTGTGGAGGGTTATTAGTAATCATTAAGCTCAATTACTATGGAAATAGAATGATTAAACATAATAAATCAGGAAATTTGGTTACATAAAATGTTGCATCAAGCAATATGTTTCACAATGTTTCGAAGAAATCAACCAAAACTTACCTCGTATGTATTACAAGAGTACAGTTCATAGGATACATATTTTCGAAAAATCAAACAAATGTGGTAATTAAAACTGTGGTCGCAGTATGTGTGTGTCAAATAGATATGGATAATATGAAAGTAATTAAGATTGTGTTATGTTATTCACTTTTCTGATAAATTTCTGTTTTCCCATCATAAAGTTCATTGGGAGTACGATATTGATAAACACAGCTTCAATCTACCGATTATAAATTAATAAGTATCAAGACGACATGCTGTTTAGTTAATTGATAAATATTTGCAAGTAAGTACGATGTTTTGAGAAGTTTATTAAAATTTTGATTTTATTGTCTAGAAAAATCAAATTGCCCAATATTTCCGTAAAAAATAAGAGATTTTTAAGACGTTTACGACGAAAACACCAGCTTTCATTTCAGTAATTCAATTTCTTCGCAATTTTTTTCCTTTTTACATAATTTTAAGATGATTTTTACGTGGCTTTGAAAACTAATTTTTTTGTTCTGATAATGTTCAGAATACTAAAAACAGTTTGGCAAGAAGGTAACTCTTTAGAGATTGTCAGTAGGTTTTCTATAGTGATTATATTGTTAATTCCCGCCATGTTTCTGATGTCAACGGTCAAAATTTTACATAAATAAGATAGATTAGCTTCGACAAATATATTATAAAACTAATTTTATTGCTCGTTAAGAGGGAAAAAAATAATTTTTATGGTCAATAAAACACAATTTTTTACGTGGAAAATTAATTAGAGAAACCAAGAAAAAGTTACATAACTATTACGCATAGTGCTAGCCTACATAAATAGTAAAATGTGTACCCTTATTTGGCTATCTTTGAGAAAAAACACTTCTGGCAAACAAATGGTGGTGTAACAGTTAGAATTAAACATTATACGTTGCTTTAATGGAACGGTGGCGACATGTCCAGTTATTCTGAAAAAATAGGCCCCCATTTGCTTCGAAGTTCTTCGTGCGCGACCAACTTTTGATGGATTTGGCTCACCTTGAAAGACCCATACAGTCTATTGTTGTTTAGTTTCGAGTTTCGGGTTCATATGTATAGATCCATAATTCTTTACCTATCCCGATCTGATTAAATGTCTTTCGAAGCACCGCGATTGAATTTAGCATTTAGCAATTGTCCAATTATGCAAATTTTTTTGACAGCCACATTTCATACAATATTGAATGTATGCGACTGGAATTAATGCTCAAGTATGCCTCAATTTCACGGTATGTTTTCTGACAATAGCCGATTTTGCACGTTTCAAGTATCTGTACACAACTCATATGACAACACATTCTGAGTGCGCTTACCATTGAAAATGTCAAACTCTGATGTCAGATTTGACATATTCACAGTGTTGTCATATCTAAAAACTTGAGTAGCAACCCTCGTATCACTGTGAGTAAAAGGAGTATTGATTTTGACAAGAAAAGTATATTAAATTTCAATGAAAATTTTTCTAATTTTGCTAATTTTTCCAACGACAGTTTATTTTTTTGAGCAAACTTGACAATATCCAAACAAATATGGTGAGCGTGATTTTGCCAATCAAAGTGCTGTTTAGAATGAGGTGAAAAATAAAGTTTATTGAATTTCTTAAACAAGAAGCAAAAATTGGAGCTGCCCTAATAAACATCTCCAAAGCATATTAACTTTTCCAATATAGATCGAAATCTTTTTCTTATCTAATGGTTTCATTTCTCAATATTTCATTACACTAAGTTTAATGTTGACGAAGATGTTACTACAGCCACTGGATTGGTAGTAGTGAAATACAGTTGTTTCCATCACTGAAATGAGAACTCGAAAAAATTGAACTGCTTCGTGACCTTTTACACACAAAAATCCTAAATTTTCAAATTACAGAAAAGAGCGTAGCCACTAAATTCATTTAGAAAAGTGAAAAGAAATTAAGAAAATGTGGAATGAATGTCCGTTCGACTTTTAAGAATTCAATATTTTAGAGGAATTCAGTTATATAGAGAAGAAAAACGTCTTCTTGTTGACATGGATGAAACTAACATTCATTGTTCTCAGACTCATTTGAAAAGGTTGAATTATTCAACTAATAATGGAGAAAAAACCTATTTAAAAATAGCTTAAATTGTCAATAGGTTTCGTACCTTATTCATATGTAAGGTGGACGTCTAGATCTAGCACTGGCGCTTATCACAATGATATGAATTTTGATAATTACCAAAACTATGCAACTGAAAATTCAACACCTTATTCACAAACCGAAAACAACAAATTAAATAGATATTACCAACATATGCAACAAGAAAAGCCATTATACAGGAATGGTTAAAGTTTCGAAGCATCCCATTTGACGAAGATATGTATAAACCAAAATAATACGACCTTATGAAAGTACAAGATTTATGAAATACGTATATTTTCACTTCTAAAGCCACAGTGAATTTGAAGATTGACTCCACACCAACCCGATTTGAATCCAATTGAATTGGTATGGGCAAAAATGGAAGAATATATTGCCAAGTAAAATGTTTCTAAAATGTCACGATTCACTGTTGAATAGTGGAAAAAACAGTGTGGAAAATTTTGAGCATTATTCATAGAAAACGAACCACTCTTGTATAGTGATTCCGATACAAATTCAGACAACGATAGCAACGAAAATGAGAAATATTTTGATATATCGGGCATTAAAGGACTTGATGAAAACGCATCTTCAAGTTAAGGGTGAATTTGTACAAATTTGACTGAAACTAGGTTTCATGGAAGATTCGTTTTATCACCTGTCAGCTCTGTTACTGAAACTTTTCAATATTATATAATTAGTAAGCAGTTAATAATTATTCAGTTTCATTTTCAATTTGTCTTAAAATACCCTCTTTTGTTCTATCGATTTATTTAATTTTTCCATTCCGCCTCCTCCTTATTTTCTCTCAAAGTTTTCGTCCTTTGATCCGTTACAAATGATAAAATTGGTGAGTGGGAATTAAGTTTTTTTTTAAATAAATCAATTTACTTTGTGGGAAACTACACTTTATTTTGTATTTAAAAAATATTCAAAAGTTCGCTCATTCTAAGTAATTATACGTATTCATAAATTGAATGTAATAGGACAATATCGAAATTTATTTTTATGATTGTTTCAGTTTTCGTTCTGTGTCCTACTGATAATTTTCTGTCGTTATTTTATTATAGAATATTGTCAACCTTACCATTATATCAACATAAAAAATCAAAAACTTTCTAAAAATGACTATGCAATAGTTTGGGTTATACTTTTTTGGGTTGTTTATTAATCTTTTGTGCATTCCAGAGATCGTCCTTCGTTTGCCAAGCAGTAGTGAATTATGTTACACCTGCAAGCAAACTAAAAAAAGAAAATAATTTCTGATACGAGCCCAGATAATTTATTCTTGGAAGTTTGATAGTGAAATTTAATTTTGTTTCAGAATGAAGTATTTATTGCTCCTTGTGCTTTTGATAATTGATTTCACAGATATCGATGGTCGTTTATGTTCCAGACCAATGGTGAAAAGAGAAGAAGTTTATATCTACAGGACCACATCAGTTATTTACGTGAAAGTTGTAAGATGTTTATACAATGATAAAATAAAAAAGTACTACGATATTTCCGACAACTGTTTGAAAGCTTACACCAACGGCACATTCACTACAAAATATGATGAAACTTATAATATTAGAAGACCTGATAGTCCCGCACTATTAGAGGTATATATTACGAAGGCGGATTTCTTAAAAAATGAAATCTTTTTGAGGTAAGTTTGATGTATTTTTTTTTGCCCAGAGGTGGGGTGGAAGCTAATGCCTTCCTCACAGCGGGCGGGTGCAAATGCTGTGAGATCGGGTGGGACTCTCACCCACTAAACCACCCTCCTCAATCCTCGGGAGTGTCGTACGCCGGAAGGACAACAAATTGTACAACATCTAATCCTTTGGATTTTTGAGCTGTTTCTTAGCTTTACCCCTCTCCACCAGTCCGTCAATACGGCACAAGAAGAGAGAAAGTTACTGAGCCACTCCACCAACTTCAAGGTTTTACAGCTCCCAGGAGTGGAAGTTTGATTTATTAGCATGTGGAACGAGAAATATGATCAGTTTTTGGTAGTAGGTGCACAGAAACTTTTTTAATTGATCATTATCTCAATTTCTTAATATAGTTTGGAAGTATCTACATTATCTTCAGAAATATCGTGATTAGTTAACTAAAATTAGTTATTACATCTATATAATCCAGATCAAAACTGAAGGAAAATATATATGTGTGGTAAAAGAGCCAAGATGCGAGGGACCAAAGGAAATATCACTTAATAGGGTCCACTGGACGTACCTACTGGACAGTTATTTCAATAACCAAGATTTTTATCAGAGAGAATTGGGACCAAAAAATTTGGTCCTTCATATTGTGACTTCCAAACAAGGATTAGTTGGAACAAAAGTTTAAGAAGTTCAAGATAAAATAAAAACCAATACAAATTCCATCAAAGCACCAGGATTTCATTTGATATGATACCGAACTCAGAAAAGCCGTTACACGATGTCAAATATTGAGAAGAATAAAACCTTTCACAGAACAACAAAACTTTATCTCAAATTCTCAGTTTGGCTGGAAAAACACAAAACGTATCCCCGATATACTTGAACGTGTACTGACATTATTACTGCCAAAACAATACGCAGAGAATACAGAGATGTATTACAAATATATTGTTTAGAGTGGAAAAGGAAAAGGAAAACCCATTCTCTCTTCAGCTCTTCAATGTCATGTTATATATCAATGGAATAGTAATGGCCACATTAGATCGACACTCCAAAATTTTACTATACAATCAAATACTTAAACCCGTATGGTTTAAGAAAATTCAACTATGGAAGTATATTAGGGAAAGTATATTTTATTGGACAAGACAATATTGCTAATTTAAAAGTTAGGTTAACGGAAGAAATTAACAAAATAACCCCTGAGGTCATAATTACAAAGAAGTTTTTGCTATATTATGAGCGTTTTCTTATTGGGAACGTGGCAATGAAACACTAAAATGGAATAACTTTAATATATTTTCCGAGCCTTCGAATACTTATGTATCCATCGTCTGGAAAATAATTAATCAAGATTTTCAGTGGTTTTGAATCGTATTCATGTAAATAATTTTAAGATTTATAGGTTTATAGGTCATTTATATTAATTCCATCAAAACAACTACAAAATCAAACTAGTCAAATTAACGAAAACCAGTTTGGAAAGTGAATAACCAACAAGTAAATTTATTATACAAAAAGATAGAGATTTTCTCAATATGTATGCCTAAATAGATAATCTTTGTAGAGTGAAAAAGAAAAATTTTATCTCTCTACTAATTGTGCTGTAATACACACTGATGTAAGATCTTGAGAAAACTGCCTCTTCAATCCTTATCATAAAAATTTTTCCAGAAATCTTGATGTCACATTATATAAAATAAACAATATCATAAAACAGAATGGTCTATGAAACGAACTTAGTACTCAACATATTTATAATTCAATAGATGTGCTGAATCACAAAAAAATCACAGACTATAAGTTTGGTTGATGGAGCTATCCAATTATCAAATCCTGAATTCAGATGCTTAGCTATTCAAGCAAAAAATTGCTTTGAAAAAATTATATATTACACATTCTTTAAAATGATATAGGTACTATAATCAATTGGGAAACTTAGCAGAAACTAAACATCAAAACGTGGAATGTTTTTCCCTTGCCATGTGTATAAAAAGCATCACGAAAGTCGAATTTTTCGTCGAATGAAGAATTTAACTAATACACAAACAAATCTTTCCATAAAATGAATTTCTTGGCAATGATATCAATTCTCAATCTTATTTCTTTATATGGAAAATTTGCTATTCCTCAATAACTTTTCATTTCACAAGTTCACTCTCTCTCTCGAATGAAAATTCATAATTTCAATAGACGCGGTGGTCTCGAACCCTCTTGTTCAATTCCAATTGACAATAAAGAAAAAATTGTCATAATGACAAGAAATTTCGAAAATGGGAAGTAAAAAAAATCACCCTAGCAACGATCATACTCGTATTATTCATTAAATAGGAGGCGGTCCAGTTCAACAATTACAACGATCAAAATGATTTCGGGCGTTTTGTGCTAGAAGTAGAAGAACTGAAGAAGAAAACTTTGAACTTGAGAAAGACAATTCTTCAGCATCACCCCCTACTTGCATGCGAAGTTCGAACCCTCTAGTTAAACTTTTTCTGGCCAAAAAATAAGAAAATATAACAAAAATGACCATAAAATGGAGAAGGGGGGAGATGGAAAGTTTCGACCTTAGACAGGAAATCATCTCGCAACTAATTGAACCTACATGTGAAATTTCATTTTTC
The DNA here is from genome assembly GCF_026250575.1 of Diorhabda carinulata. Taxonomy (NCBI): domain Eukaryota; kingdom Metazoa; phylum Arthropoda; class Insecta; order Coleoptera; family Chrysomelidae; genus Diorhabda; species Diorhabda carinulata. The sequence continues at coordinate 13,101,219 of NC_079469.1, read as the reverse complement.
AGTCGCTTTTCGTTTGACCTGCAGAGGTGAGCAAAGGTATATAAACTACAGACATTCGAAAAACCATCATAATCGTGTTCAGGAGGTCTCAAAACATGGGGAAAATGATGTGCCCCCAATTTTTCTTCTAGTCATGCTTACCGTAATAGTCTAATTTTTCCTTGAAAAATTCGACTAAAAACGTTTCCAAGAACTATCGAATTTTTTCACTAAATATGATATTAGTATAAGTCAGGAGGAAATAACAAACTTTATCGAAATATTTCACTGAAATAAAATTAGATTAGAGGTAATCGATACGATAAAAATGTAAAACTGCATTAACAAACTATAAAATAACAAAAAAACATACATTCTATGATAAGAATTCAAAAATTTTTCAAATGGAATCATATATATAAGTAAACGAGATTTTTTAGAAATGATTCATATATATTAAATAGGAACGAGAAAGCTACCAACGATAAAAAGACCTAAACAGTAAGATTTATATTTCTATTTCATAAATTTTAATGAAACTACGAATCAAGCTTGGTTTATATTGTGAAAATAAAAAAAATATCATTAAATTAACACACTGAAATGCTACTTGTAGTTCATGCATAAAATTAAAATTGAACTTCGCGAACTTATTATTTTTTCCTCAATTTTGTGAGGTTATAAGCACAGAATACCTTAGGTCAGTCTGTATTGTTTCGTTTAAAGCATTCTTCTTCTTTGGTTATGGAAATATTCGAGTTATTGTGTCGATTTCAGCTGTGGTCTTTTACTAATATCAAAAAAATAGTAAAAAGCAATGTCCGAAAGTCAGCTGTGCCCCTTAGATGATGGAACACTGATAGATAGTATCAGAAACAAAACATACTTTGGTATATATGTGATGTCGGGAGCTTTCCACATTTGTATGACAAAAAGGGCCCATACAGGTTACTAATAATTTATAATTATCCTTAATTTACTGCATAATTTAAAAAATTACCACCAAGAAAGTTTAGTTTAATGTTAATTTCAATTTAGTTTTAATTTTGGCTGCATAAACCAAGCTTAATTCAATTGATGACATTTTGAAATGTAACAACTGAAGAAAAATTATTATTTTGGCCACAACAGTTTTGTTTGATATTTATGTTGGAGGTGGAAAAAAATAGGTGAAAACGTCAATTTTTAAAAACCAATTTTCAATCAAATAAAACCTTAAATCCAGAAAATTTAGCAACAAAAATTAGCTAATCACACCTTATCCCAAATTTACCTATTTCCATATTGAAGTAACTGGACATGTGCTTTCATTATATTTGTATTCCTTTTTCAGATCGGGAACAATATGTAGATACGACAGGGGATTTTGCTACGATCCAAGAGAAGCGTACAATTACGCAGTTGTTTGGGAAGTAATCCCCAAACCAAAAGTAAAGTTTCCAGATACGCAAAATCCAATCTTCCACGGATCTGTAGATTTATGGAATTTCACTTCTAACAATTTAACATATTTATTTTACTATGATACACATATCGATATATCTTTTGCATTCAGGCTCAATAATTACTTAGATAACAAGGAACAAATATGGTACACCGACGAAAGTGGTTATATGGTATCGTTGAAAAGTTTGGGTAAACCTTATTGTTCAT